>NC_091766.1:87536689-87840439 GCF_029378745.1 Bos indicus | reverse complement strand
CAGGTGACTAGAATAGGATATTGAGGAGGGAGCAGACAAAGGCTATTTTGTGACTGCTGGTGGCAAAGAAGGAATGATGCAGGCAGATATAATAAAGGCTTCTTCCAGGAGATCCAGCCATATATAATGGGCACTCAGTCACACCAACTAGTATTTCAAGGCCGTTGACAACCCTTGGAAGGCCTGGACGTCAAAAGTGCTGGCTTTTTAGGTATCAGGACTGAAGCAGAGAGTAAAGCAGAAAATTAGCATGGAGACCCAGGATATTAGGATAGGGCTATGTGGCAGAGGCTTGGCCACTGTGGACAAAATAAGAACTCATTATGGAAAAGTAGACACAGCCTCATTGCAGTGTGGCAGGAAAACTGACTCCATGTGGAGGGACTAAATGTGGCCTCTGTTGTCTCCTCAGATCCAGGTTATGGGAGCTGTTTGGCAAAAGCCGGAACCTATAGCTTGTGAAAATGACCCTCAATACTCAAGCGAGAATGGACAACAAATCAAAATGCATTTTAGTCAGGATCCTGGGAACCTATAGTGTCAAAAGTTTCTTCCACTAGTAAAGATGAATTATCAAGAAATACCAGAAGGTCTAGTTAAGTTTATTTTGTGACTGCACTGAAAACAAATTCCTCAAATAGCCCAATCCTTACTGTGCTTTGACCTGTATATTCTGTACAGTTCAGAAGAGTGAAGAAAGAAACAGTGGCAGGGAGAATGTGTTTTAAAAATACACGTTGAACCTGTTCCCCAACGCCAAGCTTAAGGTGAGAAAAGCACCGCAAAAGCGTAGGAGAAGGGCCCAGACTGACTTCTAAGGAAGGCAGGAAAGCATCCTTTGTCCAAAAGGAAATGAAACGTAGTGATGTGGCGATGCTGTTTTATGTTCAAACTAGGGCATCACTAGCCGACTGCATTTCTAATGGTCAGGACAGGCGGGGAGCACGGTGACGAAGGGCAAGTCTCCTCCACGTGTGCTCTACCTCTGAGGACCAAGTAACCAGAGAGAGGTGGTGTTGTCAGAAAGAATGGATGCAAGAGATAATGTCTGGGGTGGGCAGGGGGAAGGGAATAACAGGAACAGAGAATGACCCCCTGGGCCTTGGTGTAGTAGACTCTTTCTATTTGCCTTCTCATATAGAAAGTATTCCCTTTGTAAAAATTGAAGTATAGTTGATTTACAATGTTGTGTTGGTTTCCGGTGTGCAGCGAAGTGATTGTTATACATACCTGTATATTTTTTTCTTTTTCATATTCTTTTCCATTACAGTTTGTTGCAGGATATTGAATGTAGTTTCCTTGTTGTTTACCCATTCTGTATATACTAGTTTGCATCTGCTAATCCCAAACTCCCAATCTTTCCCTCCCCCCACAGCAACCACAAGTCTCTTCTCTATGTCTGTGAGTCTGTTTCTGTTTCATAGATAGGTTCATATATATCATATTTTAAATACCACATGTATGTGATATCATATGGTGTTTATCTTTCTCTGTCTGACTTACTTCACTTAGTATGATAATCTCTAGGTCTACCCATGTAGCTGCCAATGGCATTATTCATTGTTTTTTATGGCTGAGTAATAATCCATTATATGTGTATGTGTGTGTGTGTGTGTGTATGCCACGTCTTCTTATACCAATTTTCTGTTGATGAGCACCTGGGTTGTTTCCATGTCTTGGCTATTTATGTAAATAGCTGCTATTTATTTAATACTGCTGCTATAAACATAGGGATGCATGTATCTTTTTGAATTACAGTTTCATCTGCATATAAGGGGCTTCCCTGGTAGCTCAGATGGTAAAGAATCTGCCTGCAATGCAGAAGACCTGGGTTCAATCCATGAATCAGGAAGATCCTTGGGAAAGGAAGTGGTAACCCACACCAGTATTCTTGCCTGGGAAATCTCATGGATGGAGGAGCCTGGTAGGTTGCAGTCCATGGGGTCGAAAAAGTTAAGACACAACTGAATGACTAAAAACACACACTGGATATATGAGTGGGATTGCTGGATGACATGTAACTCTAATTTTTAGTTTTTAAGGAACCTCCATACAGTTTTCCATAGTGGCTGTACCAATTTACATTCCTACCAGTGGTATAGTGGGGTTCCTTTTTCACCACACCCTCTCTATCATTTGTTATTTTGTAGACTTCATTGGAGAAAGCAATGGCACCCCACTCCAGTACTCTTGCCTGGAAAATCCCATGGATGGAGCCTGGTGGGCTGCAGACCATGGGGTTGCTAAGAGTTGGACACAACTGAATGACTTCACTTTCACTTTTCACTTTCATGCATTGGAGAAGGAAATGGCAACCCACTCCAATGTTCTTGCCTGGAGAGTCCCAGGGACGGGGGAGCCTGGTGGGCTGCCATCTATGGGGTCGCACAGAGTCAGACACAACTGAAGCGACTTAGCAGCAGCAGCAGCAGCAGACTTCTTCATAATGGCCATTCTGACTGTTGTGAGGTGGTGCTTCATTGTAGTTTTGATTTGCACCTAAGATATAAATTATTAGTACAGTTTATGGGATGGCTTTGAGGTGTGTTGATTCTGCTGAACTAGCTTGCCCAGAACTCCCTTTTTAGTTTGCTTCTAATTCAGGAGGGCTTCAAGGGTGTTGCTTTCATAAGACCTGTAGAGTAGAAGAGAGACAGCAGCCATTTTGTAGTGTGTGTGCGCACACGCACACACACACACACACACACACACACCTTCCCCCAGATATTTGGGCAAGTACTAGTTTAGTTGCTTCAGAGAAGAAGTTTTTTAGATGTAATTAAAATCCCAAATCAGTTGATTTTGAGTTAATCAAAAGAGATAATAGCCTGGGTGGACCTGACCTAATCAGGCACAAGTCCTCTAAAGAGAAAATAGGGCATTGTATGCCAGGTAGCAGATAGGAAGGAATACTGCAATCTACATTTGCCTCCTTGTAATGAAAGACCAAGTGTGCCTACAATTGCCCTCCCTTTCCTCTGATCTTTTTTCAGTTTCTGACTCCCTGAAACAGGTGCCCACATTCTGCTCTGTGGTGAGGGGCCTTCAGTTCTGCAGCATACCCTTCTCACCAACATCAGAGGCAAGAATAGACATGTTTTAGTCTCTTCTTTCTTTTTGGGGCTCAGCCTTTTATGATCTTCACTCCTGCTTGGCTATGCACTTTGGGCTCCAGTAGGTGATGTGGTTACTGCCTGGCAGAGACTACTGAGCCAGGATTCCCCTGTACTAAACATACAGACATGCACACAGGTGCATGTATGTATGTATAAATATTTATTTGGGGATGTATATACATGTATAAAACCCTGGAGTAGGAAATGGCAGCCCACTCCCGTTTTATTGCCTGGAAAGTTCCACAGACAGAGGGGCCTTGTGGGTTTTACATTCCATGGGGTCACAAAGAGTTGGACACGACTAAGCATGAGCACATATTTGTATAATTATTTATGTAAGAATGTATATACAAGTAAATACAAAAGTATAAAGTACATATATATTCTGGTTGAATCTTGACTGATACAATACCTTATTTTACCTTATTTTTGTATATCATTTTATAGTTTACTATCTCTGCATATTTTACTGTATTAATATTAATAGATGAAAAAAGTGGTGCCCAGAAACACTAAATGACCCAATCCATGCCACACGGTCAGCAGGTGGCCTAATCAAGATGTGAATTAAAGCACATGATCCCTTACCTGACTACCCACCTTGTAACAGCAATGTGTTTGCAGGAAAACAAGCTTGTAAAGTGCAAGAAAGCTTTTTTGGAGGGATGGGTGAAAAAACATACTGTAATTTGGGTTAAAATGACTTATCTCTTTAGTAATAGATTCCAAAAATTATATAGAATTTCATATTTGAGTATTGAGGTTTGTGATTAATTCCCAGTACTTATGAAGAAATGAGAGGGGAAAAAAAATACCACAGATTATTTAGCAAAGTGTTTGTGATTAATTCCCAGTACTTATGAAGAAATGAGAGGGAAAAAAAAATACCACAGATTATTTAGCAAAGTGTTTGCTATTTACACGGAGAAGGCAATGGCACCCCACTCCAGTACTCTTGCCTGGAAAATCCCATGGACAGAGGAGCCTGGTAGGCTGCAGTCCATGGGGTCGCGAAGAGTCAGACACAACTGAGTGACTTCCCTTTCCCTTTCCCTTTGCTATTTACAATTAGTACGCTTCTTGAGGTGAAAGTGGAGTGGGCATGGAGTTCTGGGTGAGGAGAGCTCTTCTAGCGGCGACAGATACAGAAAGTCAGCAAATAGAACAGTAGGCCTTTTATGTTCTCACGTTGTGCTTGCATATCACAGTTCTGATGTAAATTAATCAACAGTAGGCCTCATGTCCCAACCCGGCCACTCTCTAAGAATATTTAATCTCTAGATTAATAGAGATTATGTATAGACAAATATCCTCCCCCCCACCATGGAACAATAATAGAAATAGAATACAGGAATAAAGGGACAATTTTGGAAACAATGTTTATTTTTAAATTGAAGGGGGGACTTCCCTGGCAGTCCAGTAATTAAGACTCTGTACTTCCACTACAATTCCTGGTTGGTGAACTAAGATCCCATATGCCACATTTGGTGCAGCCAAAAATAGATAGATAGATAGACAGATAGATTAGATAGATAGATAGATAAATGAAGGGGAAAAGATGAACAAAGAAACGCTTGGTATCAAGTATCACTATTTAACTCTTAGTTGTTTTTCTTCCCGCTTTCTTGCAAACTCAGAAAGCCATAGCCCATGCAGAGCGGAAATATATTGCAGTACACTCCCTCCTGCCATAGTGAGTGGTGTGAGGAGGCCCATGTGGGGGCAGCATCTGACTTAAGCAGGGCCAAGGAAGGCCCTCCCCCAGGACATCTTATGCCTGCCCCTAAGGACCATTTCTTCCCGCGCAGTGAAGCCCTGGACATGGGTTGATAGTGGTTTGCACTGAGAGTGGGGGAAGGTCTGCAGCAGGAGAGCATAAAGCTGCCCTGGAGAGAGGCGAAGGAAAAGAGCCAGTGAGGAGGGGAGCTTGGTAGTTCCAGTGGGTTGTCCCCGCTGTCCTTGAAGGCCTGTCCCACCTGGGGAGAGCTAGTATTTTGGAATATTACAAACTTCCTTTCAAAGAGCAACTAAAGAGCCCTGGGGAACAGGTCTCTCTCTCTGTCTCTCCTCTTTTGCATTCCAAGATATGAAGTTTGGAGTCAGAATTATGTCCGCTCAGGGGTCAGGTCAGGACTTGGATCTATGTTGCCAGAAGAGACTTAGGTGAAATGGGACAGTCCTGGTGGTCGACCCTTATGTACAATGGGTGAGACCACAGAACTGGAAGCAAGCACACGTACTTGGTGAAAAGGTCAGCATGTCTTGCTTTGAAACAGAAGGGCAAAATTTGGGGCGGGGGGGACCATTTAATGGAAGAAGGAAATATTTATGAAAATTTTCAATGCCTCCTGTTATTTTGTAGTTGTGCAACTTGGGTTGAATTTGAATCAGTAAACTCTCAGAGGGCATCTGTAAGCATTTAGACAAGGATAGTTAATTTGCAGCAGATACTAGCTTTTGTGCAAAGGCAGAAAGATGTACTGTAACATATGATGCAGATCACTTTAGAGTAATTGAACCATGGCTTTTGCATGCTTGCCATCCTAAGCTTATCTCTATCTGAAGCCTGTAGAAAGTCTTTTCCCATTTACATAACAGGGCAAGAGATTATTACAACTAAAATTAGATCCACGAATTGCAATGCATAGTGCTTTGTAGCATAATCAAATTATGATAAAATAGCCTTTATTTCTTTATGGCTATATAATATAGTTAGGTTCTTCAGTTATTTGTTTAGAAGTTAAGGAGTGACAGTACCATCTTATTATATTAAAGCATTGCTGATTTTTAGCCAAATTGACAACTTGCTTGATTGTTTTTTAGAAATGCTTCTTCGAAGAATGGCAAGGATCCTGATAAGGTCTAATTTGTTTTTCTTTCCATGCCCCTGTCCCTGCCTTTTTAAAAAATGTGGGCCACTGCACCTGAGTCCTTCCTGCTCACCCTTATCACTTAACCTGATAATACCGTCCTGAGAGAGTGGTTCCTGTTCATTTGATATGACCAGATAAAGGCAAAAGCCTTGTGCTTTCCTAGCACTGGAGAATCTTTTGCTGTTTTCTCTCAGATTCTGAACAACAAAAACCAAAAAAACCTTGGCCTTAGTTAAACTCTTTATTGTAAAGATATAAGAGGGGGAGGAAAACATCCAAACTGTTGAGAAAGACAGGAGGAAGTGGGGAAGGTAGGAACATGGGAATTTAGACTAATAGGACAAAGCTAACAGAACAAGAAAGGAGGAGATACACTGTAAGAATATGGCTGTGAAGGAAAAGGATGAGCGACTGGGGAAATACCACTCGATGGAAGTTTATAGCACAGCGTAGGAGCAGATTTCCTTGCCTGAAAGTATGGCTCTGAGAGCTTGTCCATGGCTTCCACCCCATCCTTTATTACCATTAATGCTAAAGATAGCGGGAGCTGCAGAGGTGGCATTTTCTTCTAATTTAATTTTCAGTTACTGAACTCACTTACCGACTCTTCAGAGCCTGAGGGAGGACGAGCCTTTGTTAAAGCCAAGGCCGTTACCTTTCACTTTTCTCTTCAACCTCATTAGATTTCCCAAGCTTTCTTTCTGGTCCTAAAGCACCGCTGCACGGTGGCTAAGCTATGTAAAATAACGTGGATTTTGTGTGTGTGTGTGAAAAGCAGCACCTGCAAAAAGGTCACACAAATTTCGACTTCAGTTGTATCCAGTGATGTCACCAAATGAAATCCTAGTGCAGAAAACGCGAGTAATACGGTATTAAATTGGTCACAGGCTTCGTGGAAGTCACAGCCTGCGACTTGGTCCACGGCCTCCTGCGGTGCAGTGATGAACCAGAAAGGCTTCTTGTCTGGTGGGCCCTTCATACATGTGCCCGGTGGGGAGCACCGCCACACACACGTTAGCTTCACTAACGCGGGCTTTGAAAAGGGGCTGCTAACCTGTGTCAGTCCACCGTGGGCATCAGAATTCTGACTTAATCAATGCGGATAACCCATTTCCCCTATATGGGGAGATTCTTTACAAAAATGGCATTTTTTGATTTCTTGAGAATGACTAAACTCTGGAATAAGAACTATGGTTGACTCCGACCAATAATGCAAATGATCCATAAAGGTTATATAAGGACCCTGTGATGTGTCTCTGCTTCTGGGTCTTCCAGGTCTGTGCTGTCTGTTGGACCCTGCTTTAGTGACCTCGTCCCAAATGGGCAGGCAAGCCAGGAAGGTGTTACTGCCTCAGGACTCAGCTGCTCATAGTCGCTGTGCCTCTGGTCTTTTTTTTTTAATTAATTACTTTTTTAATTGAAGGATAATTTCTTTACAGAATTTTGTTTTCTGTCAAACCTCAACATGAATCAGTCATGGGTATACATATATCCCCTCGCTTTTGAACCTCCCTCCCATCTCCCCACACCCTGCTCCCCACCTTCCCACTGCCTCTGGTCTTTGTGACAGCTGTCTTCTTTCCTTTGGTGCTATATTCTGTCCTTGATGTGAGATGGAAACATTTAAAAGGCGTTTACATGGGCAGGTCCCTCCGTTGAAGGGTGTACCTCTAATTGGATTCACCATTTGCTCAGTGGGTCAGCAGACACTTGGGGTGTGTGCACATCACTTCTTATTCTCTGTCACGTAGACTCACTTTATGTGAGCTACCAGGTGCATAAGAAACATTCTAAAGGATACATAATGATACAGGAGTTACTAAAGAAAAACTTGGCTTGAATGATAGCAAAAACATTTTATATTTTATTATTCTTAATTAAGAAGATGATGAGATAAAATCAGATATATTTGATAGTAGAAAAATATACCAGATTTCGCTTGGGTTTGTTCTGGAAGAGAATTTTACAAACTTAAAAAAAAGTACTTAGTATGAAATAGAATTTACATCATTATGCATTTATTGCAAAGTTACACTATTCTTGTTAAGAAACCATGTGTTCTGATTGCTTCTATTCTATCCCATCTATTTATTTCATTAAAAAATGCTAGTTACAAGCCACTCATTTATTTCATTGCTCACCAGTGGGTAGTGACACCCAGTTTATAAATGACTTTTTTATAATTTTGAGAAACATTAGCACAAAAGATAATAAAAATTCAACCTAATGGAAATTAAGTAGTAGACTTAGATGTCTAAATTCTAAACACACAGTATGCATTTTGTTCTTATTTTAAGTATTGAATTTAATTGCTGATTATTATTTTCCAAGATATTGATAACATGTTACACTGACTTCAATATGATGTTTCAAACCAGTCTGTGAGTATACACAATATTAAGACTCTTTATGATTATTATCTTATTTCACGTTCAGAATAACACTAGGAGATAAATGATGTATCAGATGAGGAAACTTGAGGCTGAGAGTTAGGTAATTGCTGCAGGCCATGGTAGACCTAGTAAGCAGTAGAGCAGAGTTCTCCCCAAGTGCTGTGATTTTCCCTCCAGTCCACAGGTCCTTAGCTGGGACTCTGTGCAGGGGTGTGTGTGTGTGAAGTGGGAGGAGCCTATCAGAATCACCAGGAAGTACTTTCTAACCACACCTCCTCCCTCCCCTTCCACCCAAACCTCATACCACACTTGGCTGCTGCTTAGACTAAAGGGGAAGGAAAGGAGGTTGATCCAGCTTTCCTTCTCTAAACAGACCTCACCTTGACACCTCCCCAGCTTGACATTTTTATACCATAATAGTTTGTTATATAACTTCTCACTAATGATTCAGTACATATCATAGGCAGATTGAAAAGTATACCAATTAGTCATGGAAATATAAAAAATAAAATAAAAAGCACAATGTCTCACCTTTTCTAAAGACAAAAAACTTTTGGAGGTGTTATAGGTATTTGAAAGTAGTTACTTCTAATGAAGAAGCCATTCATTAGGAAAGTAAGTCATTATACTGACAATATGTGCACAGTCATGTCCAATTCTTTGTGACTCTGGATTATAGCCTGCCAGGTTCCTCTGTCCTTGGGATTTTCCAGACGAGAACACTGGAGTGGGTTGCCAGCATCTCCTATGTCTCCTGCATTGGAGGCGGATTCTTCGCCTGCTGAGCCATTGGGGAAATCCCTATATGGAGAGTATAATGGCCAAGAAAAGATATCCCCTTCTCTTTCCCTAGTGACCCAGTTGTTGGACTGGAGCTGTTGTTTATTGTAAGCAGGCTTAAGTCAACAAAATTGGGCCTGGGATAGGGTGTATTGAGTAGACAGGTGAATAAATGCACACAAAAATTCAACTCATTTGTAGAACATGTATGGACACAAGCTGAGATATGACACATATTCAATAAATATTTTGTTTGACGAAACTAGTTTGTAAGCCATAAACAAAAGCTAGAAGAGAGCAGCATAAAAATTGAAATACAGCTAAATATAAAGTAGATTAAATAGGCACCGCTTTTGGAGTTCAAAAATGATTTTGTTTAAAAAAGTTTAAGTTAACAATAGACATTGAAAACTGGAGTTAGTAAAGAAGGTGGGGTGGAGTAGAACCAGGAGAAGAAGAGAAAAATGTCAAAGAATATTATTGGATAGTTTTTAGAGTCATTTTTCAAATACAAAATATTTTCTGGTTGAACTTTCTGAATAGCAGTCACTTAAAGACTATCATATTGGTAGTCAATTGCTAATAAATGGATTTTTTAGTAGAAGGGGTTAATGCATCAGTATTCTATAAAAGTAGAGTGCATGATTAGGAGAATATATTTTATATTTTGATGACATAAATTATGTGGGCTGAATTAAACTTTTGGAGGTTCTTGACTGAACTATTATTTAAAAGTCTTCGCTGGAATTGCTTTATTTGGTTACGATCTCTCAGAAATAAAGAATAGTTTTGAAAATATCACTAATCTATCAAATATAGTCACTAGTCAGTCTATCTAATTAACTGTTCATTTCCATTATTTAAGGGAGAACTGGTGTATTTCTCTGCCTCAAACTCCTTCACTTAGTCGAGCAGGTGTCCTCCTATTCTGTATGCTAGGGACAGCGGTAGGTTGGTGTGGTGAACATCACTGCTCCTCTCCAACATTTCCAACTCTCCTCACCTTCTGGCACTTGGGAAGACTAGCCTTCCCCACCTGCTTGCATATAGGTGCAGCTGTGTGGCTTTCTTTGGCTAAGATGGAGCAGTGAAGAGTACCACTTAGAGGTGGCATCAAGGAGCCTGTTTAGGATTTCTCATGTTTCCTCTTCCTCTTTCATGTTTTCCTAGAAGGGCACATGCCTCATATGGTAAATGCTTTGGCCGGTCATCCATGGAGAACAGGCTTCCGGGAGCCGAAGTCTTAGAGAGAACAAGAAATAACATTTGTTGTATTATTCACTGAGGCTTGGGGATTGTTTGTTATCACAGCATAACCAAGACCTATCTGAGTTGGGAAATAAACAATGCTGGTAAAGAATCTTAAAACATATGTATATATAACTCTAAAAATTGTTTTAAATTGATAATAAGTAGATATATATAAAATAACCTGTATCTTAGTTGTTATTAGCCAAGGGCTTTTCTTTGATTATGAATTTGCCGACTGGAGTTCCATATTGTCTTCTGTGAGGTACCACATAGGATGCTTTATATATGATTTTCCTTGGAGCAAGAATGTAAAGTTACGGGTGATACAATCTGAGTACAGGTTCTTCTGGCTTTTTACGTTGGCTTCTTACAAATATTTTACAGTTGTCTCCCTTAATATACCTACTCTGACAGCACTTTTTATAAAGACATACATTTATTAAGTCTTCCCAAAACACTCCTTAGTTTACATACAAATACCTCTCATTCTTTTTTACATTCATATTTTATCATCTTATGTGATATTTAACTAAATTGTGATTATAATAACAAGTGCAAATGGCAGGAAAATTTAGGAATAGACATAACAGATTCTTAACAAGCATGTAATTAATCTAGTTAGACTGGAAGAATGGAGAATACTGGTCTTCTGTGATGGCTCAGATGGTAAAGAATCTGCCCACAATGCAGGAGACCCAGATTTGATCCCCGTGTCAGGAAGATCCCTTGGAGAAGGGATTGGCTACCCACTTCAACATTCTTGCCTGGAGAAAACCATGGACAGAGGAGTAATTTGTCTGGTTAGACCAGATGACTGGAGAATACTAGAGAATAGCCTACTGATCATGAGTTTTGACACAGCGAGTTATCCGTCCAGTCTTTTAGACAGGCAACTAGAGAGTCAGGGTAGTGGACACAATTCTCTTGCATCTTCTCAGGTTGCGTGGATGACCTTCCTCCTCCTTTCTGTTGGTGGCACCCGCTCACACCAAGTCATCTTCCCTGGCTTTTGGAGTGGTTACTAAGGCCCCTGGTAATGCACGTTGGAAGATGTCTCCTTGTGAATCGTGACAGGAAACGAGAGCTGGGAGGGATGGGCAGGTGAATCTAGTCTCCTTTCTTCCCTCCATGGAGGGGACAAAGTGAGCTTCTCCTTGCAGCCTCTTAGGAAAAAGTCCTTTGTGCTGAGTAAACAGGCCTGTCCAGCGAACCATGCATCTTTGGAGCTCAGAATGAAGTGGTGATCATCATGATGATGACTTGCATTACTCCACATTTTCGTATTGCTTCACTTCTCACTTTCTCCTCCTCTTCATCACTCTGGGCTTCTATGTCCCTAGTGCTATTGCTTTAATCCCTCCGCCAACTAGCAGAAACACACAAGGACAGTCAGTTAATCTGGTGAGTCAGTTGCACAGAGGTTTGTTTTAAAAAGCTTCTAGGGAACAGTGCTAGCATCAGGCAAGGAAGGACTAGGAGCCCAGAGGGGTGGTGGAATACCTATGGTGATTTACAGTTTGTAGGGCTTATCTAGGGAATGCAACATATATTGAGACAACTAAAATTAATATAAGTCCTGAAGGACAGAGATGGAAAAATAGACCACTATAGAAAACAAGGTTTCTAGTCTGATATGAAAGCATAGCAAAGAGGAGGCATAATTATGCTATTACTAAAAACAAGAACTAACATTTAGTGGTTCTTACTATGTTCCAGCAACTATGTTAACCACTTACTTATTTAAGTGTTATAAAAATCCTCTCAGCTAGCTACTGTTAATTTTACCTCTTTTTAGATGAGGAACCTGAGGCCTAGGAAACTTCAGAGGTTTTCAAATGGTCACCCACTAGGAAATGGTGGAGTAAAGATTCCAACCCATACTGTCTGACTCCTAACCACAGAGTAAGAGAGGACAGGAAAATATTTAAATGGAGCACAAGGCACATGACAGCGATGGGGTACAGCCCAGAGAACTGAGAATATTTCAGGCCCCAAACAGAAGGACCACTTCATCAAGTAAAATGCCTGCATGCTGGATGCTGGTCAGAGCCCCTCTGAATAATCACTCAGAACTCAGCCAGCCTTCAGGTAAAGCGAAGCAGAGCTGGTGTAAGCCTTTTAGCAAGAGCCTGCTTCTACATTTTATAATAATTTCTGCAGATAGCTAGATCTTCCTGACTTTATTATTTCACTTATTCAATCACTCAGCAAATATTTAATAAATATCCACTCTGGGCCACGCAGAATTATAGGTGCTATGGATACACAGAGGTAATTAAGGCAAGTCCAAATATTAAAGAACTCCCAAGCTGGTAGAGAGGATTGCCAAGCACTTGAAAGATCAGAATAGAACAACAGTAAACATGGGGTGTGAGGAATTCAGAGGAGTGTATCAAACCCATTGTCTGTAGCTAGAGGACTGGGGAGATTCCCAGAGACAATGAAGCAGAGCAGAGTCCCCCAAATTGGACGTAATTTTCCCAGGAAACAAGGGAAGTAAAGGACATTTAAGGCAGAAAGAACAGCACACAGGAAGAAATGGAATCCTGAATGAGTATGGTGCATTCCAGAAACAGCTGATAACATGGCGGATTTAGAGAGCAGGAAGAGGGGGCTATACTGTAGTTCACCATCAAGACCAGGTTGATACTTTTGCAAGTGAAAGGAAGTGTTTTTCATAATTAATCTGGGATAACAGGAGCAAGCAAGCACTGTCCCAGATAAACTAGGATATTTGGTCACCCCAAGTAAGCAGAGCACAGATTTGAGAAGGTTTAGAAATCACATAGACTTGGATCTGGATCACAGCTTGGATAGTCAGAGGCAGAGTAATTGTGTGTAGTCAGTTACTAGCTGATGATGCCTTAATTCTTCATCTGTAAAATGGAAATTAATAATTCCTTCCTTGTAGGTTTGGGTGAATGAGGCAACTCGTATAATGTAACTAGTACACCACCAGTCTATAGTGAGTGTGCAATAAGTGTTGTTTCCCCGTGTCTACCCTACTCCCACCATGGGTCAAAAAAAGGGAGATGAGGCTGGAGGATTAGATAAGTCTGAGATCAGTTCAGTTCAGTTGCTCAGTCTTGTCCAACTTTTTGCGACCCCATGGACTGCAGCATGCAAGGCTTCCCTGTCCATCACCAACTCCTGGAGCTTGCTCAAACTCATGTCCATCTAGTCAGTGATGCCATCCAAACATCATCCCCTTTTCCTTCCACCTTCAATCTTTCTCAGCATTAGGGTCTTTTCAATGAGTCAGTTCTTCGCATCAGGTGGCCAAAGTATTGGGGTTTCAGCTTCAGCATCAGCCCTTCCAATGAATATTCAGGATTGATTTCCTTGAGGATTGACTGTTTAGATCTTTTGTATCATGCTAAGGAGTTTAAATTTCAACCTGAAAAAAAAAAATAAGCAGAGAAGCTGTCCAACCATGCTTGTGCTTTAGAAATAATGAGTCTGGCATTCGCATATAAAATGTGTATCAGCAGTGAGTCTTATCCAGGAGCTCCTGGTGACCTCTGGCACCAGAAAGCCTGGAGATTTTCATCTTTCTGAATGGGACTCATCCTCTTCTGATATTTGAAAATGGGGGTAGGGAAGTTATCAGTCTTTTGGAGTGGCAACAAGCCACAGAAGGTGATTTAAAATGGGAAATTTTGATAAATTTTGAAACCTAGGAATCAGATTTTCAACGAGTGGTCCCACATTAGCAGCATCTGGGAACTTGAATTTGCTAGAATTATAAATTATCAACCCTATGTAGACTACTGAATCAGAAACTCTGGGGTGAGAGCCCAACAATCTGTGTTTTAACTGGTATGCAAAAAGATTCTGATCTGTGTCAAAATTTGATAATCACTGTGCTAATTCAAAAGATTCTGCAGAGCTCAGAATCCAGGGGCAGATGAAGGTCAGTGAATCAGAGAATAGGAATGAGTATGTGACCAAACTAAGGGAGAAACAGAAGTAGTCATTAAAGTCAAAGTATAAAGGGAGGGACTTAGAGTGCCAGAGTGGTGAGCGGGGGGCCTAAGTGAGAAAACATGCAGTTAAGATGGTCTCTGGAAAAAACCAGGGAGAGTCATTGTAGCCTGTGTTAGTTTCCTGGGGCTGCCATAACAAAGCACCTAACTGGGTGGCTTAAAGAACAGAAATTTGTTCTCCTATTTTGGAGGCTAGATGTCATAAATCAAGATATCAGCAAAGCCAGGCTCCCTCTGAGGTTCTAGGTAGAATCCTTCCTTGCTTTTTCCAGCTGCTGGGGGATATCCATCCTTGGCATGCCTTGACTTGTAGATGCTGCACCCCAGTCTTTGCCTCTATCATCACATGGCCGCCTTCCTATGTGTCTCTCCCTCTGTGTCTCTTCTTCTAGGGATACAAGGCATATTGTATTACAGCCCACCTTAATGATCTCATCTTAACTAATTACATCAACAACATCCTTATTTCCAAATAAGGTCACATTCTGAAGTACTGGGGATTCAGACATCAAGATGATTGCGTTCCTAGGTACTGTGGATTAGGACTTCAACATATTTGGGGGGCAGAGTGAGAGACAGAAATTAACCCCTAACATATCACATTGGGCTCTTCTATATGACAGTGCATAGTTTGGGTTTTCTTAGACATAGATCCTGAAACAGATTTGTTTCTAAATAGTTTATTTAGTAGGTGATCCCGGAAAGCACTCGAGGGAAGTGGAAGGGTGGCACAAAACAGGAAAGATATTCAGTGAAGGGTGTGGGCAGCCAGAACTCAATCCACTAGAGAAGCTGGGGAATGCACAGAGCTCACTAATCTGAGACAGGGCTCAGGTGTTTGCTCTGCCTTGGAGGAGGGCTACTCAGTAGAGCCGTTAGTCCTTGGGCATTCCCAGTCTGTTAACAGCCATGGAGGAACAGGCCTCGCTGCTCAGGAAAGCCCTCAGGTGGAGGGATGCTGGCAGCGGCAAGTCAGGTCAATGTGCACAGAAATGGTTGAGACCGAGGGCAGAGTACCACAGGCATCCCTGGGAGGGCTGGGCTTTAAGGGGGAAGAAGGAAATAAAGAAATGCACACCCTCCATACAGATCAGTAAATGAATCATGTCAAGAGGTCTATACAATATGAAATAGCCAATTTGATTGTTTAAGTTTCTCTCTCGGTTGAATTGATTTATTTTAGTCTAAAGCTGCCTGGCCTGTGAATAGTTAAAAAAAAATTCTTACATTACCTGATTTTAATTGTTGTAAAATTACTAATAAGGATATTTGGAGTTTTCAAGGGACTTCATTTTTCTAAGTTTGTGAGAATTTGAAAAATAAGAAGACATTCTGACAGCTCCCTGGTACCACAGAAGGACACACCCAGACAGAGAGAATTTAAATAACCTGCCCATGGTCACTTAATATAATGCAGAAAGAACTGGAAAGAGCATTTCCTGTCTTGGCCTCCTCCCAATCTTTAGCTGTCCAGCTGTGTCTCACTTACTGGAAGATTAACGTAAACCAAATTGCTATGTTGGTATATGCTGCTCTTTCTTAAAACATGGTGGATTTCTTAGCATTAAGGTTTATTTTTAAGGTGATACCCTGCCTTTTCACATGGGTAGAACTTAATGCCACCTGTATCTTATTTTTTAAAAAAAGGAAACAGGCTCAGAGAGTTTTCTTGCTTACAATCATACAGCAAGTTTTTTTTATATAATCAGAATTACAATCCAAGCTTGTTTTCCTCTGATTTGTATTATTTTTACACAAACACAACTATTTTCTGGTTATTTAAGAGATATGCACATAGTGTGATCTCACCATCGAGATTGCTACTATAAAATACATTTTACTAGAGAAAGGGACTTCCCGGGTGGTCCCGTGTAAGACTCTGTGCTCCCAATGCAGGGGGCCTGTGTTCAATCCCTGGTCAGGGAACTAAATCCTACATGCCACAACTAAGACCTGGTGCAGTCAAATGAATAAATTAAAACTTTAAACAACACTCTAAACGTGAAAATCACTTTATAAAAACTTAAAATATATGTATATATATATATATTTTTTTTTTACTGGAGACAGAGGCACTCTAACATGATTTGACCTGCTCATATTTAAACTGTGTGCCAAGAAAGTTGGCAAAGTTCAGAAAGAATGATTTTTCCCCTTTACATACTGTGTTTTGTAATATGAAGATTTTGCATACAGAATGATATTCCTTTATATATGTAATATAGTAATATAAAATCCAGTGTGGTTAAACCACTATAATTTTGGGTGATAACCTAATTGAAGTTGCATGCAAAGAAGTTTCACCAACAAAGAATTATTTTTAACACTAGACTACGTGAGTAGTCCTGGAAGAGTCAAAGGAGAGAAGAGAATCTAGTTATTACTTTCTCAACACAGTATTTAATGGGTAATCATGCTTTCTAGGCTCATAATTTATAATTGTCTCAAAAAATCATGAAAATTAGATTTATGACAAAATTTTAGCAAAGTTATGAAATAGATGTGAATTTCGTATTTTCTTTTGACAAAAACTGGATCTAGGAGGATTTTGTATGAATTATTCTTTGGATTCTTATTGACATTGTTTCAAATCCTATCTCCTACTTAGTAATAGCATGGACATTTTATTACTCAAACTGTTTTGTCATCTGTATTTTCAAACTTTTATCCCCAGAGAGACTGATCTGATCTGATCTGACTAATGTAATGCCTTATACACATCGTGTCAAGTCTTCTAAATAAAACTATTTTAAATGATTATGGTTAAGATAAACGACAGTCTGATATATTAAGTGTGTGTGTGTATGTGTGTTTGTGCACATGGACGTGTGCTCAGTCCTGTCTGACTCTTGCGGCCACAGGGACTGTAGCCCGCCAGGCTTCTCTGTCCATGGGATTCCCCAGGCGAGAATACTGGAGAGGGTTGCCACGCCCTCCTCCAGGGGATCTTCCCAACCCAGGAATTGAAACTGCATCCCCTGTGTCTCCCACATTGTAGGCAGGTTCTTTACCTGCTGAGCCATCAGGGAGGCCCTGATATATCAAGTAGACAGTCAGTAAAAAATATTTTTATTCCCAGTCATGGTATGTGCTCTTTGTGCTATATCATGACATGTGTTGAAAGAGGTATAGAAAGACAGAGACTTGGGAGTTGGACAGACTGGGATTTATCAATACCAAATATGGTCTTTATCAACCTTATGACTATTGATATGTTACTTAATCTCTCACTACTTCAATTGTTTCTTCTCTAAGACAAAAAACAGAAACAACCATCCTTCAGTGTTGAGAATCAAATGAATTTATGAATATATGTGGTTCTTCAACCTTAGTTTTTTCATCTTTAAAATAGGAACCCTATTCATTACTTATCTTAAAATGTTATGAAGTCCAACTTAATGTGTTTGTAAGTAAATTTTTAAAAAATCTGCTGAGTGTTATACAAGTGTTAATTTTTGTTGTCATTAAAATGTCATTAAAATTACTAAATATGATATTAATATCATTAAAATAGTGAAAATTAAAAGATAATTTAAAATATTATAATTTCTTTCTGAATAGTAATTTATCATAGAAGTTATTTGCTTAACTCCCAAACTTAATCAAATCATGAAGTTGTTGAATATTATAAATCATGACCCAGTTTTTTCTTTTTTTGGCTGTGCCCCATGGCTTGTGGGATCTCAGTCCCCCAATCAGGGATTGAACCTGGGCCCTCAGCAGTGAGAGTGTGGAGTCCTAATCACTGTACCACCAGAGAATTCCCATGACCCAGGATTTTTAAAAATTTATTTGTGAATATTTAAGTTTCTAGCAAACCAAAACCTATCTGCTAATGATTATTAATATTACAATTTTATTTTCATTTTTAAAACGATTTGTTATAAAGCTTCCTTTAATCACTCAGCCCTGCTGCTGCTGCTGCTAAGTCACTTTAGTTGTGTCTGACTCTGTGCGACCCCATAGATGGCAGCCCACCAGGCTCCCCCATCCCTGGGGCTCTCCAGGCAAGAACACTGGAGTGGGTTGTCATTTCCTTCTCCATTGCATGAAAGTGAAAAGTGAAAGTGAAGTCGCTCAGTCGTGTCCGAATCTTAGCGACCCCATGGACTGCAGTCTAGTAGGCTCCTCCATCCATAGGATTTTCCAGGCAAGAGTACAGGAGTGGGGTGCCATTGCCTTCTCCGCACTCAGCCCTACTCTCTGTTAAATATGTGATTTAATCAGTAAAATTCCAATACATGACTTTTTAGGGTTTTGCAGCTTTTTGAAATCATGATAGTGTAAAATGTTTTCCTGTAATTAAAATGAACAAATTAGAAACATTGATGAATTCCTGTGGCTGAAGCCCCACAGGTAATCTCTGAATTGCAGGATCTGCCCTGATGAAGCTTATGTACTAAGTAAGGTAGAAGGCAGACAAGACTGATGATGTCACTGAAACATTCGTGGAGGAATTGGTACCTGAGTGAGATACTGGAGGCAAAGAGGATGGGAAAGGAGAGAGTGGTAGCCTGTGTAAAAAAGAGAGCTGGGATGACCAGGCATTTTCAGACACTCAGGCATTGGTCATGAGAAGAAATAGGAAATCAGTTGCTTGTGGGAGTCATTATTTCCCAGGCTTAGGAGGGAGTGAACAGACATGGAGAGTTTTTAGCAAAAGAGATGCCAACTAAAAAGTAAAGTTCTGGGGGATTAGCTTGTCAATGAAGTCAAGCTAAATAGAGTGGAGAGAAACAGAAAAACTTCTTGGAAGAGTATTGACAGTTTGGGTATGACTTGAGTCTAATGACAGGCATGGATAAAAGGTTAGGAAGTGAGTTATTACAAAAAGTTAAAAACATATTGTACTTGTCAGCTGATCCAACTGGAAATGGAAAGAGTTTGGGATTTTTTTGGGGGGGGTGAAGGGAGGGACTTGTGGATGATATGGTCCACTCAGGTATAGAAACATTGTGTTTCATCTGATGGGGCATCCAATTAGAATATTCTTGTAGCAGAGGAAGGCTAGAGTCTTGAAAGTAGGCTAGTTCTGTGAAGAAGAAAATGTGGTCATGTATAACTAACCCTGGTCCCAGGTCCAGAGCTCAGGGAAGTAGACCTGTGTGCCATGAATTTTCTTGCTATTGTGAAAGAAAGAAAGTGAAAGTGTTAGTTGCTCAGTCATGTCAGAATCTTTGTGACCCTATGGACTGTGGCCCGCCAGGCACTTCTGTCCATGGAGTTCTCCAGGCAAGAGTCCTGGAGTGGATTCTCATGCCCTTCTCCAGGGGAACTTCCCAACCCAGGGATCAAACCTCGGTCTCCTGCATCGGAAGCAGATTCTTTACTGTCTGAGCCACTAGGGAAGCTGTACTGTAGTCCTACTGTATCAAAGGATTTTCTCTAAGAGGTACTTTGTTCAGATTACAGGTAAACTTTCTAGTTCTGAAAGTCGTTTCAACCTTCACACTGTCAACCAACATACTTATATTCTGTTGAACACCAAGAAAAGCTGTAGGTTTTCACATTTATGGTAATAGAATGTTCTTTGCAAAGCTTTAGCTATGGCCACTTAAATGTCAACATTGTTAACAATACTGTCTCTAAATTAGGTACCTACAGGAAAGCTCTTTTAGTGGAGAGGTCTTGCTTGTTATAGTTTTCCTATATTTGAATATATTAGTAATAAGAGGTATATTCCAAAGTACAGGTTCTTCTAGTCCACTATCCTAATCATCTGGGTTTAAAGTCAGTTTTGTACTTAAAAACTTTATGATTGGTTAGGAAAATCACCCCAAAAGTGAATACATCCAAAGGGAACTTTAGGGTTTTAGGCATTTAAAATATCTTTCATTCACCTTGGAATTAATTTTAATAAGAACACAGTTTGAGATAATTCTAAAACTGAAACATTCAATTTTTCAGTTTGTCAGTTTAGCAAGGTATTGGGATTTCTCCTTCCCTGCTAAAGACGGAGCTCTGGGTTTGTGGCTTTTTTCTGATATAATCCTGTTGTGTCTCTTTGCCCACTTTAGAAAGTCATGTGTGAAGATTTCAGGGCCATGTGCTTATATGATGGAAAGTAATTGAGAATATGGTGTCCTGTCTCCCTTCCGCTTTACACAAGTCACATCTCATGCTCCCAAAGTCATCTCCATTAGTCTTCCTGGCTTACTCTTAGTACCTCCTCCAGGTAGATTCTTGGGTCACTGAGAAAGGTACTTCCTATCAGTTGGGGTGTTCCCTTTACAGACATCCAAAAACTAATCAGACAGTAGGCACAGATCTTCTAACTATTGAATTTCTTAAAAATAAAAGTAAAAAAATTCTACCTTTTTTCGTCATCAGGCTAGAAAGGGCCAAGAAAAATTTGTGTTCTCAAAGTCACAAGATCCTCTAAAATTATGATTTTTAAAAAAAATTATATACGTCCTTCAATAGCAGGTAGTTTACATTTATAGATCCTAGTATTATTGTTATTTGAATACTAGTATCATAATACACATGTTTGCATCTAAAACCTAATACAATTTTAGTTGTTCAGGCATTAGTCAGAATAGGATTTCTCACCAGTGCTCACACGAGTTAAGTAAAAATAATCAGTGGTTGCTAATTTTCTTCCTTTTATATACTTGGACACACTTCATTTTATTTTTAAACATTTTTATTAGAATATTGTTGCCCTACAATGTTTTGTTAGTTTCTGCTGCACAGCAAAGTGACTCAGTCATACCTATACATATACATATACCCACTGGTTTTTAGATTTCCTTCCTCGTTTAGGTCAGCACAGATCATTGAGTAGGGTTCCCTGTGTTATGCAGTAGGTTCTCATCAGTTATCTATTTTATACATCATAGTGTATACATTTGGATACAATTTACATAATTGAAATAGAATCTCTAGTTGTTTAAAATATGCATAAAACAAAAAATTACCTATTATCTCTACTATCTGCATATCTATTTCTATATATCTGTATATACATATCGGAGAAGGCAATGGCAAACTATTCCAGTACTCTTGCCTGGAAAATCCCATGGGCGAAGGAGCCTGGTAGGCTGCAGTCCATGGGGTCGTGAGGTCAGACATGACTGAACGACTTCCTTTCACTTTTCACTTTCATGCATTGGAGAAGGAAATGGCAACCCACTCTAGTGTTCTTGCCTGGAGAATCCCAGGGACAGGGGAGCCTGGTGGGCTGCTGTCTATGGGGTCGCACAGAGTCGGCCATGACTGAAGCGACTTAGCAGCACCAGCAGCACCAGCATATATACATATACATCATATCTATATATACATATATATCAGTCTGTATCCATATCTATATATTGTATGTGTGTGACTGTACATGTCCACACATATCACATTTTTTCATGTCTTAAAGTTAGGTCTATTTTTACCCAAGTTATACATGCACACAAATTGCATCTATCAGCACTGAATTTATTCTTCTAGCCTTCCCAGTATTCAGGCAGCAACATATTTTGAAGATTGAATAATTATGGTTTTCTTAATATGAAAACTGAAAATTCAACTGGAGTTCAAAGCTGGAGTTATATCTAGAGTCTTCACTGATGCCTCTTTTTTAGTTATGGTAAAATGTAAATTGTGAAATAACGACTGAATATTTCATTCTGTCATATTTCACATGGCCTCCAGACTGTGTGCCAAGTTGGCGGAAGAATGTTGATAACTAAATGCCAAGAACTAGCCAATAGCTTGGCCACTTGCTAATGTAAAGCATCTGCTCAGTTGCAAATCTCTCCTTCCTAGAGGTAAATGTGGACCAGCAGGCTGGCCAGGAGTAAGTCCTGCAGGAGCCAAGTGACCCAGGCCACAGGAAGACTCTTCCTACTAAAAGGCCTCACTTTCCCAGTAGATAGGCTTTGGACCTCATCCAAAAATCAGTCCAGTTGAGCAATATTGACCTAAATGATTATTTTTAGCAATAATATTTATAAGAAGTTTTCAATCTGAAAATGACATCTAAAGTAGATACTTGCATTCTCCTCCTCCTCAAGCATCCTCACTACTAGTTTCTTCAACAAGGAAGAAACTGGAACTGCTCAGTGTATCACTGTATATTAGGGCAACCAGCCTCCAAAAGCAGTTGATAAACTCAGTCTCAAATTAAATCGATAGGACGGTTATGCTTAAGTACTTTTTTTGCTGGAGATTTCACCTGTGTGAGATCAGTCTTCATGACTGAAGTCCTTTCCTTTCACTTTCACTGGAGAAGCTCTGCAGGAATTTTGACTAACCCTAAAAGGTTTGCAAGTGTTCAGTGCAAGGCTACAGGATGTCTCCTCCTCCACCACCTCTAGTAATCATTGTTATTTTGAAGCCATTTTAAATCGACCACAGCATCCCTTATTCAGGAAAGCTCTCCTGGCTTGTGTCACTTCACCCCCATTGTTCTCTCTGGCAGGTAAGACTAATCCTACAGCTTTTTAACTTCAAACCTAAAGGAGGAAAGCGGCATTGCCAAGACACATGTGAATATCATTCATGTAACTCAAAGCAATGTGTTGCCACAGAGGTAATACAGTCATGAACGCTACCCCCAATTCCTGGGCTTCCCTTCTATTTAGAATGACTTCTATTTTCACACGCTAACCCTTGGTTCCAAAATGCAGCCTGGGACTGGCTCTCTGACAACATCGTGGAGAAGCTGTAATTATTGTTTAGTTAGGTGCCTGCTCCATTAAACCTGCGTGAGTCACTTTTGTTCTCTTCTTTTTTTTTTTTTTTTTTGCCACAAGGCTCCTGTCCCTTTAGATTCCTTGTCTCTGTGCAAAGGGTGAAGTCTCTCTAGGCTGTTCCCACAGTGTCCTCAGTCCAATAGGTTACAAAGGTACTAACACACTAAATAGAAGTGGTGCCCTTGGGAAAATCCATCTCTTCTGAGTTTGTTCCTGTCCCAGTGAATGAGGACCTCTTTGAGGTTACAAATATGTTTAGCAACATCTCCATACAAATGATTACAGGTTGTTTCATTCAGACTCCAAGGAGAAAGCGCTCCTATCTTGGACATGCGTGAGGTGATGAATACACTCTTTTGGAACAAGGAAGCTTTATTTAAAGGACGCTTTTATTCTGCTGAGTACCCTAATGAGCTATCCAGGGTGGCGCATCAGTGTGGGAGCAGGCGGAGAAGGCCCGTTACCCTCTTTTCATTAGTCCTGCTCTCCTTTGTAGCTCTGCTTGTTGTTGACTCACAGGACTCCTCGTTCCTGTGACTGCACAGAAGAAAAACCATGACTTTCATTCTGTGGCCCAAACCACCAAAACTATCAGCTTTCATGTATGGCAGACAGGTTATGGGAAACCTGAACTCTTGCCTCTCTGCCTATGACAGAGTCTCTCCTGGTAGGGGTTTTGCTCCTTCAAAGATGGATGCAGAAAACACCAGTCTGAGAGCTTGAGGGATATGCTTGTTTGTTAGGTTTGCCGTGTTTAACGATCCTCAAATCACTGGTGAATGAAGTCAGATACAGTCGGGTTGGATCTATAAAAAGTGAATAATTAAGATCCTTATCCAGATAACCTGGGCCCAGTGCATATTTCAAGAGTCACTTTTCAAAGCTTGCATTATTCAGATAATGCCTCAATTTTTCATTGTCTGTAATATTTGTAGATTTGCCCTTAATGGCAATGTTTTCTTATCCTGATAGTCTTGGACTTAAATTCACACTGCAGTTCAGTTGAGACAAAATTTTTAATTACACGTCTACAAATTCATCATATTTTAGTAACATAGGACCTGTGGAGATTTTATTTCTCCACTTTCAGAGAAAGGTGAAATAAGTTTCTTGCTTAAAATATATAGATATTTAAGGCCAGATGTAAGATTTTCCACATGATTTATGTTGACCGTTGCCTTGAGTCTCCATTTTCCTTTGTATGTGTAATAACCTAAATGATACACTGGCACGATACTCAGAAACTCCGCTATATCTACAGAGATCCAAGAAATAGACATTTGCACCACATGAGTATAGATAATTTATTTTTGTACAGTGTCATTTGTGCCAAAATATGAAACACCTCATGGTTGATTTGATTACAAGGAGAAGAAGTAAGCGTGTCACACTGTTTCATTCAGCTGGTAGCCACAGACAGATGTAGGCAGTTCAACGTGGACAGCATCCTCAGCTTTGGAATATGATTTTACTCAGGGAACTCAGAGGCTCAGTGACTTTTTATGGCACTTAGCCATGCCGTCATTTCTTTGCTCGCCCTATATAATAGGGCTCGTCTATATAATACTTTTCCTTTTAAATGACAGACTGAAAACTCTTGGCAGAGAATAGAAATGAATTGGAGAAGATGTGTACAGGCAAACTCGAAACCTCAAAACACCATTCTCATACTTCTTAAAAAAGAAAGCTGTTAATTCTTCCAAATTAGTTAGCCAGTGTGAATTACAGGGTGTTTTATAACATACACTCCAACCTGTACTTTTTGTTGTTGCTGTTGTTTTAATACATTTTATTGTTTAAAAATTTATTTATTTTTAATTGGAGGATAATTGCTCTGTGATAACCTCGAGGGGTGGGATTGGGGACGGAGGTGCAGAAGAGAGGCTTAAGAGGGAGGGGCCTTATGTATACCTGTGGCTGCTTCAGGTCGATGTACGGCAGAAACCAACACAGCCTGCACCTTTGAGGCAAAACACAAAAGCCTTGTTTCCTTCTGACCATCAGGTAGCCCCTTGGCGTTTTGGTATTCCATTCTACTTGTTTTTTGTATTGAAGCCTCCGTTAGAGTGAAACCCTGGTGAATGAGGGTAGGCTGCCACTCCCTGAGCCCAGGTCAGTTTGCCTGGAGTTGGTATACAGGAGTGTTTTGTGAAAAACCTGATATCACATACAGCTGACACATTCTGTGCTAGTCCCCAGTAACTATGTGTCCACTGTAATTCAAACCTCTGTCCTTAAAAAGGCAGCTCCCAAAGTAAATGAAAATGGTGTTTGAGGGCAAAGTGACAGGAGCTACCGAAATAGGCAACAAAAGAAACCCCAAGTTCCTGTCGTATATTCCTGTGTTTGTGACCATTGTGCCAATTACACTAAAACCAAAAATTAAAAGGGAGAAAATAGAAGATTCCGATCTCTGAGTGAGGCCTGGTTGTATTTAAAATGATGAAGAGAGACAAGATGGGAGAAGACAAGAAAGGACGGGTAAAAACTTCTCCAGTTAGTCTTTATAATTAGTTAGGAAACATTTAATAACACAATCCGAGAAATGCAGCATGTGTGGCATATATCACATTTTAAATTAATTCTTGAAATAGTTACTGGTGTCCTACTTTATTTCAATTTTGATAAATTAGCTTACAGTCACTTTTTGATGGGTGTCCCATAAAGTAAAAATTAGTCTCTCATCTGCCATTAACTACTCTTCTTGTAGCAAACTAATGTTATTAATAACATATATAAAAGGGAAGATTTAAAATAGATATTGAAAGTTGATCCTATTAATTTATAGGTTTAATGATGGCATTAGAGGGGAAGGAAGGGGGAACAAGTTTTATTAGCTTCTGTGTATAGCTCTATAGAAGAAAAACCCCTTGATTGTCCATGTTTGATATAAAATCAGTCACTTGCCTTCATTATTCTTCATTGATATGATGTAACAGTCATCTCTGGTATTTTGGAATTTGGAGAAAAGGCCTGGAATTATAGGACTGCCTTTAATAGGCTAGTTTTTGTACTAGAATTGTATAAAACCATAGTCTGCTGATTACACTATTAGGGAGCTGCAGCCTCACTGGCCTGATGTCATAGTTACCTCTGGAATCCTTAATGTCTCAAGGCAGACTTTGACGTGATCAAGGGTTGTGCTTCTGGAAATTCTCTAATGTGATTTTGTCTGGATCCATGTATGTGCACACATGTATTTAAGTTTGAGCAATTAGGAAAAAAAAGACTTTTGTGCAACCCAGTTTTAAAATCTGTGATCTTTAAGCCTACCAGTGAATCCAGCTACTTTTCTGTGTGTTTGTTTTTTAAATTTATGTGCTTTCACACCTAAAGATACAACCAAATCAAACATAAGTAACAATAGAAGACCCAGTATAGACTAAATAGTGATCATACATAAAGTTCAGACAAATGATCTAGGGACAATTAAGTGAATTTAAGAAGTAGCTGGAAGAATCATCAGCTTTATTTCTTAAGTTTTCTGATTTTTGGAAATGTATTACAACTCAAGAGGGTATAAGCTCATTTTCATCAAATTGGTGGAAAAGAAATCAGAAATGTTTCTTTTGATTTGCAACTCTGTCACCAATGCATGCCTGTTCATGAGTACATTCTTTTTAAAATATTTCTTTAAGGACCATTATTTATCACTCACCACCCCCACCCCCCAAACACACACTCAAATCCCCACCTCTGCATTAATTGTTCATTCTAACAATACATATATGTTTTAATCATATATATTTAACCTACTCAGCCTTTTTTAAAAGGACATATTTATGCATCAGAAAACCAAATAATTCCACTTTGTTCTGAGAGAACAACTTACATTTCATTCAAGTGTCTCTTTTTACGTGATATTCTTAGCAGGGATTTTATTTACTAAATGACATTTCTGCTAACCTGGAAAGGAAGATATCCATTCTTCAAATACTGTCATTACCCAGCTTTAAAAAGACTTGATTGTACCATATTAGGAAAACAGTGTCAGATTTTCCATCAAACTTTCTCAGACTGTAATAACTGAGCATAAAAATGAACTTCCAGTAATGAAATGACTACAAAGCAAATTAATGCAATCAAGTCTTTAGTAACAACTCTGTCCATATCTGTTAAATATTTTCAAACTATTCTAAAAAAACACACCCAGAAGGCAAACTAACAGTGAATGGAAACAAAATGGTCAGCAGCGTGTGTCGCATGTTATTTGAATGGAAAGTAATTTATCGCGTCTGAAATAAAAGCTGTTTATTCTTGTGTTTCACTGTCTGTAACAATCTTTACCATTTATCTGTGAAAAAGTGAGAAACTGTACCGTTATTAGCATATGAATACTTGACACATCAAATTGGCTGTACAATAACAGAAGGGCATTTGCTATTGGTGTATGCACACAGACAAAGCAGCCATTTTGAAAAAAATGAAATGGGGTGGGTGGTTTAACCCTTTGCTTATCTTTTAGGTTTCCCACTCCTGATTTTGACCGGAACAGTTTAGCAGTTAGCATCAGAATATTTTTATAACAAAAAAAAGTAATCAGGAGCCATTATGCTTATGATAATTATATTGATACATTCACTCTACTAGAAAAATAGAAGCAGAATGACAATAAAGGAGTTTGTGTGTGTGTGTGTGTGTGTGCGTGCGTGTGCATGCATGCACAGGATGGGGGAAGGGCGTGGAGTCTGGCAGTGAGTAGACGGTACAGAAATGAAACAATGCCCACGTACAGTTTTATTTCATGGCAACAACATAGTGGGCCTTGGGTCAGATGTGTGAAACTATTTCTCAAAGAAGCTGCATACATAATTGAGGCCCTCGAAGGGTTCCCAGTTGAAGTTGCCAGGCTACATTCATTTCAAAAGCAGAGCCATTTGTTATCAAATTTAAATTAACTCTCTGCACACTGAACTTGAATTTTAGAGCCCTGCTTACTTACAGTTCTTGAAATAGTAGAGAAAGGAGAAAACCTGCATCTGGAGAATGGAAATAAGATAGTCCCCACAAGGAACTGCAGTGATCCTGCCTAGGCCTGCAGTGTAGCAGTAATTTAGATTAAAGTGAGAAAGATCTATTTGGAGTGACTAGAAACAAACCTGAATCTTCCCCTGTGATTTTTGTAGATCCAGACTTAATGCAAAATCATTTTATTTGTACATCTATATTTCAACTACATTTTATCTTCATCAAGCATTCTAGCTCCATCCCCTCTCCCAGTTAATTACTCTTTGCTGTGAAATTTAGAGTAAGACAATTTATAAACTTGTACAATAGTTGTACTATATTAATATGTCAGTATCAGTATTTTTGCTGTCTTGGAATACAGATTTCCCCCCCTAATCTGCATTGCTTTATCCTCTATTTTAAACCAGGTTTATGAAACTCACTAGATCATTTTTTGGTAACTGCCAATTGTTGATCCATCCATTCACTCAAAATGGAATATGTAAAATGTCTTGTGTTAGGACCTTTCTACAACTACACAGAGGAGAAACTTTCCTCCAAAAGAGTGGTGTGCATGTTTTTTCATAGGATGCATGCAGACATAACTGCACACAGTTCTGTGTCTGGCAGAAGTATTTAAAATTGAAGCTATCTTGATTATCAGAATTTTTTCATCACATGTAAGTTGGAAAAGTTAATTGAAGGACAGACTTTTATTCTTAAGTTTGATCCACAGAGCTAAATAGTCCATTCTGAGTAATCTATGTATTTTTCTTCTCTTTTGAAAAACAAATTCAAAGGTTTTAATCACCATTCCTTTATCCTTATAAGATATTGATTTGCTATAATCAGGTGAACCTGTTTTCATTCTTGTAATGAAATTTTAACATTTTAGTCTGAAACACATGTAAACTTTGCTTTTAAGGAACTAAAAAGCAAACAAACAAAATCAAACCAAAGCAAAGCAAAAAAAAACCCCACAAATATGAAATACTATTAATGGCTGTGATATTAAGTATAATGTTCCAAATATCTGGTGAAAGACCCCAAAGAACATGAAGAACATTTGTTGTTCTCTATAAATAACTAGTACTTGTGAAGTACAATTATAGCCATAGAAAATAGGAACTAATAATTCTAATGGCAATTTCTGTTACTGATATAAGAATAATTGATATGCAGTGTGAAAGTAGAGAAGAAAAAGAGTTATGCAACTTTAAATTCCTCTAAAATTGCTGAGTGAATACATAGAAGCAGCCATTAGTCTAACTTTCTTTTCTTTTGCTAGGATATGTTGTATTAAAACCACAAACCATTTGCTTATTTAAAACCCTCTGCCGCTAACAATACTGTAAGTTAGTATGTCTCCCAAGTGCTCTTTGAGAATCTTGTTTACTTACTGGTGGAAGTGATGTCCCATATTGTGAACCCATGAGAAAAGTGCAACATGGTGGAAAGTGCCAGATCTTCTTTCCTTCCTCCCTCCCTTCCTTTTCTTTTTTTTCGGCGACTGCAATATGAGATTAAAAGTAAGACACTAAATCTTGTTAAATAGCAAAAGCTTTTTAAAAGATGATACATAAACTTGATGGGAATTTGTGTGCTTAAGGGGACACATTTCTGCTATTCCACAACTTTACCCCAGTTTAATCCATTGCCTGTGAAGAGTCTAAATGGTAGTGGGTAAAGCACTGTCAATTCTCCTAAATTTTTTTTCATCATAGAAGTAATGTGGTTTGGCTATGGAAGACTGAATAATTAGCAATATTAATTCTACATCTAGTATTTACATTAGAATTTTGTCTTTGGAGTCCTTCAAATTATTTTTCATATGTAAAATTATTTTTAAAAACTGTTAACTGCTCTAGGGAATTATCAACATACTTGCTTATTAATATCTAGACACTATTTACTACCAACAGTTTGCCCCATTGATATGTTGTATTTTTGTCAGAATATCTTAATTAATGTGCAGAATAGAAACTTCCAAAAAAAGTATACATTTTCCTTTTTCAGCCTTGTTTTTGCTGGCTAAAAGGATATTTTTATTATTCTGTGGAATTATTTTAAAATTTAGAGTTATTTCAGTGAATCTAAGTACCATGTTTGCAACCTTTTTATCCTCCCCTTTGACGGTTAGAATTACTTATTTGGTCCAGCAAGGTTATTTTGCATTTGAGGTTTTCTCTCTTGGAATTTGTCAAAATATGACAAACTTATAACTTTTTATAAGTCCAGAATTAAAATTTAAACTCAAGTGGTTATTAATGTTTGTTCTATTTGATAATTTGATCACATATCATAGAAAAAATCAGAGATGACTAGATATCAAAATATCTCAAGTGTTAGGGTTCATCTATATGACACCTTTGCTATTTTGACATTCTATAATTTTGGAAATTACCTAGTAGCAGTAAAAACACTATAATATGACCAGAAATTTTCTTATTAACATTCACTGAAAAAGGAAGAGATTAAGTTTTAAAAGGAAAATGAATGAAGAAAATGAAAAGTAATTCTCATTTCCTTTCCCTTTCTCTCTTCCTCTCTCTCACCCTCTCCTCATCTTTGACTTCTTTCTCAATCTGTTTCCTGCTTGTTTTCCTTCTCTGAGTCTCTCAGGCTAAGCCAATCAGCTCCCATGCATCATGCTCTGGATAAACTGTGGGACACATATGGCAGGGAACTGGTTTGGTAAACATATGTCTTCTCGGGCATTGGACGTCTTGCCAGGAATGAGATATTCCATTTTGGGGAATGAGGGTGGGAAATGCTTAACCACCTACAGATGTTTTGCAGCAAAAGCTAAAGAATTGCAGTCAAAGAGCTGCAAAATGTGTAATTTGGAATTTTTCCAGGCTGCTTTTTTTAATAAGAAAAAAGTTAACAGCTTTCCTATTCATCTCTTTTGAGAAAATTTACAGTCGTTTCCCAGTTCTGCCCCATTCTGAAGTAAGGACAAAAGACTGAAGCCGAAGCTGTCCATCTGCTCCATAGCAGTAATGTTATAATGGGTGCTGTCCATTTTTATGCTATTGCTCGTGTGTGCCCAGGGGACTGGAACTATTTAATTCACTGATTTCACAGCTCTGTTGTGTGTCACAAAAGGTTAAAAAAAATCCAACACACTTTTTAGCACCCTGTTTACAAGGACTCCCTGTAAATCTAACTGAAGTAACAGATTCCCACCCTGCCCCCACGCTAGCGCCCTGTTTTACCTCCTGATTTGGTGCATTTGGATAACAGGTCATAGATGGAGCTCACACCACTCACTTGGCCTTTACCAAAAATGGAAACCTCAAATCTGCTGTGAATGTTGCTTTCCAAAGCTCATAAATTCCAGGAGTAGATTTGAAAAGAAAATATGTTTGCCTTTAAGAACTCAGGATTAAACAACTCTGTTTCCCCAGAAGTCCAAGAATGAATTCTCTAGGTTAGCAGAGAGTTTATGAAAACCTGCCGAGCAAGACTGACGACGTCTATGCCTCTTAGCTGGGCAAGAGGCCGAGCAGTCCCACACACAGCTGGTGTGAGCTGGTGTTTTGCCAAGACTGTAATGAATCCTCTGTTCTTGCGGGCATCTTCCTCGGGAGACAGAGGTGGCCAGCAATACCCACTTGGGTCCCTTCTGTGGTCTTCTCAGAGCAGTGATGTGTCGTGTTGAAGCTGGCACTATGCTTACCACCAAAAAAGAGAAGGTGGACCTAAAGTCAAGGATGTTTCTCTCTCTTCCCACCAAAAAAGAGCCTCCACGAGAATGCCTCCGAGTACCATATCCTTCCAGCAGCCCACATGCCATAGTATGTTTCTCTTCTATTTTGGGCAGTTAAAATATTAGCCATAGATGATGTGCTGTGCTGTGCTGTGCTTAGTCACTCAGTCGTGTCCTACTCTTTGTGACTCCACTGACTGTAACCCACCAGGCTCCTCTCTCCATGAGGATTCTCCGGAGAATCCTCTGGACTCTCCAGAATACTGGAGTGGGCAGCCTTTCCCTCCTCCAGGAGATCTTCCGAACCCAGAAATCGAACCCAGGTCTCCTGCACTGCAGGTGGATTCTTTATCATCTGAGCCACCAGGGAAGCCCAGATAATGTGCTGTCTTGGTGCAATTGTCACTTTGATTTTTATAACATTAACCCAACTCACATCCAACTATGGTGGCTGTGAAGATACCTATATAGTCCCTTGAAAACTAGTTCCTGAGTAAACAAGTGTAAAGGGCAGTGGGGTTCTCCTCATATACCACTTTAAGAAATATGATTATTAAAAAGCTGTATTTCTTCATTTCTTTTTTCAGTCACAATAGCAAATATTTATGTTGGGTTCATAAGTTACATGAAACCATTGGATGCTGCAGGCACCTGAAAAATTTAAATCAGAAATGCTCTCTAACCTTAGAAAAATTCCATAAAGTAGTTTGTTAACACTTCTCACACTCAATGTGTTCATTCATTTATTCATTCATTTATGTATTCATCCAAACATTTCTTGAGAATCTACTGTGTACTTGTGTGTTGTGTGTTAGTCACTCAGTCATGCCCGACTCTTTACAACCCCATGGACTATAGCCCACCAAGCTCCTCTGTCCATGGGATTCTCCAGGCAAGAATATTGGAGGTTGGCATGCCCTCCTCCAGGGGATCTTCCTGACCCAGGGATTGAACCCTGGTGTCCTGCACTACAGGTAGATTCTTTACTGCCAAGCCACCAGGGAAGCCATACTGTATGCTTCAGTTCAGTTCAGTTCAGTCGCTCAGTCGTGTCTGACTCTTTGCGACCCCATGAATCGCAGTGCGCCAGGCCTCCCTGTCCATCACCAACTTCCGGAGTTCACTCAGACTCACGTCCATCGAGTCAGTGATGCCATCCAGCCATCTCATCCTCTGTCGTCCCCTTCTCCTCCTGCCCCCAATCCCTCCCAGCATCAGAGTCTTTTCCAATGAGTCAACTCTTTGCATGAGGTGGCCAAAGTACTGGAGTTTCAGCTTTAGCATCATTCCTTCCAAAGAAATCCCAGGGCTGATCTCCTTCAGAATGGACTGGTTGGATCTCCTTGCAGTCCAAGGGACTCTCAAGAGTCTTCTCCAACACCACAGTTCAAAAGCATCAATTCTTCGGCACTCAGCCTTCTTCACAGTCCAACTCTCACATCCATACATGACCACAGGAAAAACCATAGCCTTGACTAGATGAACCTTTGTTGGCAAAGTGATGTCTCTGCTTTTTAATATACTATCTAGGTTGCTTAGCCTACTATATTTTTCTGCTTTGAGCCATCTTAAATATCTTCATGTCCCAGGAAGGCCTGTTCTACTCTATTAGATCTGAGAAATCCTTTGTTTCATTCAAACTTTCATTCTGTAATTTTTGGAACCTTTGTTTCCTCCAAACTTCTTTTCCCTAAACAAAGCAATGCCAAAATACTTGGTATCCCAGTACTGAAAGATGAAGTTTGGCAAGCATCAGTATAATATCGAGAAAATAGTGGCAGTTAGGACTATTCTTTTTACTTTTTTTTCTTTTTTAAACTTTTTATTTTGTATTGGGATAACATACCAAACCTCTGTTTATTTATTTATTTATTTATTTATTTTCAAACCCCTGTTTAAAATGCAGAAGTATATGAAATTTCTAGAACTTGAGGTTTGGGCAATGAATGAAAAACAAAATGGTCTAGCCAATATGTCTGGATACAGGCCAGGCTAATAGTATATTCCAGTCTTTTATTTTAAAATTTGAACGTTTGTTTTTACTCTATAAGAGGTAATTTTACAATGAAATATGGCTTTGTGAATAGCCACTTTTTCTGGACCACACAAGTTTTTTGGCACTCAGGATAAATGATAGTTTGAGCTTTCAATTCAACTTACAGTACTATGCTGAAAGGAAATTAAAATATGTATTTAATAGAACAAGACAGTAACAGTGATGTTCTACAGATCTGTGTCATTTATGAAGAAGAGGGATCCAACTAGAGAAGTTTATGAATCTCCAAAATAATCAATTAATGAAGATCTCATCTTAGAACTATGGATATAATCTTTCTGATACTTTACTGAAAGTGAAACACATTCACCAATTCTCTAAAGGCAAAATTTCTCTTCACCCCAAATAAATCTTCCTTATAGGCCATTTAAATAGAATTAAGCTGGTTTGTAATGTTTCCAGAATAAACTCATTAACGTTAAGTCTATTAGGAAATGATATTAAAGCATTTAATTGCTTGTGCATATTAAATATACTTAAAATTTATGAAAATAAATATCTTGAAATTGAATAGATATTCTGCAAAAACAGAAAAGTGAATGTGGACTTAATACAAATCCATCAGGTGGTGTAGACATACAATACTACAATATGTAATGTGTACCTCTAGGAAGCATATGGAAATTCTAGGATAGAGAATCTAGACAAAACAAAGGCAAAAATCTGTTTTTAGTAGCATGTGTAGAATTGTTAATAGATTATAAATGGCAATTTAATTTTTTTAGACAATATCATTGGATGAAATATTGTATCCATGATAATGATGAGAAATTTACTGCAATAGGCATGGTGTTTTGTTGGCCGAGGCATTCACCCCCAAGAGAAAAATGCATATTTGAACGTGTGTCTTTACACTTTCAGAATAACATGTTTCAAACTTGCCTGACTGACAGCTGCCAATTATCAAAAGTTTCTGTGAAATGAAGAACCAGTTAACAATTTAACACTAATTAGGCGCATAAACAAAACTAATGATTAAGTAAACTTAATGAAGTCCCAAAGTCCTGGAACCTAGCCTTGACTTTTGTTTTCTCAAAAGCTTCTGTAAGGATTTTTATGTTTTAGATTTTATGGCTAGACAATACTAAGAAGGAAAACTTGAAACTATTTTGGAAGTCAGGTAAGCGTTTTTATAGAAACCTTGCCTTTATTCTCACACAATATCTATGCAAGACTGTCTAATACATTTGCTGGAACGGAACAAAATTGGTGGAATGAAATGGGTCCAATTCAGAAAAATGAATCCAGGCTTAACTTTGTAAGGTAATTTTTTTTCAAAACAGGGTTCCTCAGGACAGTTTGAATGGGAACACGAGTGATTAGTTAAATTCTAATTTTCTGTGTGTTCTGTACTAGGGGGAAAGAATTGAAAGAAAGAAACCATGAAAAATATATACATACTTGGGGAGACTTTGGATTACATATACAAATAGGTAATTTTTTTCCAGAAAAATATTAAACCACAAAGACATAAAACTTCAAAGATGTGGTTTTAAAAACAGCCATTGTACTTTCTCTCTTCAGTTATTTTAAAAAGTGAGACAAACTTCATGAAGTAGGATGAGCTAGTTTCTGTCATTCTAACATCTAGTCTATTTCAGAAGGCAGAAGTTTCTGTTAAGTAAGAGGTGCTGGGTCTAGTGTTCTTTGATTTACAAACTGCTGGATTGGTTTTGTCCTTCTTTAACCCCATTTTTCCTATATTTCATTTCCCTGAGGAGAACACCTGTGTTCGCTTGGTGCTGCTTAAATAGAACCACTGCCAAGATTCCGTCATGTGATGGGCATGACGATTTTACTCCCTGTCTGTGATTCAGCCACAGGCCTGCCTGAGATGGCATGTCCTTTACGGAAATTGTGCCTTGTCCATTTCTGATTTCACAGTAACTCATATGGCCCATGGAACACAGTGGATGCTCAGTAAATGTTTTCTGAATAAATCAGGTCGTTTAACAAAGCTTATAGTAGACTTCACTTAAACCTGGGCAAGAGGTTTCAAGGGCTAATGCTGTCCATTAGAAATTTCTGTGATGGTGGAAAGACTGTATATCTGCCGTGTGACTAACATGGTCATCACTAGCCACAGGTGGCTACTGAACATTTGAAATGTAACTAGTGCAACTCAAGAACTGAATGGTTAATTTCACCAAACTTTTATTAATTCAAAATGTAAATAGCCACAAGTGACTAGTGGCTAGATAGCTTTAAAGGGTCCTGCTCCACATGTCCGTCAGGCATGCCCCTCCCCCGGCCAGAGGACATGTCCTCCAGGGCCCGTGCTCTCCCTTAGAGAACCTGCTTTGGATGCCCAGAGCACCGGAGTTTCCCACCCAAACAGTCTGTGCTCACTTCCAGGCATGCATGGCCTCTTCCCAGCAGGGCAACCCCTGTTGCTGGTGGACACATCCTGTACCAGAGGAGTTTCTGGAGGGGGACAGTTTGCCCCAAGGGTGGCAGGGTGGAAGAGTGTGGCCAAGGGCTTAGACAAGCAGCTGGACTGTCCGACCATATGTACGCGGCTCCTTGCAGTGCAGGAGGCTGGGACTGGAAGCTAGGGGTGGAGTGGGAAACTCCCTAAGCTACCATGTTCCAGCATCTATATTTAGCAGTTTAGTGATTTTATTACAAAATACATGCAAGAAATAAACTCTTAGTACATCATATGCATGCGTGCATGCTAAGTTGCTTCAGTCATGTCTGACTCTTTGTGACCCTATGAGGCTCCTCTGTCCAGGGGATTCTCCAGGCAAGAATACTGGAGTGGGTTGCTGTGCCTTTCTCCAGGGAATCTTTCCAATACAGGGATTGAACCCACGTCTCTTAAGTCTCCTGCATTGGCAGGTGGGTTCTTTACCATTGGGGCCTTCTGGGAAGCCCACATCATATGCAGTATGATCCAATGAGTTCATCTGTTCAGGGCCCCAAATATTTACCGAGCACTTACTGTGTTCCAGGCACTTACTCTAAGCACAAGAGATATAGCAGTGAACAAAACAGAGTCTTTGGCTTTCATGGGGCTTATATTCTCTTATCTTGAGCAAGATAAAAAGCAAATAAGCTAAATAAATGCAGATGCACGTGTGTGTAAGAAAAAATAAGGCATCCTGCAAGGACAGAGAGTGACAGAAGCGTTCTTTTAAATACGTTGTGTGGAGAACACCTTTCTGAAGAAATCACTTTTGAAGAAAGACCTAAAAGAAAGCAAGACGCAATGGAATATCTGGGGAAAGGGTTTCTCAGCTAGGGAATAGCAGATGCGAAGGCCCTGAGATGGGGACATCCCTGCCCTGTTCCAGAGAGCGCAAGGTCAGTCTCCTTGGAGTGCAGTGAAGCTGAAAGGAGGTGGCTCGAGTTCAGATCATGCTGGACTATAGAGGCTAAACTAGGAACTCAAGATTTACTCTGAGTTTCACAGGAAGGCATTCCATCAAAGCTGTGATATTTGCATTTTAGAAAGAATCACTATAGCTGCTTTTGGGAGAATAGGTGGCAGGGTGCAAGGGTGGAGGCAGGAAGACAGTTCCAGTGGCTCTTGCAATAATTCAGGTGGCAAAGGCAGGGACTTTGATAATGCTCTCCATGTTGTCTCAGTGGGAAGACACAAATTTAAAATGACACAATGAGCTTCTTTCAATCCTGGCAGTTTCGCTCTGCAGCTGCATGGGTGACCTCATTTGGAAATAATGTCTACAGTCTAAATTTGAGATCTTCATGATTGTGAGTCCAGGATTGAAAGGACCTTCTACTTACCCCCCTTAAGACACTAGAACTGGCCATGTTAGCCTCATAGAAGTGATTGTACCTCTATTGACACACCCTGACTTGTAGACACCCATGGAGCCCGGACTACAGTCCATGGGGTTGCAAAGAGTCAGACACGATTGAGCAACTGAGCATGCACGGAGCCTGGACTCACTGCATCACAACAGTCCATGGTTCTGCTCGCAGCACTGCTGTTTCCATGCAAAGGCCTTATGGATTCTTCTTGGTGTGACATGAATCTCTTCATTTAGACATGAATACAAAACCACTCTTTAGAACTTTTCAAGCCTTCCTGTCCCATCGCTTCTCCCTCTGCTAAGGCTTTTGGGTCAAGGAGAAGGAGTGGTCACACTGTGGAGGAGGGGATGGATTAAACTACCCATGTTTTCCCATTACAAAGTCAGTCTCCTCCAAATAGCCAGCTTGAAGTAGCTTCTATAGAGAGGAGCAGAAAGACTTTCCCTCCGTCTTTTCAAAACCGCCTATAAAAGACAAGTAAAAACCTTAAAAAAAAAAAAAAATGGGAAAGAGCAGTTTTGTACATACATTTCTATGCCTTTTCTAAAGGTTTTGTTATATTAATTTTTTGTAATTTTTGAGTCACTCACTGTGATGTGAAATTTTTTTTTCCTTCTCACTTTCCTCCAAGGACATAATATTATTGCAGGCTTTCTACTAAAAGATAAAATTACTGCCACAAGTAGCGCGAAGTCACGGAGAGATCATATTCCAGATTGAATAGTTTCTGAACAAAGAAGATGCTTTTTAAAGATTCTACTAAATGTGACTTTTCAAGGGCCAGTGTAGGCAGTCTAGACGCTAAAATTACTTAGTCCATCTGCAAATGGGAGGGGCCATGGCTCTCTGAGAAGACCTCTAGCTATACATAGGGCGGTGGGCTGACAGTATGAAAGAGCTTAATGAGGGTCAACCTTCAGAAACACTAGTTCACTTTCCTGTCCTATCACCTTGATTCTCCGTGACTTTCACATGTGAAATATTATGTGGAAACATTTTTAAATGTTGTATTTATCTTGTGGTTTCAGTGTTTCAAAGTCCTCTCACATTTATTGCAGTAAAACATATATGAAAGCATCTTGTAAATTGCAAAGCACTATGCAAATGGAAGTTGTTAGAATTGTTACTGCCTCATTTTTTTTTTTTTCATAAAATCTTAGGAAAGGCAGGTGTTAATACAACCCTCATCATATAAAAAAGAAATTGGGACAAGATCAGAAGATGTTAACTCTGTGTCCTTTTAGTGAATGATTTGGGGATTACAGAGAGCCAGTTAAACATTCTTTGTATCAACTTTCTTCTAACTATAAAACAGGTTTGATGGTAAATCTGTTTATGAATAGAAGAAGGATGCTGTGAAGCCACAAGGGAAGTGACATAATCCAATTTGCATTTGCAAAGACACAGAGAATACATTACAGAAGAAAAAAGCTGGAGGCAGAAGAACCAGTTAGTAGGCGGTTGCAGTAGGTCAAGAGAGAGAAAATGCTGAGGCTCGGTGAGGTTGGCATACATTGGGATGCAGAGAAGTGGAGGCATTGAAAAGACATTTTGAAGTTCGTGTTTGCAGTTCTTGTGATGGATAAGGGGAGGGGAGTTAAAGAAGAGGTATCTGGATGTAACTGGATTGTTGGTGGTGCCCTGTCCTAAGATATAAAACAGAGGAGGAGGTAAAGTTTAGGGAAAGAAGATAATAAGTTACAGTTTGGACATGTTGGGTTTGGGGGGCATGTGATAGAAGTTCAGTAAGTAGTTGGCTCTAAGAGTCTGGCATAGAGGATAACAGATCTTAGCTGAAAATCTAAGTTTGGAAATCAGCATATTGATGGTAAGTGAAGATTACACTTCCAAATTGTGTGGAACAGAAGAAGGTGTCTTGTGAACCAGCTTAAATAATTCACAAAAGCTTTTTGTGTGTATCTATGTTCATTTTTCTGGAGAGTGAGAGCATAGTTTTGTTTTGTTTTTTCAGATTCTCAAAGGCGTCAGTGCCTCCAAAAGAAAAAAACAAGAAAACCAACATTGAGAACTCCCAGTATAAAGTGACCAGAGAGGAGAGCCTAGGACCAAATGCTGAAAAACACACATTTGAAAAAATAAACTTATTAATTTGTTTCTCTTTTGGCTGTGCTGGGTCTTGGTTGCTGTGCATGGGCTCTTTCTAGTTGCTGTGTGTGGGCTCTTTCTAGTTGTGATGAGCAGGGACTACTCTGTAGTTGTGGTGCCAGGGCTTCTCCTTGAGGTGGCTCCTCTTATTGCAGAGCCCGGGCTCTGGGAAGTGTGGGATCAGTAGCTGTGGCACACGGGCTTAGTTGCCCTGCAGCAAGTGGGATCTTCCTGGACCAGGGATCGAACCCATGTCCCCTGCACTGGCAGATGGATTCTTAACTGCTGGACTACCAGGGAACCCCCTGAAACACACACATTTTAAAGAAATAGTTTTATAAGGATATTGTGAAAGAGTGACCAAATGGGTGAAAAGTAGTCTAGAATCATGTAAGTCAAGGGGTGACAATGTTTCAGGAATACCGGCATTGCCAACGAGGTCAAATATTGCCAAAAGCTCAAATAGAAGAAGGATGGAAAGGGTCCATTGGGTTCATATCTTCAGGGTTACTATGACCTTGTCAAGAGTGATTTAAAATGAACTGGTGGGAGCAGAATTCCTCACGTCAAGGGGCAAATGAGAGGTGAAATGGGGGACTCTCAAACTTTAAAATAAGAAAAGCCTAGGCCTTAGCTAATTCCAAGGTTAACAACTAGGATTGGTTTCATATTTTTCAAAATTGGTAAATCAGCTTTCAACCTTTCTTGTACTCACATTCTCCTTTCATTTTTCTTGGAAATCCTGATTATTTCCCCCTATTATTTAGTGACATTCTGTTTCCTCTTGAAAGAAAAGTCAGAAAAAAATCTACATGCAAAACATTGTCCTTAAGCCTACGTATAAAGTAAAAGCACTAGACTTTTTGTTGGGTTCTAATAACAAACTTACAGATGTATGTTTTCATAGCGACAAGATAGCACTCAAATAATAGTTGAACTGAATTCAGTTATATTGAGGGGATCACCCAGCTTAATATTGCAGAGAAACTCTGTAACTTCAGAGTTTAAATCCTGCCCAAACTACTTATTGTAATTATCAATCAAATGGTTTGAGGAGAGCATCCTCGTAAACCAGAAACTGAGTCGTTCATTTTTTGAAAGATTGCTTTGGCATCATAGACAAAACAGTGTTAAAGATAACTTTTTAAAGATAAAACTATTTGGTGAAAAGGATGAAGATTATGCTGAAAATGTAGTTTGTTTCCCTTGATAACACAAAGCTTTAAGAAGACACTTTTTCTATGAAGTCTGTTATGATGGAATTGAAATTTCTTCCCCCTCTCCACCTATCACCATCTCAGTTCATTAAATATTTTGTCCTTATTTTTTTATATGTCTACTTTTCTTCACTATTATCTGAAGCCTCTTGGGAGCAGGTACTATATCATATCATCTTTATATTCCCAATCTCTAGCCCATGGGATGTAATAAATGCGTTGAATGAATGAATGAATGATTTTTTAGTATTTACCCAAATGTATCTGTTAGTCACATTTTGAGTTTCCACTAGTGTAATAAGAATTGGAATTTTCTGTTGTCGTTAGAGATGACTATTTTTCCCACAATGCATTTGGATTATTATTAATAAGACAATGGGAAAGAAAATGTCACAATTCATTTGAGATGCAAAGAGCAAATAAACAGCAGTTAAATAACAGACATTAAATGTTGCACATATGTCAAGTAATAACAAGGAAAATTTTCCTGGAACTTGAAACACTGATGAGGGAGATTGTTACAGCATCAGAATTTTTTTAGCCTAAAAGGAGTCTGATACAAATTAATCGTTATGTGTATTAAAAGAAAGAAGAGAACAATGAAATGATATCATTAGTTCTACTGACAGAAGACTCCATGGCTTCAGAGCTTGTTATCTGACATTTTACAAGAGTGATTGGAATGCATATGGCTGGGAGGGGTTGCACCAGCTACACTTTTGTAGCTTCCTACCTCCCTCTGGGACCACAAGTGCATCCCTTTCAGGAAGGACTTACTTCTACACTAAAAGAAAACATAGTTCAACAAAGAACAAGACACATACCCACCACTGGGTGAGTTCATTGCATTGAACATTTATTTATTTGTCCAACTCTAAATCACTACAGATGGTGACTGCAGCCATGAAATTAAAAGACGCTTACTCCTTGGAAGGAAAGTTATGACCAACCTAGATAGCATATTCAAAAGCAGAGACATTACTTTGCCAACAAAGGTTCATCTAGTCAAGGCTATGGTTTTTCCAGTGGTCATGTATGGATGTGAGAGTTGGACTGTGAAGAAGGCTGAGCGCCGAAGAATTGATGCTTTTGAACTGTGGTGTTGGAGAAGACTCTTGAGAGTCCCTTGGACTGCAAGGAGATCCAACCAGTCCATTTTGAAGGAGATCAGCCCTGGGATTGCTCTGGAAGGAATGATGCTGAAGCTGAAACTCCAGTACTTTGGCCACCTCATGCAAAGAGTTGACTCATTGGAAAAGACTCTGATGCTGGGAGGGATTGGGGGCAGGAGGAGAAGGGGACGACAGAGGATGAGATGGCTGGATGGCATCACTGACTCAATGAACGTGAGTCTGAGTGAACTCTGGGAGTTGGTGATGGACAGGGAGGCCTGGCGTACTGCGATTCATGGGGTCGCAAAGAGTCAGACACGACTGAGCGACTGATCTGATCTGATCTGATCTTTAGTCATAATGAAAGGGGCAATGGAATTTTCAAAGTGATTCTGATTTAATTATGGCAATGATGCATGGACATACAAAACCTCTTTTTTACATTCTAAAAGCCTTTATTTAATATGGCAAGATGTACTTGGTTAAAAAAACTAAATTTGTATAACATGCACCCCAAAATTCTTGTGGAATTTTTAGAATATGGAATGATGGTTTTAGCAATTATGCAAAATACTTAATTGTAGAGTCACCAAGTTATACATCTCTGCAATACTTAAGACACTTTACTAAAAAGTGTCAAGAAATGACAGTGGTTTTTCATTTATTATGTTACTCTACATCTATTATGTTATCATGCATCTATGCCTGGTCTTGATATCACTCCTCTAGTGATAATAAGCCAAGAAGCAATTTTAAAGATATACAATGTGGGATTTTTTCTATAGAAAACCATGCAAATATTTATCTGCTTATTGGAATTCTGAGCCTACTTTTCTATCTATTACATCTGTCAGGAAATCTTACAAGAATAAGTTTGCGTGTGGAATTTCTGACCCTTGTTCTTGGATGATATACTGTGATGTCAATAATATTTGCAGCTACTGTGTGAATAGCTTTTCCTACCGAGATGCTTAAGTCAGAATCTGAGAGTGAGGGGAAGGTTCTCTTTCCCTGATCACCTGAGCACATCAAGATGAAGCTGCTGTGATGAATTTTCCATTGTTAAAATGAAAATACTTGCCAAAGAGTTACCTCAAGAGGATGGCTTTCTGCAGACCCCTCTACTTTCAGAGCAAAATGATTAGTTCCCTCCCCTATCCTCCCACCCACAAAAGAGATCATTTCAGTGCTATTTTTAAAAATGAAGCTTTGAATGTATTGTTTTATTTTATCTCCGTTATCCTTCCCTATTTATATATCTAGCCCTGACCTCACCTGACCTCCAACTCAAAGGCCAACCATCTGCCTGATAGCTACACTGGAAATTTCACGGGCATTTCAAACTTAACGAGTCCCAAACTTGAGATGGATGTATACACTGCTGTATTTGAAATGGATAACCAATAAGGACCTACTGTATAGCACATGGAACTGTACTCAATGTTATGTGGCAGCCTGGATGGGAGGGGAGTTTGGAGGAGAATGGATACACATATATGTATGACTGAGTCCCTTCACTGTTCATCTGAAACTATCACAAGTTTGTTAATTGGCTATACCCCAATACAAAATTTTTAGAGGTTTAAAAAAAATGAAAAGAACAGCAACAAAGAAGTCCCCAACTTGGTGTTTGGCCGCCACTTCCTTCAGCTTCCTTTGTCATAGCCGTCTCCCTTTTGGCAAACTGTGCCACTGTCCACTCAGGAGTCCAGGCAGGCAACCTAGGAATCACCTCTCACTTAATAATTCCTTTATGTGCAGGCAACCCTTCAGAATTATTATTAGTGTCATCTTCAAAACACATCCTGAACATGTCCGTTTGTAGGCATCTCCACAGCTACCACCTCAGGATAAACCATCATTATCTCTCACTTGAGTGATGGTAAACGGATCTTTCTGTTTCCCCCTTTGCTGCTGTATAGTCTGTTCTGCACTCAGTAAGTGGCCTTTTATAAGTATTAATTTGAGTGGAAAGTGAAGTCGGTCAGTTATGTCTGACTCTTTGCGACCCCATGGACTGTAGCATACCAGTCTCCTCTGTCCATGGGATTTTCCAGGCAAAGGTACTGGAATGGGTTGCCGTTTCCTTCTCCAGAGAATCTTCCTGACTCAGGGATCGAACCCAGGTCTCCCTTATTGCAAGCAGACACTTTACCGTCTGAGCCACCAGGGAGGTGGATGTTTAAATAAAACCTTTGGATGGTTTCCCACTGCTGTCTCCTTCCACAGCCTTCAGTGCCCTGTGTAATGTGGCCCTCACCTGTCTTTTGTTGTTGTTCAGTCGCTTAGTTGTGTCCGACTCTTTGCGACCCTGTGGACTGTAGCCCTCCAGGCTTCTCAGTCCAAGGGATTTTCCAGGCCAAAAACTGAAGTGGGTTGTCATTGGGGCCTGCTGCTGCTGCTGCTGCTGCTAAGTCGCTTCAGTTGTGTCTGACTCTGTGCGACCCCATAGACGGCAGCCCACTAGGCTCCGTCGTCCCTGGGATTCTCCAGGCAAGAACACTAGAGTGGGTTGCCATTTCCTTCTCCTATGCATAAAAGTGAAAAGTGAAAGTGAAGTCGCTCAGTCTTGTAGGACTCTTAGCGACCCCGTGGACTGCAGCCCACCAGGCTCCTCCATCCATGGGATTTTCCAGGCAAGAGTACTGGAGTGGGGTGCCATCGCCTACTCCATCACTGGGGCCTACCAGACTTCAATTCATTCCACTCTTCCCCTCACTTACTGTGTTCCAATTAGAGGGACTGCCTGTGAACACACCAAGCTCACCCTTCCTTAAGGCAGTTGGATTCCTTCTAACACTCCAAAGCTCCACAGGGGTGGTACAGGTGTTTGGTCCTTTGGGGATCAATTCAAATGTCACCACTTCAGATGTCTTCCATGACCATCCAATCTAAATCTTAACCTGAAAATGTACCCATTACCCTGTTGTTGTTTTTCTTACCTTTATCACAATGTGATATTTTCTTTTTTATTTTGTTGTCCGTCTAACTTTCCTAAGTAAACACTATCCTCTATGAAAATAAGCATTTGGTCTGTTGCGTTTAACTACAATATCTACATCAACTGGAATGGCTTTGCCCCATAGTAAACACTTCTTAATATTTGCTGAATTTATGAATAAATGGATGCAGCTCTAGAAGTTTTAAATAAGTGTATTTAGAAATGTAGCAATTAATAACACTATATTAAAAGTAACATGAGGCTTAGCCATGTGGAATAACTAATATTTCTACTGCAAAGGGCCTAATAAATCTAGGTGATAGCATTTCAGTGGTCAAAATACATTGTACTAGCTCTGGGAAATGGATCCTGGAAGTATGCACAAAATACTCAGATCAGATCAGATCAGTTGCTCAGTCGTGTCCGACTCTTTGCGACCCCATGAATAGCAGCACGCCAGGCCTCCCTGTCCATCACCAACTCCCAGAGTTCACTCAGACTCATGTCCATCGAGTCAGTGATGCCATCCAGCCATCTCATCCTCTGTCATCCCCTTCTCCTCTTGCCCCCAATCCCTCCCAGCATCAGAGTCTTTTCCAATGAGTCAACTCTTCGCATCAGATGGCCAAGTTTCAGCTTCAGCATCATTCCTTCCAGAGCAATCCCAGGGCTGATCTCCTTCAGAATGGACTGGTTGGATCTCCTTGCAGTCCAAGGGACTCTCAAGAGTCTTCTCCAACACCACAGTTCAAAAGCGTCAATTCTTCGGCGCTCAGCCTTCTTCACAGTCCAACTCTCACATCCATACATGACCACTGGAAAAACCATAGCCTTGACTAGACGGACCTTTGTTGGCAAAGTAATGTCTCTGCTTTTGAATATGCTATCTAGGTTGGTCATAACTTTCCTTCAAAGGAGTAAGCATCTTTTAATTTCATGGCTGCAGTCACCATCTGCAGTCATTTTGGAGCCCAGGAAAATAAAGCCTGACACTGTTTCCACTGTTTCCCCATCTATTTCCCATGAAGTGATGGGACCGGATGCCATGATCTTCGTTTTCTGAATGTTGAGCTTTAAGCCAACTTTTTCACTCTCCACTTTCACTTTCATCAAGAGGCTTTTGAGTTCCTCTTCACTTTCTGCCATAAGGGTGGTGTCATCTGCATATCTGAGGTTATTGATATTTCTCCCAGCAATCTTGATTCCAGCTTGTGTTTCTTCCAGTCCAGTGTTTCTCATGATGTACTCTGCATATAAGTTAAATAAACAGGGTGACAATATACAGCCTTGACGAACTCCTTTTCCTATTTGGAACCAGTCTGTTGTTCCATGTCCAGTTCTAACTGTTGCTTCCTTACCTGCATACAGATTTCTCAAGAGGCAGATCAGGTGGTCTGGTATTCCCATCTCTTTCAGAATTTTCCACAGTTGTTTGTGATCCACACAGTCAAAGGCTTTGGCATAGTCAATAAAGCAGAAATAGATGCTTTTCTGAAACTCTCTTGCTTTTTCCATGATCCAGCGGATGTTGGCAATTTGATCTCTGATTCCTCAGCCTTTTCTAAAACCAGCTTGGACATCTGGAAGTTCACGGTTCATGTATTGCTGAAGCCTGGCTTGGAGAATTTTGAGCATTACTTTACTAGCGTGTGAGATGAGTGCAATTGTGTGGTAGTTTGAGCATTCTTTGGCATTGCCTTTCTTTGGGATTGGAATGAAAATGACCTTTTCCAGTCCTGCGGCCACTGCTGAGTTTTCCAAGTTCGCTGGCATATTGAGTGCAGCACTTTCACAGCATCATCTTTCAGGATTTGGAATAGCTCAACTGGAATTCTATCACCTCCACTAGCTTTGTTCGTAGTGATGCTTTCTAAGGCCCACTTGACTTCACATTCCAGGATGTCTGGCTCTAGGTCAGTGATCACACCATCATGATTATCTGGGTTGTGAAGATCTTTTCTGTACAGTTCTTCTGTGTATTCTTGCCATCTCTTCTTAATATCTTCTGCTTCTGTTAGGTCCATGCCATTTCTGTCCTTTATAGAGCCCATCTTTGCATGAAATGCTCCTTTGGTATCTCTGATTTTCTTGAAGAGATCCCTAGTCTTTCCCATTCTGTTGTTTTCCTCTATTTCTTCGCATTGATCGCTGAAGAAGGCTTTCTTATCTCTTCTTGCTATTCTTTGGAACTCTGCATTCAGATGTTTATATCTTTCCTTTTCTCCTTTGCTTTTTGCTTCTCTTCTTTTCACAGCTATTTGTAAGGCCTCCGCAGACAGCCATTTTGCTTTTTTGCATTTCTTTTCCATAGGGATGGTCTTGATCCCTGTCTCCTGTACAATGTCACAAACCTCATTCCATAGTTCATAAGACACTCTATCTATCAGATCTAGGCCCTTAAATCTATTTCTCACTTCCACTGTATAATCATAAGGGATTTGATTTAGGTTATACCTGAATGGTCTAGTGGTTTTCCCTACTTTCTTTAAGTCTGAATTTGGCAATAAGGAGTTCATGGTCTGAGCCACAGTCAGCTCCTGGTCTTGCTTTTGCTGACTGTATAGAGCTTCTCCATCTTTAGCTGCAAAGAATATAATCAATCTGATTTCGGTGTTGACCATCTGGTGGTGTCCATGTATAGAGTCTTCTCTTGTGTTGTTGGAAGAGGGTGTTTGTTATGACCAGTGCATTTTCTTTACAAAACTCTGTTAGTCTTTGCCCTGCTTCATTCCGTATTCCAAGGCCAAATTTGCCTGTTACTCCAGGTGTTTCTTGACTTCCTACTTTTGCATTCCAATCCCCTATAATGAAAAGGACATCTTTTCTGGGTGTTAGTTCTAAAAGGTCTTGTAGGTCTTCATAGAACCGTTCAACTTCAGCTTCTTCAGCGTTACTGGTTGGGGCATAGACTTGGATTACTGTGATATTGAATGGTTTGCCTTGGAAACGAACAGAGATCATTCTGCCATTTTTGAGATTGCATCAAGTACTGCATTTCAGACTCTTTTGTTGACCATGATGGCCACTCCATTTCTTCTGAGGGATTCCTGCCCGCAGTAGTAGATATAATGGTCATCTGAGTTAAATTCACCCATTCCAGTCCATTTCAGTTCGCTGATTTCTAGAATGTCAACATTCACTTTTGCCATCTCTTGTTTGACCACTTCCAATTTGCCTTGATTCATGGACCTGACATTCCAGGTTCCTATGCAACATTGCTCTTTCCAGCATCGGACCTTGCTTGTATCACCAGTCACATCCACAGCTGGGTATTCTTTTTGCTTTGGCTGCATCCCTTCATTCTTTCTGGAGTTATTTCTCCGCTGATCTCCAGTAGCATATTGGGCACCTACTGACCTGGGGAGTTTCTCTTTCAGTATCCTATCATTTTGCCTTTTCATACTGTTCATGGGGTTCTCAAGGCAAGAATACTGAAGTGGTTTGCCATTCCCTTCTCCAGTGGACCACATTCTGTCAGATCTCTCCACCATGACCTGCCCGTCTTGGGTTGCCCCACGGGCATGGCTTAGTTTCATTGAGTTAGACAAGACTGTGGTTCTAGTGTGATTAGATTGACTAGTTTCCTGTGAGTATGGTTTCAGTGTGTTTGCCTCTGATGCCCTCTTGCAATACCTACCGTCTTACTTGGGTTTCTCTTACCTTGGGCATGGGGTATCTCTTCACAGCTGCTCCAGCAAAGTGCAGCCATTGCTCCTTACCTTGGACGAGGGGTATCTCCTCACCACTGCCCTTCCTGCACAAAATAATACACGAAATCAAAACTTTTGAGGTTGTTGGTTGAACTGAACTCTTTATTTTTTTTTACATTAAAAAAATGTTTGGGTGCACGTGGGCTTTCTCTTGTTGTGATGTGTGGGCTTCTCATTGCAGTGGCTTCTCTTGATGCAAAGCACAGGTTTTAGAATGCACAGGGCTCAGTAGCTATGGAGCATGGGCTTAGTTGCCCTGCAGCATGTGGGATCTTAGTTCCCAGACCAGAGGTCAAACCTGTGTCCCTTGCATTGGAAGGTGGAATCATAACCACTGGACCACCGGGGAAGTCCCTGAGCTTAACTCTTAAAAAAAAAAAAAAATGAGGATAGAATAAAAGAAACTGACAAGGAAGCAAATACATAGGGTAGATGGAGAGAGAACTGTTCAAAGTCCTAGCAATGAATGATAACCAGGGAAGTAGAAATTCACCAGGTTGAAAGAGCAACTTTTAAGAGAATCTTTATCAGGGCTGACCTGAATTGGGTTTCGAGTACGATGAAGGTTTAGGAGGAAGATCAAGAATTATTCTTATGTAACAATGTCTTGTAAATACAGTAAGCATTAGGAAGAGTTTTCTTTTAAAGGATCTCTCACTTTTGATCATGATTGATACTCTCATAGAAGCAGAGACGATAATACTCTTAGAGAGTATGAAAAACAAAGCCTCCAAAAGCAAAATACATAGTGTATAAAATTTGTGAAAGGAAAGGTGAGATCCTGACAAGATCCAAAAAGGGATTTAAAACAGTAGATGGTGACCTGGACTCCCTAGAATTGATACCAAATTTAAAGACATACACAAACAGCCCTAATTAACCCTGGAAACACGACCACTGTTAACCCTGGGTACTTCTCATCACCCAGCAGTCAGAATTCAATGTGTGAATTTGGAATAGAAACTCATTTCACTCCCACACAACATAATTATGAGGTAAATTTTCTGGAAAAACAATGCATGTAATACATTCCAAACTCAAGTGGAAGTGATTTTAAATTATTTGCTATTTTGGGGTTATTCAAAACAACCAAACGTTGATTTCATAGCTATATCATCACATATTTGAAATGAATGGAAGAATAAATGAATTTATATACAGTGAAACATTAGGTTGGGTGGTAATTGGCTGCAAATAGAAAGATGAGGCAGTACTGTATATAAGCTCTCATTGCTAGTATAACTGTGCTTTAAAATTTATGAATGTTATATATAGCATATATATATATATATATATATATATATAATCAAATTAATTTCAGGCTAGAATGCACCTGATAGATTATCTGTCCAGTCCTTCATCATTGTGGGCTTAAATATTCAGTTTTATCATTAGATATGTACTTAAACATGATCAAAATTACTGTGTAAAGTGTGATAAGGAAACAACCTGGAGAGGTTCTGGGTTTTGCTCAAGGTCACACAGTTGTTTTAGGGTTGAGTTGGCATGGCTCTTGACTCCTAGGGGAATGGTCTCCTAAGAAAACTACATCAGCATATCCGTCACTAGATGATCCAGACCAATTTAGTTAGAACTATTTGAATATATTATTTGTCTATCAAGTGATTATTTTTATTACATATGAATTACCTTTTCAGTGTCTTCTAAAAGCACCTGCTAGGGGAAGAAAGCAAGAAGATTGGGCCATTTTCCCCAACACTCTATTTATAATAATTCTAAAATCCTAATATTGAAGGGAATATTTTTAAAATTTATTTTATTGAAATATAGCTGATATACAATATCTACTGTACACCAAGTGAATCAGTTATACATATATATATATATATATATATATATATATATACATCTTTTTCATATTCCTTTCACAGGATACTGAATATAATTCCCTGTGCTATACTGTAGGACTGTGTTGTTTATCTGCTTTATGTATAATAGTTTGCATCTGCTAATCCTAAACTCCCAATCCATCCCTCCCTGATCACTCCCCCTTGGCAACCGCAAGTCTGTTCTCTATGTCAGTGAATCTGTTTCTGTTTCACACTAGAATCCGCCTGCAATGTGAGAGATCTGGGTTTGATCCCTGGATTGGGAAGATCCCCTGGAGAAGGAAAAGGCTACCCACTCCAGTATTCCGGCCTGGAGAATTCCATGGACTGTATAGTCCATGCGGTTGCAAAGAGTCGGACACGACTGAGCGATTTCCACTTTCAATAATAACTTTGAATCCTAAACTCCGAATCCCTCCCTCCCTGATCACTCCCCCTGGGCAACCGCAAGTCTGTTTTCTATGTCAGTGAATCTGTTTCTGTTTCAAGGATAAATGTATTTGTGTCATGGTTTAGATTCCGTATATAAATGATACGTGGCATTTGTCTTCTCTTTGTGGTTTACTTCGCTTAGCAGGATAATCTCTACATCCATCCATGTTGCTGCAAATGGCGTTTCATTCTTTTTTACTGGTAAATAGCATTCCATGATATATGTACCACATCTTATTTATCCATTGATGGACATTAAAATTGTTTCCATGTCTTGGCTATTGTAAATAATGCAGCAAAGAGTACTGGGGTACATGGATCTTTTTGAATAATAGTTTTCTCTGAATATATGCCCAGGAGTGGGATTGCAGGATCAAATGGCAACTTTATTTTTAGTTTTTTTTTGAGGACTTCCATAATATTTTCCATAGTGGCTGCACCAAATTACATTCTCACCAACAGTGCAGGAAGGTTCACCTTTCTCCATACCCTCTCCAGTATTTGTTATTTGTAGATTTTTTAATGGTGGCCAGTCTAACTGGTATGAGGTGGTACCTCATTATAGTTTTGACTTGCATTTCTCTAATAATTAGCCATACTAAGCATCTTTTCATGTGGTTTTTGGCCATCTGTGTGTGTTCTTTGAAGAAATGTCTGTTTAGACCTTATGCCCATTTCTTGATTAAGTTGTTTTTTATTGTAATTGAGTTGTATGAGCTGTTTGTATATTTTAGAAATTAAGCCCTTGTTGATTACATCATTTGCAAATATTCTCTCCCAGTTGGTAGATTGTCTTTCCATTTTGTTTATGGTTTCCTTTGCTGTGAAAAAGCTTCTAAGTTTGATTAGGTCCCATTTGTTTATTTTTGCTTTTATTTCTATTGCTTTAGGAGACTGACCTAAGGAAACATTGGTATGATTTATGTCAGAGAATGTTTTGCCCATGTTATCTTCTAAGAATTTTATGGTGTAATGTCTGATATTTAAGTCTTTAAGGCATTTTGAGCTTATTTTTGTGTATGGTCAGAGGGAGTGTTCTAACTTCATTGTTTTACATGTTGCCGTCCAACTTTCCCAACACCATGCCAAAGAGACTGTTTTTTCTCCATTTTATATCCTTGCCTCTTTTGTTAAAGATGAATTGACTGTAGATGTGGGCTTATTTCTGGACTCTTTGTTCTGTTCCATTGATACATATGTCTGTTTTTGTGCCAATATCACAATGTTTTGATTACTGTAGCTTTGTAGTATTGTCTGAAGTCTTGGAGGGTTATGCCTCCTGCTTTATCTTTTACCTCAGGGTTGCTTTGGCAATTCTAGATCCTTTATGATTCTATATAAATTTTAGGATTATTTGTTCTACTTCTGTGAAAAATGTCATGGGTGACTTGATAGGGATTGCATTTGGATAGTATGGCCATTTTAATAATATTAGTTCTTGAAGGGCATACTAAGTTCCAAACCTCTCTTTGTTCTCTGGCCCACCTAACTATGGAAGAACTTGTATACATAACAAAATTATACTGTAAGTTTAGGATCCTTAAGTTAAAAAATGTGTTTTAAACATGCTATAAGAATTTGTCACTTTTTCATAGTTTTTTTTGAACCAAAAGTATATGTCTTTATTTATTTTAGGAACACAGAGGTAACTGTTGACACCTGATTTCCTTGTGGCAGATGACCAGATAGAATTGGTATTAACATTGTGCATAAAATGCCAAATGCAGGGGGAATGACAAATGTGCCAAATGATTTAATATCAATATCGAGTAAAGGTAAAGGTTAACAGAGATGATCTTTTCCTCTTAGTTTGCAAAATAATTTGAAAGTGCTTTTTGCCTTAGAAAAATACTTTACAAAGCATGACTTTAAAATGAAGATAGTGGTTTTTATATATGTTCTAGTGGTTTTTATATATGTTCTGCAAAAGCACTATTGTATACCTGATAGTCATTTAGCAGTTTTGATTGGTATATGTTTAATAGTGAAAAAGGATATTTAAGTCCAATGTTTGGGGAAAAAACTAAATAATGATAATCAGAAAAGATATTTCTTACACTAGGTTGAGCAATCTTAATCAAACCTGAGAGTGTTTCAGAGATAGGCTCATAGCCTGTCCTCTTTTCTCACTTTTCCCCAAGGGAGCTTGGTGGCAGAAGAGGGTGGATGAGCATGAACCAAGTATCATGTCAACTGACAAAGTATTGGCTGTTGCCTCTGTACTCACTTAGCCCTCTTCCCTTTAATGAGGCGATCTTAATAACTGTCTCTCAATTTCAAAAATACTGAACAGCCAATGCAGATAACTTTTAAAATGCAGAAAAATAGAAAGGAGAGATGAAATTTTAAAAGTCAACATCAGTCTTCCTGCTGCTGCTACTGCTAAGTCGCTTCAGTCATATCCGACTCTGAGCAACCCTATAGACTGCAGCCCACCAGGCTTCCCCGTCCCTGGGATTCTCCAGGCAAGAACACTGGAGTGGGTTGCCATTTCCTTCTCCAATGCATGAAAGTGAAAAGTGAAAGTGAAGTCGCTCAGTCATGTCTGACTCCCAGCGACCCCATGGACTGCAGCCCACCAGTCTCCTCTGTCCGTGGAATTTTCCAGACAAGAGTACTGGAGTGGGGTGCCATTGCCTTCTCCATCAGTCTTCCTACTCAGATATAATTCCTGCTAAGATCTTGGTATGTCGTTACCACTAAGCCATTCTATATATTCTGATTTTACTTTTCTTATCGATTGTGCCATAACCAATTTCCCACAACAATAAATACTCTTCTACAATATCCTCTAACACAGCTGCATGCTATTCCATTATATGGGTATACTCTAACTTACCCAGTCTCCAAATTTGAGATCTGGAATTTTTATTTGGGGGCATTATTAATAATGTCAGCATATTAATTTTTATTCTTTTGTCTTCTTTTTTCAAATAAGGATACCAAGTAAAGAAAGAATTATTAAGGGAGGTGCATCTATTCTGTTTTCATTAATAAATGCACTCATTGGAATGAAGGGTTACATAAGTTATGAAAAGTGTCTTTTGTCATTTGACGTAGCTTGAGATAATATTGAATTAATCATTAAATTCTAGTTTAGTTCTAGTTTACTAAAAGAGACTGGACTGGATTTTTTCCATTCTGGGTTATGGTTTTATCATGTAATCATAATGTTAGAAAAATCAGTAAATTATTTTTGGTGAAGTTTTGATTCTCAATAATAAATGTAAAGTTTATACAAGAATCTTCTTTAGCAGCCTATTAAACACAGAGATGCTGGTGTTGGGCTTTGAATTAAAGTGAAGTTAGCAAAAAATTATGGATCCCTATTATCTCCTAATGACAAAGGAAATCAATAGGAATCATATTGTGGTGCCATTCTTATATTAAACCATATATTTTAAAATGATATTGCAATTTTTAGTAAAAGGGAAAGAGTTGGAAAATTTTAACAGGGAAAATAGGAACTGTTCAACCACAACACCTGTTAACAGTGGCTAAGCGGTGATGTGATAGAGGTCAAAGTGGATTTAAGGAGTAAGGATAAAACCCAAATAAACACATTTTCTGAAATATGATTTTAACCATAAGATAGCAGAATATGTTAGTTATCAAGACTCTTTCTGAAAATTTATTGTATATTAAACTACAATATTCTTTTTTCCCCCAAACAAGACTGACTTCGCAGTTTATGAACTATATAAACTCATGTATACACACACTCACACACACACACAAAGATTTTCTGCAAATGTAAAAAGATTTTTACTACCTTGATGAGTTCTACTATAGTCAATTATCTTTATAAACTAGCACATTATGAGTAGGGAAGTTCCCATATTAAGAGTGATGAAACAGTTAATAATTTCATATTAGATGCTATTGCTCTTCTAGACACATGCATTTCATAGCCAGTAACACAAAATCGAGAAACACATCTACACCAAGAACATATTTTGTTGCTATCTTCTAGGAAAAGAGATATTATTTATTTTCCGGGAGTGAACTTCTTAACTCACAGCTGTAGTAACTTCCATTTTTCTTTCCCCAAACCTAATACAAATTCCATATGTACAATGGATCAGAACATAAGCTTTTTGAAAAACCTATATAAACCAGCTGTTTGCAAGGTTCCTTTTTTGTTTTATTGGTTAGCAGCAAATGGATTTTTGCATAGACTCAGATGTTCAGAGAGAACTCCGTAGCAGCATCCAACACATGGTGTGGAATGATACTGGGGGAAGACTACCTATTGTTTGCAAGACTAGACTCTTTAAAGCAAATGTGGAGTACAATAATCTGATAATAAATGCCCAAACCCCATCTTTGAACACTTTCTGCATTATGCATATCATACAAGTACTGTGTGCATTTTGAGATTATCGTGACCGGTGGATAATGATGTCAGCAGCACCACAGTATTAAAAATATGAAAAAATATTCCCATTGCATTTACTCTCTTTTTGGAGATGCAATGCTAGTATCAACTTGCAAATGGACCAGAATATATCTCCATAAGCAACCACTGTTGCTTAAGACACCACAATATCAGCATATATGTGTGTATGTATGGATATATATGTTATATAGAGTTACATGCTATTTATATCCTAAGTTAAACTCATACTTAACTACTTTTGCAAAGGATTTTTGAATTATAATGACAATTTCGTAGATTATACGCATGGTGATTTTTTTCCTGAGTCTGTTCTCAATCTTTATATCCTCTAATCATACAAGCAGAATTGCATGTGATGCACAATAAAATATTAGCCATAAAATCTGAAACAATTCTTACATCTTAATAATACTGTAGTTTAACACAAAGGCAATACATTCTGCTTTTTCCATTTCCTGAAAACCACAAAACTCTATTAGCCCTCTCCGTATGCCTGCAGGAAGCAAGGTTGGTAATTTTAAAGAAGTATTTCAAAGTTCTAATAACATAATTGGAGGGATTCTGTATGAAAAACAGAGGAACTTAATTTCTACAAAGTAAGTCTCTTGAATAATCATTAACCAAAACTTATATAGATTTAAATATGAACAAATGAGTAAATAACCATAGTAGCCTTGTACTTTATTGACCTGGAGTCAGATAACCTGAATATGAGTTCTAGGTGGAGAAGAGGGGGAAAAGGGAGTTTATGGATGTTGATTGTCTGTACTCTGCTCTATCCTAGGTGTTTGTATGTCTCATCTCACATCTCTATAGGGTAGACACTATGTATTCCACTTAACAACTGTGCAAACAGGCTCAGTGATGTGATGCAGCTTGCCCCTCAGTTACAGTGCTAAGACGGGCACCTGAAATTGCAGGCAAGATCCATCCTTGGTCCTTTACAGTATACTTAAAATTGAACTTTCTGAATATTTAGTTTCCTCAGGTATGAAAGAAGGACAGGAATGCTGCATTACTTTAAGGATCAAATGAAATATGCAACAATTTTCTAAATTGTGGAACTCTACAGAAATAAGAATGACCAGAATAAACAGCAAGGTTTTATTAGCAATAAAGTCACAATCCATATTCCACAGCATTTCCTTCTCCCCTCCTCTTTCCATTTTTCCTTCTGACATCTCTCCTCTGATTCACCTCTTCCCTCCATGGTGAAAAAGTCTTTTTGGCAACTTAAAGTTGTTGGTGTTGTTCAGTCACTCAGTCGTGTCTGGCTCTTTGAGATCCCATGGACTGCAGCACAACAGGCCTCCCTGTCCTGCAGCTTAAAGTTGCCCAGTAGGAATACTGAGTTTGGGCCCTAGAATGTACCCGTTTTCTCTCCTCTTATTTAGTCTTCACCTCACTGTAGTAGGGTTTTGCCTCCTCCACTCCACTGAAACCACCAGTTTCTTCACAAGCACATTTGGTGCCTTTGTCCTAATTAGGAAAAAAGGCATCTGCTCCTCTGGGGGATGATTTCATGAGCAGAATGAAGGCTGACATCCTGGTTCAGTCAACAACTTGTACAACTATCTTTAGCCAATGCAGATTACTTTGCCAAGGTCATCAATGACCTCTTACTGGCAAAATCCAATGGACTTGTTTCAAACTTCATCTTATTTAAGTTCTTTGTGACATTTAACAGTGTGAATTTCCCTCCTAGAACCAACCTCCCCTCCAAGAGAATCTGATCCCAGTGTTTCCTGATTTTCTTCCTAAAGTTCTAGCAGTTTCTTAGTCTCCTTTTTTCTTTTTAAATTAATTTTTATTGGAGTATAGTTGCTTTGTATTGCTGTGTTAGTTTCTAACTGTACAGCAAAATGAATCATCATACATAGACATGTATCCCCTTCCTTTTGGACTTCCTCCGCATTCAAGTCACCAAGCACTAGGTAGATTTCCCTGTGCTATACAGTAGGTTCTCATTAATTATCTATATTGTATATATATCAGTGTATATATGTCAAACTTGATTTCCCAATTCCTCCCTCCCCGCTTGGTGTCCATATATTTGTCTCTAATTTTTGGAATATTACTCAGCCATAGAAAAGAATGAAATTGAGTCAAAGAGATGTAAATGAACCTTGAGAGTGTTATACAGGGTGAAGTTAAGTCAGAAAGAGAAAAATATCATATATTAGCACATGTATGTGAAAACTAGAAAATGGTAAAGATGATCTTAGTGTTCTGCATGGGCTGTTTTTTCTCTAGCTGCTTCTAGGTTCTGTCTTGAACCTCTTGTTTCTTATGCCACACCAAGTAATGAGCTACCAAAAGATGGCAGTATATAGGTTTGGGCTAAGTTCTGCAGCAAGCTATAATCTTTGAATGTGAGGAATCATCTAATCCAGCCCTTGGCGGAAGAATCAGCGTGCTCTGAAACAAGACATTAGGGTGGCCCCCATTTACATGGGTTCAACCCCACCTTCCATGTATTACTCTGCCTAGTACGTTCCTAGAGGATGTCCTATGGCCATGGTTTGGGGAGAACTGGTGGTGATGAGGGGCATCCCATTCATCTCCGTAACTAGTACTTGTCACAAGGCCTGGTACACAGTTTCGTTGACGTGAATGAATGATTCTAGCCATACCACTGGGAGGTGCTGAGTGACCTAGGAAAGGCCACTTCAAACCCTCTGGATTTCAGATTCCTCATGTGTAAGAAAATAGTAATGAGAAGGCTTTCCTGGGGTCTGTGATTTTGAGAATGAACAAATATTTTTGAACTTTGAAGTGCTATGCAAATGGAAAGATTACAAGATTAGAGAATTGCCTCTGTGTTGTTTGTTAGCAAATATGCCTAGAGTGTAATCATTTAATGACTAAAAGAAATGGTTCAATTTTCTCATTGGCAATTTTTTGTTCAATAAAGTGGATAGCCTAAATGATAGGAATTCATATTATTTTCTATGGAATTCGATGAAGTTACCTTCATTTTGAATCAAACAATGATAACCTTTTAACAATTCTGTTCCCTGAATTCATCCTGAGGTTGAAAATGTGCCCACCTTTGCTCCATCATTTACCCAGGTGGCACATGAACTTGTTGTGGCTTCTGCTCTCATCTCCCTGCTGCTGACTGTAATGATTGTCATCTGGCTTTTGTTCCCACAAATCCTCAAAATTATTCTCATCAAGGTGACTCAAACTTCCTTTCTGCTAAATCCAGGGGACACCTTGAGGCAGCCTCTCCCATGACCAGCTTAGCAGCCTCTGACACAGTGGACCGACCCTCTTCACTGAACTTTTGCTTAGCTTGGTGCCTGTGACGGCGCACTCTCTTGATTTTCCTTCACATCGAAACAATCTTCCCCATTTCCTTTTCTCCATTAATTTTCTCTTGTGCTTATGTCCTGGGTCTGTTTCTCTGTTTTTTTGTTTTCACTCTACATTCACTACCCATGCAGTTTCATGCATTTTTAGACTTTTACTCATGATCTACATTCAGTTCAGTTCAGTTCAGGTGCTCAGTCGTGTCCGACTCTTTGCAACCCCATGAATTGCAGCACACCAGGCCTCCCTGTCCATCACCAACTCCCGGAGTTCACTCAAACTCATGTGCATTGAGTCCGTGATGCCATCCAGACATCTCATCCTCTGTCGTCCTCTTCTCCTCCTACTTCCAATCCCTCCCAACATCAGGGTCTTTTCCAAAAGTCAACTCTTTGCATGAGGTGGCCAAAGTATTGGAGTTTCAGCCTCAGCATCAGTCCTTCCAATGAACACCCAGGACTGGTCTCCTTTAGGATGGACTGGTTGGATCTCTTTACAGTCCAAGGGACTCACAAGAGTCTTCTCCAACACCACAGTTCAAAAGCATCAATTCTTCGGTGCTCAGCTTTCTTCACAGTCCAACTCTCACATCCATACATGACCACTGGAAAAACCATAGCCTTGACTAGACGGACCTTTGTTGGCAAAATAATGTCTCTGCTTTTCAATATGCTATCTAGGTTGGTCATAACTTTCCTTCCAAGGAATAAGTGTCTTTTAATTTCATGGCTGAAATCACCATCTGCAGTGATTTTGGAGCCCAGGAAAATAAAGTCTGACACTGTTTCCACTGTTTCGCCATCTATTTCCCATGAAGTGATGGGACCGGATGCCATGATCTTCGTTTTCTGAATGTTGAGCTTTAAGCCAAATTTTCACTCTCCTCTTTTACTTTCATCAAGAGGCTTTTGAGTTCCTCTTCACTTTCTGCCATAAGGGTGGTGTTATCTGCATAGCTGAGGTTATTGATGTTTCTCCTGGCAATCTTGATTCCAGCTTGTGTGTCTTCCAGCCTAGCGTTTCTCATGATGTACTCTGCATATAAGTTAAATAAGCAGGGTGACAATATACAGCCTTGACGTACTCCTTTTCCTATTTGGAACCAGTCTGTTGTTCCATGTCCAGTTCTAATTGTTGCTTCCTGACCTGCGTATAGGTTTCTCAAGAGGCAGGTCAGGTGGTCTGGTATTCCCATCTCTTTCAGAATTTTCCACAGTTTATTGTGATCCACACAGTCAAAGGCTTTGGTATAGTCAATAAAGCAGAAATAGATGTTTTTCTGGAACTCTCTTGCTTTTTCCATGATCCAGCAGATGTTGGCAATTTGATCTCTGATTCCTCTGCCTTTTCTAAATCCAGCTTGAACATCTGGAAGTTCACGGTTCACGTATTGCTGAAGCCTGGCTTGGAGAATTTTGAGCATTACTTTACTAGCATGTGAGATGAGTGCATAGTGTGAGCAGTCTTCAGCATTGCCTTTCTTTGGGATTGGAATGAAAATGACCTTTTCCAGTCCTGTGGCCACTGCTGAGTTTTCCAAGTTTGCTGGCATATTGAGTGCAGCACTTTCACAGCATCATCTTTCAGGATTTGAAATAGCTCAACTGGAATTCCAGCATCTCCAAGAGCTTTGTTCATAGTGATGCTTCCTACGGCCCACCTGACTTCACATTCCAGGATATCTGGCTCTAGGTGAGTGATCACATCATCGTGATTATCTGGGTCGTGAAGATCTTTTTTGTACAGTTCTTCTGTGTATTGCCACCTCTTCTTGGCTGTTCTCAAATCTCTTCTCCAGTCCAGGCCAGTCTTCAGTTTCACCGCCAAATAACTATCTTCTTGACCAAATGAGTTGTCCACAGACAATTTAAAGTCAACATGTTCAAAATCAAACTGTGGATTTTTGATGTAATGAATGGGCTTGTGCAAAAGCTCATGTTTCTTGCAGGGAGATGTTACCAGCCTAAGTGTCTTCCCAGCAGAAGGGACAAAATTCAGAGTGTCTACACATGCTATTCCTTCCACCCTGAATCCTTCTTCCATGCCCCATGCCCTGGCACCCTGCCATCTGTGTTCTGTTCATTCCTGCTAATCCTCAAATTTCTAATTTCAATGGACCCTAGTCCTGAAAACATCCCTGACCCTCACAGTCTGAATACGACCTTTCCTATGTGTTTTGTCAGAAATCAGTCATTGATATTTTTCTGCCATAGAGGTTTGTGACATTTTATTGTAATTATAAGCATACATGTCTCCCTCATTAGATTTTAAGCTCCATAAAGGCTGGGACCACATGACTTCCCTGGTGGCTCAGTGCTAAGGAATCCGCCTGCCAATGCAGGAGACACTAGTTTGATCCCTGTGTCTGGAAGATGGCCTGGAAAAGGAAATGGCAACCTACTCCAGTATTCTTGCCTGGAGAATCCCAAGGACAGAGGAACCTGTCGGGCTATAGTCCACAGAGTTACAAAAGACTCAGACATGACTGAGTGACTAAACAACAACAAAAGGCTGGGACCATGTCTGTTGTGCTTGTCTTTACAGCCACAACTCCTAACACAATGCCTGATGTGGATAGTTCTCAGGAGAAGGGCATGGGCTAAACACTCACACCAAAAGGCATCTTCTTCACACCCTGCATCCTACCCAAGCCATCATCATATTGCCTAAAGCACTGTTTTGCACTTATTTTTTATGTTTCTTTCTAAAAGACTGTATGTGGTTTGAGGGCAGAAAGACTATTCAGTTCAGTTTAGTCGCTCAATCATGTCAACTCTTTATGACCCCATGGACTGCAGCAGCCCAGCCTTCCCTGTCCATACCAACTCCTAGAGCTTGCTCAGACTCATGTCCATCGAGTCGGTGATGCCATCCAACCATCTCATCCTCTGTCATCCTCTTCTCCTCCTGCCTTCAATCTTTCCCAGCATCAGGGTCTTTTCCAATGAGTCAGTTCTTCGCATCAGGTGGCCAAAGTATTGGAGTTTCAGCTTCAACATCAGTCCTTCCGATGAATATTCAGAGAGACTATGACTGATTCATATTTTTATGTCCCAGGGCCTAGGACAGCACCTAAGACAAATGAGTGCTCAGTATATGTTCATTTAGTACATGAATAAAATGATAGAAGGGGGAAGAACTAGCCTATTATTTCCTTACATGTGTTCTAAGGATCACTAATCCTATAGGATCTTTTATATTACAGGTTGGCAATTTTTTTCTGGAAAGAACCAAATAGTAAATATTCCAGGCATTGGAGGCCCTCTGTTGTTGATATTTTTTCAACTCCCTAAGTTTGTAGAGGAAACCAGACCCAAGGAAGAAAAATAATTTTCCCAAGGTCACGAAACTATTCGTTTCAGAAGGAGCACAGAATCTCCCAAATTCTAGACTCTCATTGCAGTGTCTTTCCGTATAAAAGCTTTCACCTTCATTATAGATGTCTCCCTTCCCTCTCAATGGCCAACAGCAGCACCTCCTTCTAGGCGCACATGTCCAGGCCCTATCTGTGCCCGGCAGACTGCCATCTGGGCTTTATTCCAATTGTACTACTGCACTTCTGTCTAGCTAGAAGATGTCAAAGTAACTACTTGACTGTTGAAATGATTGTTTATTTGTTGTTGTTGTTGAGTCGCTAAAACATGTCCTATTCTTTGCGACCCCATGGACTACAGCACACCAGGCCTCCCTGTCCCTCACCATCTCCCAGAGTTCACCCAAATTCATGTCCCTTGAATCAGTGATGCCATCCAACCATTTATTTGCTCACTCATTAATTTTTTCTTTTAACAAAGGTATTTAGCTGGCACTAACAAACCAAATTGCCACCTCTTATTTGTGAAATGTTCATTAAATCTCCACATGTTACTGTGTCTTTTCTTTTGAAAGAAATGTTAGAAATCTTTAATAGCAATATTGTCATCTTGCTGTAGACAAGCGTCTGTTACTGTTTTAAATCCTGACAGCCTGGGCCAAGGTGACCCTGTTCAGTTCCTAGTGGGGAAATGTATCCGTTTCCTGGCAAGGATGTAAGAATGCACAGTGGAGAAGGATTTCTAATTTCTCAGAATGAGAACAACTTACTCTCCTAGCTATTTGTGACTTTCTCGAGCATTGTCTGTGCTTTGATTCTGTTCCCAGCTATTGGCAATGGATTAAAGGAAGGCAGTAACACATTAGGATTAAGTGACTTTTCACTGAGTTAAAACATTATACCTACAAATTTCACTTTATACATGTTGTCAATATTTTTTTAAAAGGACAGAAGGAAGTATGTGCCTCATGGTATTTTGCTAGCTTCTTAAACTTTGCTGCTCACATTGCCAACCTAAGTGTATCCTACCCTTGGTTCCTTCTCCACGTACAAACTTAGAACCCCAAAGCCTGCTTTGCACACTCTCCAGTGATGATTGAGGGCCGCTTCAGGGTAAGTTCTGTGGGGACCAGGTGGTCCCACAGTGAAGGGAGAAGGAAGGGTTGCTCTCTTCAACCTCTCCAACAAATCGCTGTGTTTTCCACACCCAAGCCAGAACCCACGGTCAGAGTGCATTAATTTCTTTCCTTGTCTACCCAGAGCTATTGCCTCGGTTCCAAAAAGTTTTCTTTTTTTGAAATGGAGATGAATTATGCAAGTTACTGCTGACCTCTGAAGCTTGGCTTTTCCCATTGCTGCTAAAATTTTTAGAAATAAGGTAGATGTAGTATTATTTCCATCTGTTTTTAATTTTAGTAGAGGTAAATTGTGTGTTCATCTATCTTCCATCTATCTCTCTATTCATCTGTCTTCTCCTGGTTAACAAGAGCTAAGATTCAGAGTCAAACTTCTTAAGTTTAAATTCTTATCCCAGTAACTTCTGGGATTTTAAGTTGGTTGTTCAACTTCTGTATTTCTCAGTTATCTCATCCTTAAAATGGTAATAATGTTAATGCTTTATAACTAGAGTTGTTATAGGATTAAATAAGATAACACACACAGAAAATTTGGACCAGCGTGTAATTTGTAGTAGCACTCAATAAGTGTTATTTATTTATTTTTATTATTGTTATTATTTTGATGATCTGTACTTTGTTATTATTCAAGAAGTAAATTCTATATCTATTGTGAAAAAAAGAAGGAGATAAACTCTAGCACAGGCAAAGGAAACAGTAGTAAGAAGAAAAAAGTAGGTCTATCTAAGCCACCAGGAAGCAAAACAAAAGGAAAAAGCTGTGTTGATCACAATAAACTGTGGAAAATTCTGAAAGAGATGGGAATACCAGATCACCTGACCTGCCTCTTGAGAAACCTGTATGCAGGTCAAGAAGTAACAATTAGAACTGGACATGGAACAACAGACTGGTTCCATATAGGAAAAGGAATACGTCAAGGCTGTATATTGTCACCCTGCTTATTTAACTTCTATACAGAGTACATCATGAGAAACGCTGGGCTGGAAGAAGCACAAGCTGGAATCCTGCTGAGCACTGAAGAATTGATGCTTTTGAACTGTGGTATTGGAGAAGGCTCTTGAGAGTCCCTTGGACTGCAAGGAGATCCAACGGTCCATTCTCAAGGAGACCAGTTCTGGGTGTTCTTTGGAAGGACTGATGCTAAAGCTGAAACTCCAATACTTTGGCCACCTCATGAGAAGAGTTGACTCATTGAAAAAGACCCTGATGCTGGGAGGGATTGGGGGCAGGAGGAGAAGGGGACGACAGAGGATGAGATGGCTGGATGGCATCACTGACTCGATGGACATGAGTTTGAGTGAACTCTGGGAGTTGGTGATGGACAGGGAGGCCTGGCGTGCTGCAATTCATGGGGTTGCAAAGAGTCGGACATGACTGAGCGACTGAACTGAACTGAACTGAACGGATAGACCACTTTTTCCCCTTCAGTCAAACTGCAAGAGTCTGTAGCACATCCTTCAGCCATGGCTGGAGAATACTCAGTTGAAGAATTTTGCAGTTAAGAAGGCTTCTGAGGACTAATTTAATTGACTCACTCTTATGCTTAACATTATTTCTATGGGAAAATGAATTCTACACTATAAACAAAGCAAACTAGAAAAAAAACTTTTGAAGGGAGACCAATCAGTAAACTAGAACAGCCAATAAACTACATTTCTGGTTGAGAAATAGAAAGACATGTTGGTGCCGTTTAGATGGTTATGGCATGTCACTGTCGTGCTAATGTTTTGGGGGTTTTTTTGCCTTTTTTATAAAAAGGAAATCAACATGTATTTTAAATGTCAATTCAATTTCAAGCAAGAGTAGAAGTAATGTCTTTACTAAAAATTACTGTTCTATTTGTCTTTCTAACAAAAATACTCTGTTATGTTTGTCTTTCTAATGGAGTAATAAAATTAAAATTTTTATTCAGGTGAAATTTCTTAAAGTATATAATGAATTTGGCATTATAATGAAAATCAAGAAATATTTCTAAATTTAAAGATATAAGGAAAAGAGCAAAATCAAAATGATGATTTTCGATCTGCAATCTGAGGAAATAATTATTCCAAAAGTGTACTGTTGCAGCTGACTGTGAATGCTGTACAGTGTAATTGTTCCTCTTATTTTTTTTTCAAGTTTTACTTTTAGAAAAGTTATAGTTTAACTTTTCTTAGTTAATATATCTTGATATTTATATGATAGAAAAATAATATACTTAAGGAAAGATTTAGTTGAGATCTCAAAAGTTCAATCTTTTCAATTATTTTCAATTTTATGCAGATAATAATATAATACTATGAAATATTGGGTAGACTGTTTAAGCTGACAGTAGCTCATGAGGTATCTCAATCAATCAATTTTTTCAATGTATTTTTGAAATTTGTTTATTCAGTATGTTCCATTGGTTAGATGCAAATGGGATGGTATAGACAGTATTTCTAGAACAGGAACACTATCTCTACAAACAGCAAGGCCATTATAGCAGAATCACCTTTGGAGGTACAATCCCTAGGTTACACCTTCCCAAGAGCTCTTCCACCGAGGTCCTCAATCCCCAGCATGGCCTTCAATGCCCCTTGTCTCCTGGTATTTACAAGCTCATGTTAATCCCTCACATAATGAGCAGAGTTAACTTGTATAGCAAATGGGATACAGGCAAACCTCAGAGATATTGCAGGTTTGATTCCAGGCCACAGCAATAAAGCAAATATGTCAATAAAGTGAGTCACACAAATTTTTTGGTTTGTCAGAACCACTTCTGAATGCCTGCTAAGTTTGAGGAAACCTGTACGTGGCAAGAGATAATTAACATCCTCCATCTTCAAAACGCCTGAGGGAACTCCCTGGTAGTTCAGTGGTTAGGTCTCCTTGCTCTCGCTGCCAAGGGTCCAGGTTTGATCCCTGGTTGGGGAGCTAGGATCCTGCATGTCATGCAGTATGGCCAAAAAAACAAAAATAAAAAAACAAACACCCAAACTGTGGTCTGTCTTTGGCCATAGTTTCTTCTAGCTACTATTCATACAATTAACAACATCTTCCAGGTTGCAGTGAAGTTTGCTCTTCATCATGTCAAACATCTTTCACCAATCCCTGTATGTTGACTTTTAGCCTCTGTTTTCTCCGTTTCCTTGAAGGTTTACATTTTAACATCTAGCCTGATAGGGAGTTTCGGTGAAACCTCCTGAATAACCATTTGCAACATTTGATTTGTTATAATTAGTCAAAATTCTGCACCAGAAATAAATCAAAGGCAAAGCTAAAAACAAGGCAGGGAAGTGCCATTAAAGAAAACACAGAATGGCATATGAATATTCACTGGCTGAAGTCTTAAAACGGCACTCATCATATGTATTGGCTGACTGTAAGTGAGAAAACACTATATTTTTCTGTATTTATATTTGTATCAGTCAGAATAGGTTAGATTTTGCTGTAATATAAAAAAAAAATCTCAGAGATTTTATAAAACAAAGATTATTTCTTGCTCTATATTTCCATGGCTTGACTTGGAATTTTGCTCTGTATCATTCTCACTTCAATCGAACAAAAAAGTAGTGGGAACATTTCTGGTCACCAAGGAAGAAGGAAAAGGCTATAACAATTTATATTCACTTTTACTCAAATTCCATTGACCAAGTAGTCACATGGTCGTGCCTAATTTCAACGAAGAGGAAGTACAATCCTATTGTATCCACAAGGAGAATATTTTGTTAACAGCACATTTGCCACAGTATGTATGAATTAATATCAAATATTTCTGAGGTCACTATACTATTAAGGCAGTGCTACATGAGACGGACTTATATTGTGACTTTTTTCAGGCAGAGGGAAGAAGGATTGAAATGGAGATAAAATGCAGTAGAGAGAGTACAAAAGAAACAAAAAAGGGTACAAGGACAATTAACTGAATTTATTTGTTATGTTGTGTGTTAAAGACCAAATGCCTTGGGGCACAGGGAAAAGGAAAGGATGATAGTGACTAGATGTTTATAGAATCACTGAATGAATGAATGAAGCCCTAGAATCTTGAATAGTTTATTAATGGTCTCAGGTGGCTCCATAACCCTGTAGTTGACCCAGTGCCTCTAATGGTCTCTTTCGCTGACTGGCCACCCACTCTGTACTCAGTACTAGCAGTGACTTCGGTCAGTCTGGAATCCTCGAACCCATGGAAAATTGTGTTTATTCAAGTTTGGACCATACTAACATTGGTGAGCTTGGCCATTTCTCAACTCTCTGAAGACCATCCCCTATGAGTTGTGGCATTTTCATCCATTGCAAAATTCATGAGGGCCATAACACTAGCCACATGGAATATCTACTCTTCACAGTTATGAAAGGAATAGATTTTCTTTGTGTAGTCATTATATTGAGATAGATGGTAATTCTTTTCTCCTATCTTTTCTCACTTTGTTTCCAATTCTTTGACTTGTTCTGCTTTCTGAAACATTTTCTTAATTTTATCTTTTTACTTTTCTTTTGAATTTTTAATTGACTATAATATATTTTTCATATTCAGAAGTTATTTCTTTTATTGTTCCTTTTCCACAACATTCTATTCTTGCTTTATGGACCCAATTTTTTCTCATATATCTGAAGACACTGACAGTGAATTTGAATTTTTTTCCTCTTTTCTTTGGGTCACTATCTTTCCCTCTGTCTTTAGAGTTTATTTCTGACTTTCACTTGGAAGACTTTACTTATCTGTCTGATGATCCTTAATTGCCCAATTATATTTTAAAAATAGAACATTATAAAGCTGTGCGAAAGCTCTGCATGTACAGGAAGAGCTTACTAATGACTGGACTTCACTGTGGGGGTCAACCAGCACTTTCTGAGGTGAACCCAAATTTCAGTTTGTATAGGTCTTTTCTTGGGGACCACTCAGTTTCTCTAGAGAGCTCTCTTGAAGTCTCCTACCTAGGAAAGCATGTACCTGGCTACAAGTGATTTAAGAGCAGAGCTAGAGAAGGGGATAGAGTGTTATAATTTAGTATTAAACTTTGATTTATTTCAGTCTTATGCGTTAGCCTCAGCCTCTGCTATGCCGGGATCCTTAGAACAAGACCCAATATAGTTTATTTTCTTTGGAGACTAACCCCTTCTCTCCTGCTGGAGAGAGAGTGAAGTGTGTGTGTGTGTGTGTGTGTGTGTGTGTGTGTGTGTGTGTGTTGAGTGTGAAGGGAGGGAGGAGATCTGGGTGTTCTCTCTGTCATATTCAAGCTCTCCACCCCTCCTTTAAGTATTTAGCCCTACACTCCACCCTCCCTCTGCATTCAGGCTCTCAGGACGTTTTGGCACACTCCTGGCTCTGTTCCTCTGATCTTCATGTACTTGTCTATCTGCTTTTCTTCTAAATAGTTATTGAAATCCCATGTTCACTATTTTTTTCTTTCTCATTTCTTTTCTTAGAGGCAAATACCTTTGTTATTTTTTGCTATCATTTTGGTAGAGGTTGTGGAAGAAGAGATAAGTGCGTGTAATTAATTCACCATTTTTTAGCCAAGAGCCCCTTAGGTTTTTTTCTCTACAAGCATCGAGGCAATCAGAACTTTTCACAAGAGCCCTTGATCCTTAAATTCTGTTCCCCCACCATTTTGCAAAGTAGGAAAACAAATTTACTCTTTGACCTAGTAACATGGATGAAAAATCTAAATAAGTAATTGTCCATGATAAAGGGCTTTCCTCTTCAACAGTTTAATAGTACACACTATGTACACTTACCACAATATTATTTTGTGATTGCATAGTTTAAGATTTTTGAAAGAAGCATAAAACATTATCAAATAGGTTAAAATGCTATTAGCCTCTGAATAAATGTTATACTGTTTTGAACTTTTTCTTAATGGACCACCAAAAGATAAAAATAGAAGAGAATTCTGTAAGTCATTTAATTTTTCCCCCCAATCTTTCCCAATCTCTCTGGAACCATTTAAAACAATTAGCATTTCAAGATCTCAAATTTCAGTATTATATATATAATTTTCCTTTAATAACTGCTTTAAGTTATTCTCTTCGCTTGTTATCTTGCTTTATACCCAAGGTTAAAGCACTGCATGTATGTAAATATTGATTGCTCTATTGCTTGTTTTGTTACAGAAAGGTATTTCAGTAGAATATTTAGGAATATTCCTGATGTGTATGTAAATTGAGGCTATTTTCTGATCACAACTGCCAGACTGACATCCTTTCAAAGTCAGTAACTTATCTATAAATACAAATTTCCTAATAGACACAGTCTCACAGTGTTGTGATTTATTGTTATTAATATCATTGCAAAATATTTATAGAACATATTCTAGAGCATAAGCAAGTTTTCATCTTAGTTTGAAGTATAATAAGACAAATAAACATTAAACAAAATAAAGAATTGCTAGGATCAGGAATGAGTTATTCTCCAAAAAAACAACTAAAAGGCACCAAGTGAGGATGTGAAAAGGGGTTGACCAAACTGGCTGGCACTCCTCTTACAGATGAGACCATCACTTGAGAAAACACCAAGGATGAAAAGCTGACTATCTCCCATTTCAGTAGTTGATCATTCCCCCCACCCTTTGCGTGACCCAGAAAAGCAAATTAGAGCAAAGAGGAAATTAAAAGGTGTGAGTTCTAATAGTGAGCCAAATTTACCTGAGCAAAGCACCTAGGCAAATTATCACTCATTTGTTAAAATATCATTTACTTTACCATTCTCAGCACACCAGTAACAGTGATAGTGTTGCATGAGTTAGGTAAAAGAAAACCTTAGCCAAAACAAAATGAAAACATTTGGAGATTTAAAAAAAAAGGCTTTTCATTTCAAATAAACCGAAGGTACTACAAAAGGACCAGATAGCATTACCAGCATCCAATTACATCACCTGTTATTCTAGAGTCTGGATTGAGCAAATCCAGAAAGTCCAAGGGGTTCTTAGTTCAAGTTGCTTTAAATTTAACAACAAATAAGAGCTTCAAATATCAAGATGCTAACTAAGATGTCGTGAATGGCTAATTATAAGATTGGGGAAAGGAAAAGTTTGTTCTGTTTAGTAACTATTTCCACTCTTTGGATTTAATTTTTATCATAAAATGCTGGTATTTTGTAATATTTTACCTGAAGGTTTGCTTCCAAAGTTGTGATAAAGACCAAGACCATAGAATCATATGAGAATATAAAAGGAAACAAACCAAAGGATGACAAAGAGTTAAAACACAGTCAGCCAACGTGAAAGGCAGTGTCCCATCTCTAAACTGATAATGCCATGAATTTAGGATGTTAGGGGCAAGATAAACAAATTCTGAGACTCCATGTCAGAATATAGTGACAGGTTACACTGAAGTACAGAATTGGAATTCGGAGGCGGAGTTCTCAGGCTTTTCTCATCACAGAATTAGGCGACTACCTGACCACAGATCCACTCGCCTGCCACACTCACAGAGACACACAAAAAGGAACACTTGGAAAGAGAGCAAGGCTGCCTTCATCCCATAAAGACGATGGCAGATTTCCCAAGAATGGCACTTAGGGTTAGAGAAAACCGAGGATGAAGAACGCCTTAAAAAGAAAATCCACAAAGAGATATCTGACCCTCACCTCAGCTATGGATGCTAGAGAGAAGAGAAACAAAGATCTCGTTATTCAGACATTAAAACAAACACATGTACAACATTGATAAGCATTTTGCTTAAAGGGAGAAAAGAACAGGAAGGGCTGAAAGTCTCCACACAGGCCAATCTGTTTGATGAAAACATATTTCCTTTTTTCTTCTGGCCTCCTCTATAAGACAGTGTACAAAGTGCTCATTTATATTTTCTTTGTTTTCATCCCAAAGCTAGAAGATCAAAGAGTTAATAAAACCTCCTTGCTATAGAAGGTCATTACAAAACTAAATGCAGCAATTCAAAGTGGAAAATAGAATGAATGCCAAGGAGATGTTTAACGAAGTAACATTCTAGATGTATTCTTTGAAGAACATTTGCAGACTCGTTTGATTGCTTTAGAGAGCGCGGGGTACAATGCATCCTGTGCGGAGCTGGCATTGGCTGACGGTTGCGTGCTGCGGCGGCCCCGGCCAGGCCTCTTGGAATCACAAGTGTGTTTGATAGAGAATTACCTAAGATGGTAGAAACGTTCATGAGTATTTTACATAGCAAAATAGTATTAAAAACTTCCGTCTTTTTTCCCTTAAGCCTAATTAAATGTCCAAATGCAAGACATGAAACTAATCATTTGAAAAATATTTTGAAACACTGTTTTTCCAAGAACTAAATTGGATGCCAAGATAAAAGATTAGCTTGATGTTTTCGACTCACTCCTGAGATCCTTCTTCTTTTTCTTTATTTCTCCTTTTTTGTCCATCTTCAGTGCTGACATCCTTATAATGGGAGCAAATACAGAATATAGAGAGGTAGGCAGGAAAACTGTCAGTATGGCCATACTGATTTATTCAAAAGAGGCAGGCTGGTATACTGGCTTTGCATTTCAATGTGGCATGTCAGAATTTGCCATTCACTGTAGCCCTTGAATCTCAGCATTAGGGCTCATTAGGTTTCTTCCTTAAAAAGAAGAGCAGAAAAGTCTAGAACGTTAGAAATGACCATGCTGCTTGTGGAGTCATGGCTACATGGCAACATGGAAGCTAATGATTGAGGCTGGAATCTCTGATACATGATCAAAAAATTATCCTTTCACTATCTAAAAACTTGGAACATACAGGTTGTTTTCAGTTTGAGGAGGAGGAACGTCTTTCCCAGGATAATTTGGGGGTGGTGGAATAGAAAACTGGCCAAGCTAGATGTTCAGATAACGCTTTGACACAGAGGAGGAGTATAATCAGAAGACAACATAGGAACATAAAGAGATGAGATTAAGTTTAAGCGATGAAAGTTTTTAATTATTTGGGGCAAATAATTGACCTAGTTCATCATAAAATGAAACTGTTTGGAAGTACCGTTGAATCTGTGCCGAGGCCAATAGTATTTTTTTTTTCTTTTTGCATCAGTGATGCATGTCACCTTCCTGCAAGGCAACCAGTTTGCAGATCTGGCCAGAGGGAAAATTACTGGACAACAAAATGAAAAGGAGGCGTAAGTCAGCCCAGATCTCTGAACCCTAGGAAAGGCAACTTCCCTCCCGCTCATGAAAGAGGACGATTGTGCTCAGTACCACTTATCTGGTGCCAACAATCTGGTAAGCTCTCTATTCAGCCCTGCACCAAGGCTACAGCAAGGTGACCTGGAGTTTGGGGCCGAGGTCAGGGAAAGGTCACTGCCTGAAAAATGAAACTAGTCAAATGGAAAGAATCCCAGGAATGGGTGAGGTTAGTCACCCACAAAAGTATCCCAATCCAAGAAATGGCATAAGAAGCTATTTCTTATGACTCTGAGGTTCTGACTCTTTTTAAATAATCTTGCTGCCCCTAGCAAACTGGTGCTAGGATGCTCTGAAGCATAGTCATAGGAATCTGCATTTTGTCACTAAAATTCCTACAGACTTCTTCCATTCCTTCTACTCTTCAGGTTTTCCAGTTCCCTCCTCCTTTCCCTTATTTCCACCACCACCTGCAACTTCAAAACTAAAGATCAGACACCATCATCCTGTTGTTTGAAACTTTCTCTGAAAGCTGGTCCTTTCCCTTCCCCAGCCTCTTCCTGGTGCCTCCCTGCAAAGGCAGAATGTTAATACACAGATTTGTACGTGACAATGTTAGGTGGTCCTAGTATGCCATGACTGTCCATTTTGAATAAGCCTTTTAAAGTTAAAGGAACCTTAGTGCTTGGAATATTTGTTTGCCCTTTCATAGCTTTTCTTATCTCACGTGATGCTTATGAGTCCTGATATAAAGTACCTGTTAGGCTCAGGATTACTTATTTTCAGCCTTCCAAAGGGAAAAAAAAAATGACATTTCTTCTCCTGGATGGCAAGATGAAAACGTTTTATTTATATCACTTTATATTTGTGAAAAGACTAGATGACTAGATGTACTTTGAAAAGGACTTTTAGTTTAAATAGATAGCTGGAATTGATATGTACGACTGATATGTTTACATTCATATGATTTCTTTTTCTAAGAAACCCCAAAATCATAAAGTTAGAGAGTATTCAATTACTTCTCTTCAATGTGTTAAATGATGAAGAGGGAGAGTGTAAGTTCTTTTTGTTTTATATTTGTTGTCAAGAATTCATGTAATAAAGTCAAATTTGTACAAAAAAATTTCACGAAATTATTTTTAAGAGAATCAGTTTTCATAGATAAATTTCAATAGGTCATACAATTCTTTTAATATGAGCTCCTTACTTTTATTAGTGCATTATAAATTATTTACCTTGGAAAAATACATTAAAAACAGAATTAGAATGTCTTTGGTTTATATAGCTCACAGCATTAAGTTAAAATAGTATAATACATGTTATACAGAGGGAAATGTAAATGTGGCCTAAAAGAACATATGAGTCAATTTCACATTAAACATTGACTAGAAAAGTTGACTTAAAGCAAGTCACTATATCACTCCACTACAAGCAAACGTTTCGTTTGTAAATAAGGATGAACTGACAGTGCTTGAAAGTATAGTTCATCAAAATCACAACAAGAAACCAAATATTATGAACATGTAAAATTCCATGTTTATTTAATATCCATTACATAGTCGGTTCATTGAAACTAGACTTTGTAAAGACAAATAACATTTCTGATGAACATAAACAATATCATATAGTTGAAATTCATCCTGTATTTTCACATGAATAAAGATGTCATGATGCAAGAGTTCTAACAATAAAGACCTTGCCGTGAATTGTCATGGCTTCTCTCAGCACTTCAAGGCAGCATCAGCCCCACCAGCTTGAGAGGAGAGCTTAGCCGCTGTGTATCAAGGGGCCCAGTGATCAGCACGTCTGCACTTAACGGTCGTGAAACCTTCCCCCAAAATCTGAGTTGGTGTCCAGTGTGGTCTGTGTCATGAGGACACATCCAGAGCTCAAGAAGAATATTCCTAGGACAAAAAATAACAAAGCCAGAAACTAAAGACAATATGCAGATAACGTAAAAAAGCTCACTTTAATCAAGGAGAAGTAGGAGTATTATACTATACAATATCAATGAGTATATTTTTATAGTTGCTCATATTCCTTAAAGTTCACTTTGTGCCAGGTGTGATGTTAAGCACTTTTTTTCCCTTTACCGTCTTATACAATACTTTAAGCACTATAAGAATACTTTAAAATAAGCAGGTAAGTTTGACAGAGGTTAGGAAACTTGAATGTGATTCACAGTAAGTAGAAGAACTAGAATGCCCTTTGTAGCAACAAACACAGTCCTGGCAAGGCCAGTTAGCTTCCTGTGTCCAACGCTGTGGATGAGCTGATAGCTTCCTCAAAGCCATTCACAACTCTGTTCTGCCTTGCTTTTCTTTACGATGGAGGCTGGAAAAGTAAAAGTCTTAATGTTCTAAAAAGACCTCTTTCTGTCTCTATGATGATATTTTTCTTTTTCTTCCAGTTTTTACAATCCAAACCACAGCACAGATTTCCTTGCTCCTAGAGTAACCATGTAACAGATTTTGACCAAAGAGAAGGTGAAATTGGTAGCTGGAGCTTCCCAGAATTTCTTTTAAGAGACAGACTCAGTTGTACAGCAGATTTTCTCTAGTTACGAGGGTAGATCTCCTGTTAAGTGTTCTAACAGGAAGGAAGGAATACAAGGAGGGAAAAAGGAAGAGAAAAAGAAAAAGATATAGAGACTCCTTGATCTCTTCACCTCTCCATATCCTGGATTATCCATCCTCAGATTTGTTGGTACATAAGGAAAAAATCCTTTCTGCTAGGTCATGTTAATTTGGTCCTTGTGTTGACTACATGGATTATCTAAAACTGTTTTTAAAGATTTGTGACTTATTTAGGGGGTGGGAGCAATAATCAGCAAGTATTTGTTAAATAAAAGGATAAGTGATAGTCATATATCTTAATTGTGGCACATTCTATACCGTAGTTCTACAATTAACTTAACATTGAGTGACTTTCCTTTCATAAATGCTAAACACTAGCACATCTGAAATAGCTATCAGTTCTTCTTGATGTAAGTATGAGGGTTAAAAAAATAAATTAAACCCTTTGGGTTATATGCACGAAAAGATGACTATAGTCCTGATCATAGGGCTCCAAAATCCAGAATTGAACTTATTACTGGGCCCAATAAAAAAGGAAAAGAGAAGAATTCAAGAGGGAAAATAAGAATTTTTTGCAGAAGGGTAGATACTCAGGTTAAATTGTTTTTTACTAAATTGAACGAGACCCACTTTCTAATCTACTCCCTGTGTTAGTGATTGAAATCCCATCTCCAGCATTCATTGGGTGCATGATCTTAGATAAGTAGTTTCACTTCTCTACGTTGCCAACTGTTTTCACCCATAGAGTCCACATCTTGCAACCGTCTCATAGGTTTGCTTTAGGGTTAACTAAAACAATGAACGTGAATCTCCTATACTGGGCCTGACAATAAAGTATAGTTAACAGACTTTAATCCTCCCTGCCACAGCCATAACCCAGTTCCCATCACTCATCCCCTTGACAGAAGTTTGACTTCAATCTCTGAAAACATTTTTCTTTTTCTTACTTCATAGCCCAATCACCATACAAAGACCACATTTGACTAGACACAGATTTTAGTGAAAGAAATACCTCCTACTAAGATGTAAGCTTGCTGAAGGCAGAACCGTGTCTGATCAGTGTTTACATTCCTCAGAATCTTGAGTTTCTACAGAGTTTCTAGTTAGGATATCTGAACAGAAAAGAATGTTTGAGCCCACTATATTAACATTGGATGATTTATCAATCCAGATGATATCTTTTTAAGCTACAATCTTGTCAACACTTACTATTTATGAAGCACAATGCCTGAGGACCTTAAAGCAATTGTCAACAAAAGCAACCCTGTAGTATGGATGATAATATGAAGGCACAGAAAGCAAAAAAGAAAAAACATCCTATAATAGCGGTTTACTGGGAGCTATTCACTATGCTAGGCACTGTCATACATTATCACTAATCCTCTGCAAAATGGGTGTCATAAGCCCTGCGTCACAGAAAGAAAAACCAAGGGTCAGAGACGACTGATAGGTGAATTCAAAGTGCCTTAATCAGTCTGTTTTCAGACCTTTCATCTCCTAATGCCTGAGCCCTGTACACTTCATGTACTACATCCCAGAAGATGTGCTGATTATGAATTTCTGTGGAGAAGGCAATGGCACCCCACTCCAGTACTCTTGCCTGGAAAATCCCATGGGCGGAGGAGCCTGTAGGCTGCAGTCCATGGGGTCGCTAAGAGTTGGACAAGACTCAGCGACTTCACTTTCACTTTTCACTTTCATGCATTGGAGAAGGAAATGGCAACCCAATCCAGTGTTCTTGCCTGGAGAATCCCAGGGACGGGGGAGCCTGGTGGGCTGCCATCTATGGGGTTGCACAGAGTTGGACACGACTGAAGTGACTTAGCAGCATGAATTTCTGGCACAAAAAAAGTCAAAGCAGTCATTTGTCTAGTGTAGTTTGGGACCTTAATTATTTAGATCTATAACATCAAGATGATTTATTGCTAGTAAAAAAAAATATCTAATATTACTGTTTCAACCTACAGACGTCTCGTTTAATCTTCACAACATTTCTGTGAGGTACATATCATTACCTTTTCTTGTAAACACATGTTCAAATTCAGGTAGAGAAATGGGCTTTCCCAGGTATCAGACCTTAGACCATACCACAACCCCATCACCTAGTCCAGAGTTCTTTCTGCCATGCTGCCATACTTTGCTCTCCATGCTGCTTTGCCTGAACTTCAGTGAAAATAGGTCAAAGGAAGGGATGAGGATGTGGAGTTATTAGCATCTTCGGTCCTTCTTCCTTCTATTATCTAAAATGTTCTGCTGAACAAGGATTTTTTAAAAAAAATAACTGGGCGTCTTCTAAGAAGGCATCCTTATAAAGTATGGATTCAATAAAGTAAGTCTTCCCACTGAGCATGGTTGAGTCAGTATTAGAGTGATTTTCTAAAGGTCCTTAGTTCAAGCTTGGTTTTCGGTGTGTTCTTTTTCTCTTCCTTGACGTCTATTTTCAAACCAATAGTGAGTAATCACTTTATGAGCTAGAATAGCTCTGGTGAATTTAACAGGTGCTGTCTAGGTCACCAGTTCAGATTCCAAGATATATGGTTCTGTCTTCTTCTAACCTGTGACTTCAAGCAGTAAGACCAGACCAGTATCTTTAAACTAGTATATTGTACCAGAAGACCATTCTTTCCTATTTTGATTTAGAGGCTGGTGAGGAATCAACTAGGATTGTTACCCTTGAGAACTGGCAGGGCAGTAAGCATCATTCAGTCCCCCGACAAATTTAATAGCATGTCTTTCATGCTGTTAGAAACAGGAGAGCTAGATATAAGCAACCTGATGAAGTGGGATACTGTATATTCCTTTAAAAAAATTCATCTGTAGTTTGGGAAAGGAGAAATTCGGTTGAGCAACAGAAAAGCAGAAAGGAGGAATTGACAAAGAAGAAAAATAATGATGATCCAAATTTTAACTAATCAGAAAGAATGATAAACTGAGTTTATCTATTGACTAAACCTGGGAAGGAGAGACAATCAAATGCCAGCTTGTCAACTCTGAAGACTAGGGAACCCTGGACAATAAAGCAGAAGGTCAGTTAATTCACCACTCAATTGTTCTTAGTTAGCTTTTTGATGATCTCTAAGTATTTAAAAACTTTGTCTTCAAGTATTACTAAGAAAGTGTTAGTCACTCAGTCATGTCTGACTCTGTGACCTCAGGACTATAGCCCACCAGGCTCCCCCGTCCATGGAACTCTCCTGGCAAGAATACTGGAATGGGTAGTCTTTCCCTTTTCACAGGCTTCCCTGGTAGCTCAGCTGGTAAAGAATCTGCCTGCAATGCGGGAGACCTGGGTTTGGATCCCTGGGTTAGGAAGATCCCCTGGAGAAGATCCCTGGGTTAGGAAGATCCCCTGGCTACCCACTCCAGTATTCTGGCCTGGAGAATTCCATGGACTATATAGTCCATGGGGTCGCAAAGAGTCAGACACAACTGAACGACATTCACTTTCACTTTTCCCTTCTTCAGGGGAGAAGTCTAGGAAGCTAGACTCACGCATTGCAGGCATATTCTTTACCATCTGAGCCACCAGGGCATGGCAACCCACTCCAGTTTCCTGCCTAGAGAAACCCACGGACAGAGGAGCCTGGCAGGCTACGGTCCATGGGGTTGCAGAGTTTGACACTACTAAAGCAACTTAGCATGCATGCATGCATTACTAAGGAAAGGTGCATGCATTACTAAGGAAAGGTACATGTATCAGGAAGACTGAGTAATACTTACAGATAATATCCTTGTTCTTAGAGTGGACCAAAGATGTAAAGGTGTCCTTCACAGCCTTCCACCTACAAAAGCTTCTTTTTGTTTGTGCCATACCTTACATATTTTTTATTTCTTCTTGAACCCTTGTTTATGATTATGAAATGCCATACTAACAGGAACACTTTTATTTCATTATTCTCTCTAACAAATATTTACTCTTTAATCTTTGCAACAAGCCTCTGAGATAGGATCCATTATTAACCCCATATTACAGGTGAGGAAGCTGGCACAGAGAGCTGAAACTCTCCAAGTTCATGGAGATAAATTCATTAGTGAAGCAAGGATTCAAACTCAGGCAGTCTTCTCCTAGTCCTTGCTCTTAACCACTATACTCACTATATTTAAAGCAATTTAAATATTTTATAGTTTTCTAAATATAAAACTTCAGCTACAAACAGAGCTATAGATGTGTTTCCAAATATTTAGTGGTTCTATAACTTTCCTGAAAAATAGTTTTCTATTCAGAAGCTATGATTTAATTCCTAATCTGTTTAGGTATGCAAAGTATATTTTTTAAAATAAAAATGATCATATTATTTTTATCTATATACATATAACAATTATTTAAGAAATATGAAAATTTCATGAAGAACCTAAAAACTATAATATTTTAACTGGCTTTGTTCAAAAGCTAAGCCAGAGCTAACAGGGCACCGTTTTGAGATATGTCTAGTTTATAAATAGCAAAAGACTCCTATATTCCTACCATCATTTCTGGGCACTGTAAACATTGTTTGTATTAATGAAAATGCTAGTTCAGTTGGTGGCATTTTAAACAAGGAAGCAGAGGCTCTACTTTGAAGCTGAACATAAACATAATTGAAAAAGGTGATGATGAACTAAACCATATTTACACAAGCATTTGAAATAATGGCTCACGAGTCCTGTAGGATATTTTTCCCCTTTAAAGACAATCACACACAGTGCTCTATTGGTTCATTTCTTGGCATCTTATTCATGCTATAAATCTCCCTGCTGGATAGGAAGTCTAGGCATATCACCATCATTTTTCAAATTAAGCTCATTTCCCTTGCTGAGTGCTTAGATGAAGTAAAATCTAAGGATTTCTCAATTTGTTTCATTATTTTTTTGAAATCAGAATTTCAATCAGTGGCAAGTAGAATGAAAAACTTGTAAACTTTATACTATGGTAGGGGAGGATGTGGTGGGAGTATGTGTGTGTGTGTGTGTGTGGTTCATTCATGTTCCCAACCACAGACTATTCCAATGATGACAAAAATCTGGGACTAGAGACTGATAAATATGCATTCTCTGAGAAAAATGCAAATTTAAAATGAGGTGGACTTTACCTCAATTGCATATTTATTTAGCAAAGTCATAGAAAACCCAACCTCATTTCAGGTTTCTTGAAAAGTAAACCAAAAAATGATTAAGCATCTCTGATAAAAGTGTGAGATACGGCTAAAATGCTGAATATTACAGATGAAAGAAAAGAAACTTCCTACACTTAAAAAAAAATCAAAATTTATTTTACCCAAAATCATTTCTAGGCAATCTAGTGAGTAAATTGTGAACATCTCAGCCTGAAGCTTTTTTGAAGTTTTCCTGAAAGTTGCACACTTGGAGTTTCTATCTCTGGCCTTACTAGAAGCATGAACTTCCCATCTGTATATCCAAGGCGTACACTCTCCAAGAAGACACTAGCATAAGGTACCCTAGCATAGTGGTTCTCAAAATGTGATCTAAGAACTCCTGGTACTCCATGGACATACTATATGTAGCCTATAATGTAGGCTAGTCAATGGCGATGACCATCCTCTTTGTTTTGGCATAAGCTAATAATTACTTAAGATCTATAGTAAAATTAGATGTCAGCTCCTATTGCTTCATCAAAGACAGCAGTAATTCTGATTAATTACATTAAAGGGTATGACTGAAGTAGAAGTAGGCGGCCTGAAAATTGAAGTATTTTTCCAGTCAGGTTCAGTAGATTTTCCAGACTGCTGAAGATTTCCAGACTATTGTAGATTTCCAGACTACTGTAGATTTCCAGACTACTGTATTCTATGAGAAAAAGTTTACCCATTCTAAAGGAGGTAGGTTTCAAATGACAATATGGAGTGTAATTTCCACTGGAATGGTTTCTCTTAATCTTGATTGGTGAAAACCATTCCCGTTGCTATAGTGCTGTAGTGCCCAAAGGGACCATAGTTCCTAAAGTCCTCAGACTGCCTTTCAGCACATTAACATATTCTTCCCAATCTTACAATGCTTGCACCTTAAGGGAAGGAGTTATGGCCTTTTTTTCTTTCCTTTTATCTTTTGTTGTGTGCCTAGCACCTAAGAGTCTGCTCCACAGAATCATCTTAAATGAATGCATGCTGCTACTGCTGCTGCTAAGCCTCTTCAGTCGTGTCCGACTCTGTGCGACCCCATAGATGGCAGCCCACCAGGCTCCCCCATCCCTGGGATTCTCCAGGCAAGAACACTGGAGTGGGTTGCCATTTCCTTCTCCAATGCATGAAAGTGAAAGTGAAAGTGAAGTTGTGTCCGACACTCAGCGACCCCATGGACTGCACCCTTCCAGGCTCCTCCATCCATGGGATTTTCCAGGCAAGAGTACTGGAGTGGGTTGCCATTGCCTTCTCTGAAATGAATGCATGAAGATACTTAAAGTAGATGATTTGATGTAGAGAAATCTTCGATTACATAAATGAAAAGTTATCATAAGGAAAGTAAAAATCATAATCCATTAGAAATGTCCAACCACCTCACGCCATGCCAAAATGTTTTCTGATATAAAGGGCATTTTTGTGACAACCTCCCCCTGCCCCCTGCGTAATCATTGGCATAAGAACACTGGCCTCCACTTTCACATCATTGTCTCCCTGCCTCAGACATAGGATGCTTCATGACTCTAAAAACCTTCTCTCAACCCCAAGCTTTAGACCCACCAAGCTTAGGTGTCGTTACCAATTCTATGCCATTTTATAATAGCATCTAGACCAGAGTACTCAAGCATCTTACAACATGCTCTTTCGTGAGCACAGGTTTTGGAGAAAGTGGCCAGTCTGTCACTTCCAGGATCCCAATGTTATCTTGCTTCTCTGCTGGCACCTTTCTGACCCACCAGAGGTTGCGGAGGAGGGATACTGTGGAAAGACTACTTAAGTCTGATGGTTGAAGCAATTAAACAATGTGTCAAGTTAAAATGATACCACTACCTTAACAAACTAGACATAATATAGGACTGAAGGAGATCACATTGAATATGGTCCTAGAAAACTGAGCTTGCTGTCTTAGAGGGGCAAGAAGAGCATTCCAGGGTCTTCCCTGGTGGTCCAGTGGTTAAGAATTCACCCTGCAATGCAGAGGACACTGGTTCAGTCCCTGGTCCGGGAAGATTCCACATGTCATGGAGCAACTAAGCCCCTACACCACAACTACTGAGCCAGCTGTCTAGATCCCAGGAGCCGCAACTACTGAAGCCCACACACCTAGAGTCCATGCTGCACAAAAAGAGAAGCCACTGCAATGAGAAGCCTGAGCATCACAATGAGGAGCAGCCCCTGCTCATCAAAACCAGAGAAAGCCCGTGTACGTCAATGAAGAACCATCACAGCCAAAATAAAGAAATGTTTTCAATAAAAGAACATTCCTCAAAGAGGAAACAATTATGCAGATGTCAGAAAGATGCAAGTTGGAAGTTTTAAGTTGAGGAGGTAATAGTTCAGAAATTCAAATTTGAAGTCAAAGTTTATCAAAATTTTTTCTCTCCTTCAATCTTTTAAGAAGGATAATAGAGAACAAGAAAATTCTGTAATTGGTTAAAGGGCAAAGGTGTGTGTGCTCTTGACAGGTGGCAGGGGGTGGGCAGTGGTGGAAAAAAAATCCAGCTGACTTCCATTCAACTAAGTGACCCTTCCTTGCTGAGTAGAAGACCCAAGCAGTAGGCCAGTTAAGGAGGACTGGCATGAAAGATGGGTGACCGCTGAGTCAGAAACCCTGGCAACAAAAGTGATTTTTTTTTAATCAGGTTGGTGGTTGCAGAGGGTTAGACAATGCTGAAGTTGGCCTGGTTGACTCACACAGACAATTTCTCTGTAGTATAAAAGGTTGTTTGATAGCATTTTCTCCACAGCAGAACTTTTTTCAAAATTGGAGTCAATCCTCTCAAACCCTGTCACTGCTTTATTAACTAAATTTATGTAATATTCTAAGTCCTTTGTTGTCATTTCAATAATCTTCACAACGTCTTCATCAGAAGTAGATTTTATCTACTTTCTTTGCTCATCCATAAGTAGTAACCCCTCACCTGCTAAAGTTTTATCATGAGACTGCAGCAACTCAGTCTCATCTCTAGGCTCCATTCTAGTTCTCTTGCTATTTCTACCACATCTGTATCTTTTCCTCAACTGAAATCTTGAACCCCTCAAAGTTATCCATGAGGGTTGGAATCAACTTCTTCCAAACTCCAGTTAATGTTGATATTTTGACCTCTTCCCATGAATCACAAATCTTGTCAATGGCATCTAGAGTGGTGAGTTCTTTCCAGAAAAATTTCAATTTACTTTGCCCAGATCTATTAGAGGAATCACCATGTATGGCAGCAACAGTCTTACAAAATGTATTTTCTTAATAAGATTTGAAAGTTTAAGTTATTCCTTGATCCATGAGCTGTAGATAGGTGTTGTGTTGACAGTCATGAAAATAGCATTAATCTTGTACATCTTCCTTAGAGCTCTTGGGTGACCAGGTGTATTGTCAATGTGCAGTAATATTTTGAAAGGAATCTTGTTTTCTGAGCAGTAGGTCTCAACAATGGGCTTAAAATATTCAGTAAACAATGTTGTCAAAAGATTTGCTGTCATCCAGGCTTTGCTGTGCCATTTAGAGAGCACAGGCAAAGTCGATTTGGCCTAATTCTTAAGGACCCTAGGATTTTCAGAATGGTCAGTGAGCACTGGCTTCAAGTCACCAGCTGCATTACCCCTAATTAAAGAGTCAGCCTGTCCTTTGAAAGCTTTGAATCCAGGCCTTGACTTCTCTCAAGCTATGGAAGTCCTAGACGGCATCTTCTTGCAGAAGGCTGTGTTTCATCTACCTTGAAAATGTGTTTAGTGAAGTCACCTTTATCTTAGCTAGATCTTCTGAATGACCTGCTACAGCTTCTGTACCAACACCTGCTCCTTCACTTTGCATGTTGGTGTTATGGGGGTGCTATGGTTTCCTTAAACCTCGGGAACTAACCTCTGCTAGTTTCACACTTTTCTTGTGTCCTCACTCTCTCAGCCTTCACAGGGTTGAAGAGAGTTAGGGCCTTGTTCTGGATTATGCTTCAGCTTAAGGGGATATTGTGACTGTTTTCTTGTTTGTTTATTTTTTTAATTCATTTTTAATTGGAGGATAATTGCTTTACAATGTTGTGTTGGTTTCTCCTGTACAACACGTGAATCTGCCACAAGTATACATATTTTGTGTCTAGTTTGATCTTCTATCCAGACCATTAAAACTTTCTCCCTATCAGCAATAAGACTGTTTCACTTTGTTATCATTCATGTGTTCACTGGAGTAGCACTTTTAATTTCCTTCAAGAACTTTCCTTTTGCATTTAAAACTTAGTTAACTGTTTGGCACAAGAGGCCTAGCTTTTAGCCTATCTCAGCTTTCAACATGCCTTCCTCACTAAGCTTAATTATTTCTAGCTTTTGATTTAAAGTGAGAAGCATGTGACTCTTTCTTTCAATTGAACACTTAGAGGCCATTGTAGGGTTATTAACTGGCCTAATTTCAATTTGTTGTGTCTCAGGAAATAGCTCTGAGGAGAGGGAGAGAAAGGGAAGGGCGGGTCAGTGGAGCAGTCATAACACACACGACATTTATCAGTTAGATTTGCTGTCTCATTTGGGCATGGTTTGTGACACCTTGAAACAAATATAACAGTAACATCAAAGATCACTGATTTACAGATCACCATAACATATGTAATAGTACTGAAAAAGTTTGAATTATTGTGAGAATTGCGGAAATGTGACACAGAGATACAAAGTGAGAAAATACTGTTGGAAAAATGGTGCTGATCAACTTGTTCCATGCGAGGTTGCCACAAACCATCAATTTGTAAAACCCGCAACAACAACAAAAACCCTACACAGTGTCTATGAAGTGCAGTAAAGCAAAGTGCACTAAAATGAGATAAGCCTGTAGGTACTTTATTCTCCTTGAGACTCAGTTGCCTCATCTGTAAATGGGACCACTGGGACCTCCTTCACGAATGAGGAGGATGGGCACGTCTGAGACAGCAGTCCTTTCTGAACCTGAAAAGGGCGAACACTAAGAAAGATGATGCTGGTGGGAGTTGCACAGTGGAAGAAACACCTGAATGGAGAGCTGAATATTGGAGTCTGTTCCAATTATGATAAAACTATGGAATGACCTGGTATTGATAAATAAGTAAATAGGTCTTTGTGTCCAAATTCTCACTGATGAACCGGGGGAGATTTCAGGACATAGAAAGCAGTTGAGCCTCCTAAACAAGACCAAAGATATAAAGGTCATTTGTGGGTCACAGAAACTAAACTGGCTCATATTGACACACACCACTAAAGAGGCATTGTGGACTCTTCACAGTAGTGTTCACAAATAGTGTTGCTTCTAGTCTACCCTCCTCTTCCTTTTCAAGAGAGAAAAGTTTATAAAGATTGGGCACCTGAGATGGGATCCTGCATGTTGTGAGGTGCTCCTGGATAAAGGGGCAATCTCAGGAGTGAGTCAAGGAGCTGCAAAGATGAGTTTCCGGCTATTATGAGAATGGCTCACAGATTATCCCCGATTTTACATGGTTGTCATTTCTGCTCTGGAACAGTTTTACTCAGGAATTCTTGGAAGAAGATCTAAGAGGGTGGAGCAGAATCCTTTCCTGATGAGCAGTGCTCAGTGGCCTTCCTTTCATGGAGTCTGTGGTGTGCGTGGAATAAGCCTCCTCGGAACTCCCCAGAGACAGAAACTTCTCTCATGGCTGTTCACCTCAGCCTTCAGAATCAGGAATGAAATGTTAGAGGGCCTGAAAATGGGAATCCTCCATAATGGGAGAGTATTAGTTACTTGGAGTAAAAAGAGTAGTGAATTTCCTGTCTCTATTTTACAACCTGGATGCTATTTACACGTTAAGAGAATCAGCCTATTTCTCACTTCAACCCTTGAACTTAATACTTGACTACTAGCTCTTAGTTACTCCTTTAGACAACTCAGTGACATGGTGCCTATTAGTCCCATTGTTGGAATAAGAGACACTGAGACAGAGCAAAGTGAAGGGATTAGTTCCCACCTGGCTGGAATTTGTAAGCGTATTAAATACTTACTCTGTTTCACCTCTTTCCATATTCAGTATAGATCATAACTGAGCAACAACAATAGATCATAACACCCAGCTGACTGATGAGTCTGCTTGACCATCTGCCCACCTCTTCTCTTCCTCCCCTCCCCTGATGGGAGAGACAGGCTTCAGTTAACAGAAATTAAGTGGACAAGACAGTAAGAGGAAACCTTTTTGTTGTTGTTGTTGAGTCGCTCAGTCGTGTCAGACTCTTTGCGACCCTGTGGACTGCAGCACACCAGGCTTCCCTGTCTTTCCCTGTCTCCAGGTGTTTGCTCAGACTCAGTGATACCGTCCAAGCGTCTCATCCGGTGTAGCCCCCTTCCTCTCCTGCCCTCAATCTTTCCCAGCATCAGGGCCTTTTCCAATGAGGGGGAAAGCATCACGATCTTTTCTTTCTTTGTATCAGGTAACCAAAGCATTAAGAGCTTCAACATCAGTCCTTCCAATGAATAGAATATTCAGGGTTGATTCCTTTAGGACTTACTGTTTGATCTCCTTGCAGTCCAAGGGACTCTTGAGTCTTTTCTCCAGCTACAGTTCAAAAGCATCAGTTCTTTGGCACCCAGCTTTCTTTATGGTCCAGCTCTCACATCTGTACATGACTACTGGAAAAACCTTTTATTTATTTATTTTTAAAGCCAGTAGTTCAGTGACCACTATCATTCTGAAATTTTGTTCCCTGTCCTTCAGAATATCTACTCAGCTGAGAGATAAATACCCTTGGAGGCCTTGACTCTGTTAGAAGAAAGTTGCAGTTACATTCCTCTCAGATCTTGCAGAAATACTTTTTATAGAGAATCATTGGATTTCACAAAAATGCCTAGATCTTTTTTTTAAGACTACAAGTTTAATTATTATATTTGTAAGATTTGCAGGACACATACTTTCTCCTTAATTTAAATTTCCCCTTTTTCTACTAGCATTTTAGTTTTGTATTTCAATGAACGCTTGTACATGTTTTAAAAAATTACTGTCTAGAAAATTAGTCTTGCTATGTTTTCAAGTATTCAAGACTTGTAAATCTAAAACAAAATAAAGCATGTTTTATTTTCAAAACAGAAAAAACAACTTGCTTATTTTGAATTTAATGTATAAATTTTTATATACTGGAGAATTTCCCTCCACTTTTTAACTAATTCATGTCTCACAAATCTAGCTTAATTTTCCTAATATTTGTAGTTCTTCTTCAATAACCTTATCTAGTCATGAAAATGAAGAAATACGTGTTTTGTTTTTTTTTTCAAGCTTAAACTTAATGTGTATTGTTCACAAAGTGATGGGGAAAAGGCCAGTTCATAGAAAATGATTCAAACTAGTCATTTTTTAGAAGTGATTGAATTAAAGACATGATATCACTTGGTGGAAGAGCTTACTCATTGAAAAAGACTCTGATTTGGGGAAAGACTGAAGGCAAAGGGAGAAGGGAGTGGCAGAGGATGAGATGGTTAGATAGCATCACCAACTCAGTATATGTGAATTTGAACAAACTCCTGGAGATAATAGAGGACAGAGGAGCCTGACGTGCTGCAATCCACTGGGTCGCAGAGTCGGACGAGACTTGGCAACTGAACAGCAGCAGCAACCATCACTTGTTGAGTAGCCTGTGGACTGCACTCCTGACTTCAGGATTTTCTGCACCCTCAAAGCTTTGGATCTCCCACCTGTCCTGTGAGTGAGTTGGTCTCCAGCCCCAACAGAACTATCATGATTTTTGCCATATAAGTGACTCCAGCCTTTATTTAATATTTGGGCTACTGTGTAAATATCACTGCAGTAATTTTAACTTAGATTTTATCTTTAACTTATTTTATCTTAAACTTAGATAAATGTGTTTTGAAAGGAAGCTTTGTTTCCATGCCATGAATAGATGATGACCTGGAAAAATTAATTTAATGAAAACTACACAGTATTTTTAAGTTCTAGCTCCACATAGCTGTCTGCTGGAGACTGAGCCTGAAGCTTGCCTTCTATTTCTTAAAAAGGAAGGAAAAACTGTTAGATAGTTCTTTGTCAGCACCAGTCTTAGACTTTCTTCTTGATATAATTAGAAAGTCTTCAAAAACCTGAAATGTAGTGCATTTTCTCATTGTATCATCCAATATTGATATGCCTCCTAAAATTATCTTGTACATACTAATGCTATACTTCCCTCCACCTGGGAAACACTGGGTTGTATGTTGTTCAAGACTTCTGCCAGCTTTAACAATTTATTATACTGCAAATCCATAATTTTAGTTTACAGACACACAAAAGACACAGGGGCACATTCCTCTTCCGGTGCTTTGAAAAGCTAAGATGCAAACATTTTGTAGGAAGAGCTGACTTTTCTCTATTCCATGACTCTGAGTAACTTGTTCAGACACGAAAAGGTAATGAGGAAGTGTGAATAAGAAGTGGTCAACTTGATTTAGTTGTTGCAAAAGATCTTTATCTAACAATCAAATTGGAAAATGTCATTAAACTGGTCAAACTATTTTTGGTAACACTGAAAGGCAAATGCTGTGATCAGTTTAACAAAATAGCTGTATCTTGGTAGAAAACTGATGCAGTTTGATACTACTGCAAAACTTACTGAAGCATCTTTAATGTGTTCTAACTGCCCAGTGACCATTTACATAATGAAAGTGAATGTCTTTAAAACTGAAATGAATGGCTATTTCCATTTGTAATTTTTGTGTGTGTTTGTTTTTTGATATATGCTTATACGTGTGTGCTTATTTGTGTCCAACTCTTTGTGACCCCTTGGACTGTAGCCTGCCAGGCTCCTCTCTCCATGGAATTTTCCAGGCAAGAATACTGGAGTGGGTTGCCATTTCTTTCTCCAGGGGAACTTCCCAACCCAGGGATTGATCCTACGTCTCCTATAGCTCCTACTTTGGCAGGCAGATTCTTTACCACTGAGCCACCTGTAACCTTGTACAGACAGAGTAACTACCTCAGTTCAAAAACTTTACACTCTCGTTTGTAGAGTGCTGCTAGGGTTACACAAGCATGTTATCCAACATGAGCAATTAAAGCTGACTCACACAGAAAGTGGCAACGGAAATGAGTGGGGAGGTTCATTGTAGTTTTTTACTTCTACTGTTAACATAAAACACCATACTGACAATTGAGATATCAGTATTTTTCAATAGCCCATTTTACTTGGCAGGCACCCCAAAGAGTTCCATCCATCTGCCTGGGACTCGGAGGTGATACTTTTCATAAGATTAAAGTTGGTGCTAGTCACTTCAGATACTTCTGAGTGAGTGAGAGGTAAATCGCCCGCACCAATAACAACCTCAAAAAGTCCCCGTGGCACCTGTCACTGTGAGATTGCGTTTTCAGTTCGCGCAAGCTTCTGCTGCTTCCTTATTCCTTCACCTGCTTAGTTTCTACTTCACTGTGCTTGGAAAACAACGAACACATGTGCGGCCCACAGGTGCCAAGGCGAATTACCCACAGTGTCTGCAAAACCAGACCCTGGGCTGGGATCTTGAAATTCAGGAGCTCGGTGTTTTGGAGTGCAAAGGCCTGGGAACCACATCTGGGTTCCATGACTAAGTGTGTGATGTTGAGCGACTCAGTTGTCTTCACTGATTTTCAGTGTTCCTTTCTCTAAAGGAAAGGGTAAGAAGGGGTCTTGACAGCTATTTTTTAGTTTAACATCTGATGATTCTGTATTGATATCTAGCATTAAAAATATTGTTTAATAATCTAAGACTTTAAAGGAGAACCCAGTCTGGCAGAAAGTTTTAACAAGAGTAGACAGCACAAACTCTCATCAAGTCATTCACTGTATTAAGGAATTAATCATAGACCTACAATTAGACAGATATTATGTCTCTGATTTGCTGGTTAACTCATTGACTCTGCTATATATTGACCTTCAGAAAGCTAAAGAATGATAGATATCGACCTAGCCATTAAGTAATTGATCTGCAAACATACCTGCATTAATATTTTATTGATTGCATTTCATTTTAATTGTAGTGTGGTTAAAATTCCAATGAGATAACTATCTTCCTTTAATGTGAAAAACCCCAGAGAACAGTAGCTCTGAAACATTTATCATAAAAATAAACATAGGCTATTACCCAACAATTATGTTTAAAGATGTCTGTGAGTGACTAGACTAATATAGGCCTTCATGTAAAACCAGTGATTTGCATGGCACTTTGCTGGGAGAGCATGTTTCCACAGATAAGCAGCATATTCCTAAGTCAGAGGACTAGCTGGGAAAATACACCTAAACTGTGATTTACTTTTCCACAACAGCTCCATCCTACAACCCATTAGTCAAAGCCGAAGCCTATGTTTTCCAAACAGTTTGTCAAAACCAATGGAATGTATTTATTTTATATTTGAACCAAAATGTGATCATTTGTAGCCACACAATTTTAAACTCTGATATTCTTCTTTTTATCCAAGAGCAGAAGTCTGATTTTTAGAAAGGTAGTTGGGAATAGTAATTTCAATCAGCTAACATCTGTTGAAATTTGGCTTTTCTTTAAAAAAAAAAAAAAAGTGATATAAACTTCAGTAGAGGTTTGGCTCAGCTTTTTATTAAAGTGGCTCCAGAAAAAATGATCGTCAGTTGGAGTTTCCTTCTTCTGGTCCTTCAGCACACTATCGAAAGCCTGTTTGTGTCAGGCAGATAGTCATATTCTCATGTGCATTCCTTATCACACTGTTTTCCCAATGGAATCAAATATAAAGCATCTAGTGACTCAAGCTTTAGGACCATATTTCAGAGGCCAAATATCAACCCACTCCTGCAACTAGAAAAGAAAAGGAAGTCGGAGCTAATAACCATGAAAAAATATTCTGTCAGAGATCCCAAGATCTCCTTCAGCTCTGCCATCACTTTCCTGAATTCTCTGCATTCCACACCTGATTTTCTTTAGGAGGAGGAGGCAGCCTTACAAAGAGAAGAATCCTGCCTCCATGGCCAGATTTGCTTTTGAAGCCTCACTTCTCCATTAACCAGATGTGGAACCCGGCAAGTAGTTAAAACCTCTTTAAGCCTAAGTTCCTTCTCTAAGTTGGAAATAATAATATCCTACTCAAGGTTGCTGCAGGGATAAGATGAGATAATGTGAGTAAAGCTCTTAGTACTGCATTTGCAAATGATAAGCACTCAGGAGAGTGTAGCTTCAATTTAATCTTGTCATTAGCAGAGCATAGAGCTGACAGATGAACTAAGATTTATTAAGTTCCCAGCACTCCTTGGGCAAAAAGAGGTTCTGGAAATTACCCTCTCCCTACCCCCGACCTCACCCCATTTTCTTTTTTATGAATCTGAGAGCTAAGTCTCTAGCTTGTGTACCATCTTTCCCTTCATCTCTTCTTTCTAATTCTTCATAGTTCATTTTAGAAATATCATTGTACATCAGCAAAACCACCAGCAGGCGAAAACAGCAAAAGAGAAAGTAAAAATTTAAATTATTAGCTAAAAGTTATTTAGTAGTAGTTATTTCTGGGTGGTGGAATTCATGATAATTCTTTTCTTCTTGCCTTATTTTTTATGTTTTCCAAACTTCTACATTGACGTAAGAAAATTAAAAACTGTGTGTGTGTTTCGCCGAGGGAAGTTAGTTTTAAAGCTCAGTAAAGGTATGTTTGTAGGGGATTGTCTGAAATAACTGGAGCATACATGAGTATTATTTTATTTTAGCCAAAAGCCCAGGACTTAGGGTTAAAGACATTGATTTCAATGCTAGTACCATGATTTAGTGGTTGTATGACCTTATTCAGTTAACATTTCTAAGCCTCATTTCTCTCGTCCATAAAATGGGGTAGTAATATCATTCTCCAATAATTCTTTGAAGATTAAACAACATTGCATGTGAAAAATATATGATATATGGCAGATAGATAGAGCTCAAATATGTTAGTTGACTTGTAACTTGAAGAGTATATCAATGCTTTTCTAAAAATTTATCAGAAAATTTAGACAAAACTCCTACAGTCATTAAAATTACTTCATACATTTGGATGTTCCATCCATACCTGAAGTGTGACATGGTAAAACTAAATATTTTTCCACATAGTTCCTTCCCACAATATCTCCCTTTCTAGTATTTATTAGCATTGCTGGTGAAAAGATCCACTTTACAGTTTCCCAAGCTAATGACATCAGTTCATTCCAACTTCTGATTTTGAATATTCAATCTGTGCCTTGTTCCAACTGAGGTTTCCTCTGACACATTGGTTTGATTTCATTCTTCCCTCCTTTAGGTTTTCTCAGCCTCAGCACTAATTGACATTTTGGGCTGGATTATTTTTGCTGTGGGAGTCTGTTCTGTGCATTGCAGGATATTTAGCAGCATCCTTGACCTTTTTATTATGGACCATCCTGGATCACGTATTTTGTGACCACCGAAAATATCCCTAGACATTGCCAAGGCAAATTCACTCCCAGTTGAGAACCACTGTTCATCTTGGCTCACATCCCATGACAACAGTATTCTCAACTTATACCATAGGTCCACATAATACTACTATAGGAACAGCAACTTTTAAAAGCATTTACCCTCAATGTAGTGTTTGAATCTGTTAGAATGAATCTCCATATAATTTCCAGAGAGTGTGCAAGAGCATGCAGAATATGTTGCATTCACATCTCAGATGTAGTCTGAATAGGAGAGCACTTTGTGTTTGTCTGGCATTCCCTGGTGGCTCAGATGGTAAAGCGTGTGTCTACAATGCGGGAGACCTGGGTTCAATCCCTGGGTCAGGAAGATTCCCTGGAGAAGGAAATGGCAACCCATTCCAGTACTCTTGCCTAGAAAATCCTATGTTCGGAGAAGCCTAGTGTCCATGGGTTCGCAAAGAGTCGGACACGACTGAGCGACTTCACTTCACTTTGTGTTTGTCTGGTTTGAAGGTGTTATGCATTATTAAGTGAAAACGTCTCCCACATCACTAAACCTCACTCTGTAAAGTAACCATTTTTTTTAAAATGGCCTCATTTGCTTATTTTATTTTGTTAATTGCATTCAATATGTATTTTTACATATTATCTTACTTATTTACATTAAGACAGCTATTAATCACAGTTTAGAATGAAAATGCATTATGTACCTGATACTGTCTGCGCTGCACACCAACACATTCACTAATGTGTTCATTAAGTGTTAAGTAAGCAAGTATTATGTGTTTTTTATAATGCATTAATCCTTAGTAGGTTTTTATGTCGATGTTTAAGAATGTTTTAATGATATTTAGAAGAAGTGGTTGGGGTTTTTAGACGTACTAAGGATGCATTATTATTATTCTCATTTAGCATAATTAAATATTTGCTTTTGCTGCAAACACATTTGCCTTCCCACATGTTTTCAGAAGTAGCTTACATTCAGTAATTAGGAGTGCCTGTAGTTCTATTCCTGGAGCATTTAGTACATTGGCCTTTGTGCCAAGTACTTTGTATACATTGTCTCTCTAAAATTAGCTTCCTCAGCAGAGATACCTAGAAGATAGAATAGAGAATAGATGTGAAAGAGAAGTAAAAGACTTCATTTAAATTTTTTTAGAAAATATGTAAGTAATTCTGATTCTTAATCCTGACTGAGATAAAAATCCAGCTGTCCTCATTGTAAAGATAAGACATTCCTGTCCCTCACCTTCCATTTACTCCTTGTCCTCCAGAATCTAGCTTAATTTCCATCATTTAATTAAAACTCTACCAGCCATATTTGTCAACAGCCTCTGTGGTAAACCAAATAGGTTTCAGTCCTCATCCTAGTGATTTCTTGACTTTTTTCTTTTTAACTCCTTTGGTCATTTAGTCTTTTAAAAATACTCTATTCTCAGATATGTATTCTCAAGCTAGATTTTTTTGCCTTATCTGTAGACCTTAAATTTATCTGCACTCTGGACCTCACAACTTAGATGTCTTACAAACATGCTTATAGTTCGGTTATTAGGAACTGAATTCATCACATCTCACTATTGCAGGAAGGGGGACCCCTTCCAGGGCCTGAAACTAGGCTCTTGTCTAACACTCGGAAATGAACTGTCTGAGGAGACACATGTGCTGACAAAGCAAGAGATTTTATTGGGAAAGGGCACCCGGGTGGAGAGCAGCAGGATAAGGGAACCCAGGAGAACTGCTCTGCCGCGTGGCTCGCAGTCTCGGGTTTTATGGTGATGGGATTGTTTTCTGAGTGGTCTTTGGCCCATCATTCTAATTCAGAGTCTTTCCTGGTGGCGCACGCATTGCTCAGCTAAGATGGATGCTAGTGAGAGGGATTCTGGGAAGTGGACAGACACGCAGTGTCTCCTTTCAACCTTTCCCAAACTCTTCCGGTTGGTGGTGGCTTATTAGTTCCATGTTCCTTATTAGAATCTCCTGGCATAACACAACTCATGCAAATGGTTACTATGGTGCCTGGCCAGGGTGGGCGGTTTCAATCAGTGTGCTTCCTCTAACATCACTACCCCAAATCTGCTTTTTCTCCTGTGTTTCCCATTTCGATAAATGTGTTCATGATTACCATTTCTTCAGCCAGAATTAAGGCATGATCCATGGCTTTTCACTCTGCTCTAGCTCTATTATTCAATCAGTCATCAAATCCTGTTCATTCTATCTCTCTGGTAGTTTTTTTTTATTTTTTTATTTTTTTTATCCCCGGGACCCTGAGGTCCACTTCCGGGGTCACAGGTCACTCGCTTTGGGCTCCGCGCTCGCCCCGCTTCTGCCTCTCTGGTAGTTTTTAAATTCACCAGGTTTCCTGCTACCATCTTAGTTCTGAATCTCATAATATTTTGACTGTTTTAAGCAGCAGTTTCCAAAATGGCCTTCCAGGTGGACAAGAACATCTTAAAATAAACTTCATTTTCCAGAATTAACCAGGTACATATGCTTACCCAGATAAAAGAAGACACTTGACATAGCTGTCAGACCATGCACAACCTGGGCTGGTACCGCAAAACTGCAGGGAAAAGGCAGTGCGAGTACCAGTGAAGGACAAGAAAGGCATTAGGTTCAGGTGGGTGGTGGAGGGCAGCTAAAGATAGTTACCAGGAGTCATACAGGAAACGCCAAATATTGAGGTAAGAACAAGAAGAGGATCAGCAACTACTGAGGCAAACCATGGTGACAGGCAGAAACCAGGCAGTGGCAGAAGCAGGATTTATAGGGGTCCGCAGAATATCTTATTTATTACACAGGCCGTTTTTAATGGGCCAGGTACATACTTGCTGATTCTTGTACGATGGCATCTTAAAAGATGTTTGTAGTATATTTCCTGAGATATATGGTCTTAAGAAGTGTGTGTAAAACATTTCTGCTACTGCTAAGACACTTCAGTCGTGTCCGACTCTGTGCGACCCCGTAGACGGCAGCCCACCAGGCTCCCCCGTCCCTGGGATTCTCCAGGCAAGAACACTGGAGTGGGTAAAACATTTCTACTGTGTATCAAAGTAGGAGTTTAGTGAATTGAGCCATAAATGGTCAGTAGAAGAGAATAACTGAGTTACTTATTTGGGAGTAAAGGTAACATTTATGTTTAATTATATGTCTTTTGTATCTCTACCTCACCTTCATTCTAGGATCTCTTAAGGCAAAGAATTTTGCCTTTAATCCGTGTCTATCTGTTTCTGCTTATAATACTTGCTTGGGCTTCTTATGTAGCTCTGCAGGTAAAGAATGCACCTGTAATGCAGAAGACCCGGTTCGATTCCTGGGTCGGGAAGATCCCCTGGAGAAGGGATAAGCTACCCACTCCAGTATTCTTGGATTTTCCTTGTGGCTCACCTGGTAAAGATTCTGCCTGCAATGTGGGAGAAATCTGCCAGCAATGCGGGAGACCTGGGTTTGATTCCTTGGTTGGGAAGATCCTCCGGAGTAGGGAACAGCTAGTCCCACTCCAGTATTCTGGCCTGGAGAATTCCATGGACTATACAGTCCATGGGGTCACAAAGAGTCAGACAAAAGTGAGTGCCTTTCACTTTCACTTTCAGGGCGCATTAGGTTTCTCCACAGTGTAATTTTGATTATTTTGAAAGAGGACTCTATACAATTTCTTCTTGCCACTTGCCATTATATTACAGAAAGTGTTGACATAACATGTTGATCTTTGGATAGGATAGTAAACAAGCTGTAAAAATAATTACATGTAGGTAAATAATGTATATAGCAAAGAATATCATTTTTAGGTAAAATAGATACCATGGAATTTGGAATTTTCTAAAATAGTCCAATAACTTTCTTTAGATATAGATTACTTTCTTGCAAATAATTCTCATGCTCTGGCTTAAAAAAATTAACTTCTCTTAATTTTGTATTTTGCAAAAATTTTAGTGAAAGTAGATAAAATTGTCTATTGTCTATCCAAATGTTACAGATCTATATATTAATAGATTAAAATTTGAGATCATTTTCCTTGGTAGTTGATCAATAAAAGCAATGAACAAAGCATAGTTTGGAAATTGTATTGATCTTTCCAATTTAATGAAATTTAATCTAATGCAGGTGAAATAAACATGGGAGATTTGAAAGGTCTATTTAGCTCTTCATTTTAAAGTGCTAAATATTTTTATTTCTGTTTTCTAACTATAGCCTCTGACTGATTTTGTGGGTTCTATTGTCCTCAGGGGTAGCTCTGAATGTTACCTTTCTAAAGATGAAGAGTTATGGAATGGATTATATGAAATGCTGTATAGTGAAAAGTAATTAATAATGATTATAAGAGCTGTTAATTAACAAACCCATTCTAGTTGTAATTACTTATAATAGTGAATTATAAAATGACTTTATGTTAATGGATCAATATGAAAAAAAGGATTTTTAAGTTTGCAGTAAAGTGGGTATATGGAAAGTTAATAGAAGATAGAGCTTGATAAAGGTATCATCTAACTGGCTTGTCCACAGACATTTTTCACATATCTTTTGAGAAGACAAGTTTCTTTTTTTCTGATGAGACTCCCCACGTCCAGGTAGCTCAGTACTGACAAACCCTCACAACATTTCCTCTAGATTACATGGCAAAACATCGCAAGGAGCAGCTTGCTGACCCTACCTGATGATCTGATTTCCTGTGAATTTTAAAAAGAGGATCTGCACGAGCAAAGTGGTTGTGTCAGAACCTAAAAAAAAAAAAAGAAGGGTCTGAATTAACCAGGATGTCTCTGGCTGATACTATTCTACCATATCAGTTTCTATTGTTCTGTTGTCTCCAGGAAAACTGTCTTACATTTTTATCATACTTTATGTGTATTATAACACTGGGCCCTGAAGAAAACCCAATGGGATGGTAGGACAGATTTTGGCCGAGATATACAAATAAAAACATAGACACTTGGAAGTATTATAAATATGATGCCAAGTTATATCTCCCTTCAGTAAGGAATGTGGAGGGGATGAGATGTTGACTGGACATTTCAACCACAGGAAGTCACAGCTGAACACCTAAAGATGATTCTACAAAGAGGAGAAATCAGCTTTTTCAATGATCATCATCTCAATATCAAAATGTCCTTTGTGATTTTCCAGCAAGAGTCCCCAGTTCCAGGAACTCAGGTATGAGTTTGCTCTCTATGTATTGCCTTCTAAACAGCTTGAAGGAGAAGGCAGCATATTCATCTCATTAGATTCCATGGAACATGAGAAATCAGGTGGAGGGAGGCTGTGGTCTTACAAACCTTTTCAAGTCCTTTATTATTGCACTGGTCCTGGTTAAAGCTAACATTTTGTACAGAAAAATGTGAAAGTGTTATTTGCTTTGTCATGTCTAACTCTTTGTGACTCCATGGACTGTAGCCCACCAGGCGCCTCTGTCCATGGGGTTTCCCAGGCAAGAACACTGGAGTGGGTTGCCATTCCCTTCTCTAGTGGATCTTCCCAAGCCAGGGATCAAACCCATGTCTCCTGCATTGCAGGTGGATTCTTTACCATCTGAGACACCAGGGAAACCCCTGCTGCTACTGCTGCTGCTGCTAAGTCACTTCAGTCGTGTCTGACTCTGTGTGACCCCATGGACGGCAGCCCACCAGGCTCCCCCATCCCTGGGATTCTCCAGGCAAGAACACTGAAGTGGGTTGCCATTTCCTTCTCCAATGCATGAAAGTGAAAAGAGAAAGTGAAGTCAGTCAGTCATGTCTGACTCTTAGCGACCCCATGGACTGCAGCCTACCAGGCTTCTCCGTCCATGGGATTTTCCAGGCAAGAGTACTAGAGTGGGGTGCCAGAGGTAACAAAAGAAAATAATCTCACAGACACTGTAGAAGTATAGATTGTTAACGTTGTATCTAAAGAAGTCTTTTAACCCTAAACACAGTCAAGAAATAGTGAGGGGGCTTGCCTAAAGCAACTGCACCTTCAGGGTTAACACAGTGTCTTGATCACTGACTGTCAGGAGAAATAGCAGAATAAAATCACTGGCTAAATAATGAAGTGAGAGGAGAGAAGGAAGGTGGGAGGAAAGAATACACAAAAAAGAAAAATGGGAGACATGGACAGAGTACAAAGTTGAACTTTACTTTTTTTCCCATTTTGAAAAAGTACTCAGAAAAAGATCACAAAAATAGCTATTATATATGTTTAAAACTCAGGAGTTAGTTACAAACCAATATAAGTTATAAATTTATGCCCAAGATCAACAACACATTTTTCTGATAATCTTATTTTGGAAATCTAGCTATGTGGCATGAGGATTGACCCTGGTAAAAAGATGGATATTGTTAAAAACTAAAATGTATATAATACTATAAATAGAAATGTCTTGATTAACACATTTTTAATATTGCATCTCTAAAATCAGAATAATAAATCATAATATTACAAGATGGAAAAATGTTTGCATTTCAGGTCACATAAAACACGTGTATTTCTGCATTCAGTAATGCATTCTACTTGCTGAATAGATTTCAGTTTCATTGACATCTGTTTGATAAACCTAAAGTTTTAAGCATGTTCTTTTAGTAAAATGTCAATTTGCACATATATTCAATTTGCTTCCAGTCTTTTTTCCCATATGTTTATTGACTTTTAGCTCAGTCCCTGAGGTTCTTAAAAATTATGTAGGGCTATTTTTCCTTCATCACTGAGATGGGCACTGATCTAACTCAAGTTATGCACCTAAAATTTTAGTCGGAAGTATATAAACACAATATTCACTATCATAAAAACAGAACAGTAAAAATAACAATCTCGGTCCTTTACTCTCTGCAACACAAGGCACCTTGGCAGGTGACTCAGTAATCCTCCATTCCAGAATAGAGTTACAATATGGTGATTTTGCACCTTATTGTGGACTTTAATAAATTTTTTGTATTAAAGCACATTGAGGTCAATCAGCTCACATAGTGAGATCAACATGAGACAAATACATTCAGGTAATTTAATTATTTTGCTAACAATGTCTCCCCATTCACCTCCTTACTCCATTTTTGTCACACATGGTAATAAAGAAAGGGAAGAGAAAGATCTTTGGAGATGTTATGATAAAACCAACAATTGTAAAATGGAAATGCTTGCTGGATGGATCCTATTTTCTTTAGAAAGAAGTGTCTTTCAGTTTACCTCCACCTTGAGCAGCGTCTGGAAGTTTTCTGACATTGGTTTAGCCACCTGCGTTAAGTCACATGGTTTGTAACACTGCTGCTGCTAAGTCGCTTTAGTTTGTGTCCGACTCTGTGCGACCCCATAGACAGAAGCCCACCAGGCTCCCCCATCCCTGGGATTCTCCAGGCAAGAACACTGGGGTGAGTTGCCATTTCCTTCTCCAACGCATGAAAGTGAAAAGTGAAAGTGAAGTCGCTCGGTTGTGTCCGACTCTTAGTGACCCCATGGACTGCAGCCTACCAGGCTCTTCCGTCCTTGGGATTTTCCAGGCACTGGTAGAGACAAAATCTAAAACTTGTGCTCACCTCTTTCAGGACTGTAATGATTTTTAATAGGAAAAAAATGGAAAATTATTTTTAATTAAACCAGGGATCATAAACATTAGCAAGGAGATGAAGAGGACATTCTCAGTCCCCAAAATCTTTATGGCCATCTACAAATGGTCCCAGTTACCTAGAGAATTCTGAAACCTGCTGTCTGAATTATTTTTGTTAATGGCTAGCATCCACTCTGATTGGTTCCTATATCCATTCTAATTGGCCCACTTTTGTTGTTGTTAACAGCTTTAGTGAGGTAAAATTGATATATAACAAACTGTTCATATTTAACTGTATGTTTTTTTAAGTTTTCTCATATGTATTCACCTGTGAAAACCATTACCACAATCAAGGCAACAAACATATCCGTCATCCCTAAAAGTTTCCTCATGCTTCTGTAATTCCTGCCTACTGATCCTTCCCCTAGGCGACTACTGATCTGTTTTCTGTCACTATACATTAGTTTGAGTTTCCTAGACTAATATATAAATGATTTGTACTCTTTTTTTTTTTTTTTGGTCTTTCTTCTCTCACTCAGCATTATTTTGTTGAGATTCTTCCATATTGTAAGATGTACCAGTGGTTCATTTTTTGTATTGCTGAGTAGTATTCCATTATTCTACATTCCATTTGAATATGCTACAGTTTTTATATCCATTCATCTGTTGATGTACAATTGTCTAAATTTTTAGGGTTATTAAGAACTCTGTGGGTTTGGGCTTTAGATAGGTGTGCAGTTATGATTACATTTTGTCAGCTTTTCTAAACCTAGTTAGCAGTTCATCACAGTGTAACTTTTGAAAGAAGTATTTCTGTTTCACAAATGACGAAACATCAACATCTCAGGATTGGTAAGCTATTACACTTCTTTTGTTTCATTCAGGCTGGGTCTATACATTTTAAAATTTTGGTTATCTCCATCAGTCAACAAGGTGTTTGATTGACCTGAGTAATCAAATTAGTGAAAATAGCTGATCTGAGAGCTTTGAAAATAAATGTAACTTTCTGCTGAGTTTCATGATTATTTCCCTGCTTGTTCTTTTGTTTCAATTTATTGGAGGTGATTATGTAAAGCTTAGCATTGTTAACATTTAAGTTAATTACAGCCTTATATCTATAACAAAGTCAAGAGTAAGAAGTATATCTCATTGAGGGAAAAAAAACTTCCATTTTTATTTTATAATTTTAAGAAGTATTTTAAAAAACTAATAATGGAATTTTAGGAAATTTGAAAAATCCATTGAAGTTATTTTTCAATTGGTTGAAGGCTGTAGTACAAAGATGGGGTAGTATACTGATTTCATTGACTGGCACTGTAGGAATATACCAATGTTTCACAGGTATACCATTATTAATACCCAATCCTGCAGTCCTTTTCATGCAGAACTCCCACTGGGAGTACCACATGAGAAAGAAGTGTAGGATGAAACCCGATTATTATAATTCACAAGACTAATTATGACTTTGAGTTTTCCTGGATAAGCTAATTCCTCCTGCACCCTGGGATCAGTAAGCACGAAAGTAGTCTCACAAGGATTTTGCTGCATTTAACATTACATATATTTATAAATAAATCCAGAGACATCAAATAGTACTTCAGCTCTCTGCTCTTTGTGTTTTGGTTTTAAAGTTATAAAAATTTTAAGTAAGAGAGTGCCACAGGTGTAATTTTACTAAAAGACAAAAATAAAATAAGGCACACACCAATCACATATTTTTTTGGCATTTACTCATTTGCTTTAAATAGACTGTTTATTTTTATTGGCATCACTGGTGAATAAGACTAAAGAGGGACATGGGAAAGCAAGGATTAAAGACAACTTGAAAGAAAGGAACACCCAGACAAATAAGAGTTGGAAGGAAAAGAGAGAAAGAGGAGGACTGCTGAAGATAAAAGAAGACTGGCAGGAGGGGCTCTGCTTAATTTTCTTTCTTTTTATTTTTTTGTGGAGAGCTTTGTGAGTGACAGAAAATGATTAGATATTCTTGAATGAGTTGAAATCTGTTTTTGATTTTTTGGTGTGACAAATCTCACAAACACTGATTCCAGAGTTTTTTCTGATGCCACTATAAACAAATCCTTCCAACTGCCTTTTTTATTCAGGCACCTATTGTACATCTATCTGAGAGGGAGTTTCTTTGTGTACTGAGTAATTTCCATGTTGTGAGGTTTCTTGTCTTCAGTTACCTCCAGTTTTATGCCTCAGTCAGAAAACTCACATAGCATTCAAAAAGGAAAACTCAAAGCAATATAGACTTTTTGTGCCTTTTACAAAGAATTAGAGCTGTGTGCCCCTACCAATATAGCAATATATTATATAAGGTCAATACTCCTTTTCACATGCCTCTAATACAGATGCATTTTATGAGGTAGAACAGCAAACACTGAATCACTCTAGTAGAGATACACAAAACAAGTAATTATCGCTAGTTGCAGAAAAATAATTATGCAGTGGTGTGATGAAAACCAGTTTTTAACTGGGAGGAGAAATTCTACCAAAAAAAAAAAGCCTGTGGAAAGGCTAAATGTTGTGCTCTGGAAAAATAAGCCATTCTATAAAACTTCCTAATGCAGCTGTATCATCCAGTAGAGGTACCATACTTTTTTTATAAGAGCACATTGCACACTGGGTGTGATACACTCTGCTCGTATACAAGGCACTTATAATTACTGCTATTTTCTGTTGACTTTTCTGTCAAAATGACTATTTTCTCTATTATCAATTCATCTAATATTTTAGCAAGAATATCCTTTATTGTCACTTAATGCTTACCAGGTAGTCCTTGCTTATGATTCAATAGACACCTACGATCATTAGCAGTTCTTATTTGGAGCCCACTATCCTGTTATAAATGTTACCGTATATTCTCTGTGTCTAAGATATAAAAAAATAACATTTAGTTAAGGCAAAAAAAAGGTAACAGGGCTTTGTGTGTGATGCAGCATACTTTTTTTTTTTTTACACTATATAGAACACCAATGTGATGTGTACATTTCTACAGAAGGTATTTATCTCAAATATCTACAGTGAGTTTGCTCTGCTCTGACATAGACCTAGCCCCCATTGAAGCCAAGAGGATTTTGTTTCCTTACTGTTAAGCATGGCTGTTCTGGGCCCTTTAACTAAATCCACCACCATGAATGAACTTAGAGCAGAAACAGCAAGTACAGCTACATTTAGGCTTATATCAGCATTTCTGTTTAATACATTTTAAAACTATATTTAAGTAATGTGGAGGTTATGACATGAAGTGACAAAACCCAAGCATGTGAGCTGGATGAAACTATCTTTAGCCAGGATTCCTGGGCCAATGTAATGAAGTATATGGGCTAAAGAAAGAGGCTCAGCTTTGCCTCTGAATTTTCAGGAGTATCAAGGCTCTCTAAAAGTCTTAATATTAAATATATCTTATCTATGCACCTTAATGGCATCTGTGACAAGCAAACAAGCCTGTGAAGCTTGAGGAAGTGTTCATCCTAATCCTTTTCAGTTGCTTCTTGCTGCTGCTTCTCCTGTGTCCAGCCCCACAGTTGCAAACTGGGCTCTACCCCACTACAAATGAAAAGAACAAACAAACAGCACTTCCTTTGGGGCAATTTCTAGGGCTGGGTTCAAGTGAAGTGTAACTTTTCTGAGCAAAGCTCTGAAATTGGTTTAGTAATTTGGAGTTAGAAAAGATTTGGTCAAGAGAGAAGCCTTCAAACTCCATTTTATAATAAGATCACCAATACAAACAAGTGACAAATATAATCTACATCTAGCATATCTGTTTATAAAATATAGAAACCTTGCCATTGTAATATTTTTGGGCACTTATTAATTGTAAATCTGTCTTTACCTCCTCATCTCCTAATCCATTCTAGAGCTTGATAGTAAATACCCTTATGTCAATGTGATATACTTTACTACTGCTAACAATAAATTCTTGTATACCATATTTTAAATGTTTTGGTAGACTAACAGTTTCCCTCAACAGTGTTAATGATGCAGCAAAACCATAAATTCTCAAATTGTGTCTATTGGGTTTTTAATAGACATTAAACTTTATTAAATATTTTCCTATTTTACAAATTATTTCATTTTAAACTTGGAAAAATAAATATTTGTTGCTAACCTCATATACTTATTTCAGTTTAGCATATACTAGTGATTATTCTGGCTATTTAATATTAATAATTGTTCTTTTTAAAAGGTTGATTTCTCATGTGGGGATTGGGTTTTTAATGTAATGTTAAGATTAATATGATGAAGTACTTTGAATTCTTAAATATTCATTTTAATCACTTCTAACAATATCTAAGTTGAATGCTTTTAAAAGTTCTTCTAAAACCATTGTCGGTTTTATTTTGTAAAATCTGCTTCAAAAATTAGTCTACCACTGTGAATGAATTGCTTTTAATAGAGAGATGGGAAGAGGGGGGAGGGGAGATTCAGGAGGAGAAAAATGTCAAGTGAATCAATATGATTAATTAAATTAAATGTGGATTCATAAAACTCATATTCACAGATTTACACACTATATTCACAGTGACATTTAAAATGTTTTGAAAATCCCTAAATAAAGTCCCATGTACATGAACATATTTTCCTTCTTTAAGAAATTTTTTAAAAACCTAACAACAAAACAGAATCATAAACTTTACTGCCAACTAATATACATTTCCAATATATTTTTTTTACAGAATAACAGGAACAATTTTAATATGTAAAAGTTTTAAATGAAATTGTATCTATTTTTGCTACTTTCAGAGATGTTTATGCTTAAGCCAACAGATAATCTTGACTGCTAATGTAACATAGTTTTCCTTATTTTAAATGTGTACCAAGGTCATTTTCATGTTAAGCCATTAAGCTTACAACTTTATGCTGTTCTTCTACTGGATAACTAAATTGCTGTACTTAGCAGGTCAAATATTTATTTTTAAAAAGTTAATTTTCACTTTTGTTTTTTTTTAAAAAGTTGTGACATATGACGTAGAAGAAACTGATTCTTAGATTTCTGAAATATATTGTTTTTTAAATTCAGGTAGTACAAAAGTATAATACCTGAAACCTACATGTAGAACTAACATCTATCTATGAATGATAAAAATGACAACAAGGTCTTTAACATGGCACAACACTTGAGAGATTTGGAGAGAATTTTCAGGTTCAGACAGTACTTAATGGCATGAATTGTTTGTAAGTTAATTTAACTTAAGAAAATCAATCGTCTTTAGATATTAATTCTGAGTTGTTTATGATTACTTCCTCTCCAAAGTCTATTAATGTTAGTGAGTTTCTCCCCCAACCCTGTGTGTGTCAAATTAGTATAAAGCCTTCCATATCTTCTTTCGTGAGAAGTATATTATATTGCTTTCACAAAAATCCAGTGTAGCTTAAGCTATTTTAACAAACGACAGTCTTTTTCCCTGTAAAAAATGGTTCCAAGATAAAGATTTTACATCACAGAGAAAATGGAAGAAAATTGAGAGAATACTTTATTTCCTTTAGTAGCCTGCTATTGATGATGAAAAACAAGGCAACAAATGTAATTGGTAAAACAAACCCCAAAGGAAGTTTCAAGTGTCTCTAATAGGGGAATATTCTTAGTTGTAAATCGCTCAATTTTATCTCTAGAACCTAAAATATGTATCCCTGTCCCCCCCCCCCAACCCAATCTTGCATCCAATTTCAATACTTCAGCCTTATCAAAGTAAACAAGCTATTGTTAGAATAGAAAATCCAGCTAGGTTGGAGGGCTGCTGCCACTTCCCTCTCTTCCTAGCACAATTCGGTGCCAATAGCTTTTGGAAAAGGGAAGAAAGAAAGGTCCGCTACTGTGCTGTGTGGAAGTAAAGGGGCAGAGGGGCATCACTTCAATCTCTTGGCTCTGGTCCTTTCTCACTCTCGCATCTCCAGAGAAAAGAGATGCTCTTCATTCACAAAACAAAACAAGAAAATCTCTATAATTATTTTTGGCTCAGCTCCATTGAAATTCATTCTCCTGGAAGCATCTCTGTTTTAGATTAAAACAATGCTTGGAATATTCATTCTCTGCTCTCTCTTTCTTTCTCACTCACCACTCCTGCGTGCCACCCACCCCCAACCACCACTCCCTGCACCGCCCCCCCACCACCTTTTTTCTCTTGCTTTCTTATTTCTCAGTCTTGGTTTCTCTTGCTCTCCATCCCTGTCTGGTTGAATTTTTTCTCAGCTGTGCCAAAGTTATATCTCAGAGGTTTTTAACATCATTGCCTACAAGTGCCTACTCAAGATTGTCATGTTTAACGTCAGTTGTTCAAGCCTCATACCTTCTTCCAACCAGGAAATTTCTCCAACCCTATATCCAGAGCCTATCTTACGGTTGTTGGTTTGTGATCTGATGTTTCAAGCCAAAAAAAGAGATGTTCTAGTCAGTAAAATTGGGAAGAAAATTTACTTTCTCTTTCTTCCAGCCTTCTTTTCAATACGCAATCTTCAAAAGATGGACAAAGTCTTCATTGTCCATAGGAGGTGGTAGTTACTGAATTCCAGTGGTAAAGCATAGGAAATTATTATTTTAAAAATCCATTAGTTAGTTACTGACAAAATTTAGTGCCCAAAACCATATAACTATTAAAAATATTTTTTCTGTCACTGACTTTAACTTTGATTTTCCTTAATGGCAAAAAAAGTTTACCATTTTCCTTTTTGTTAAGGCAAAAATTTTTTTTCAGCACATGGAAAGTAGAATTCCTGCTCCAAATAGTTTGTATGTACATATTAATAAATTTATTAATGTTCTGTGAAACATGGGATTCTCTTTCCTTAAACAGTAGATTCATTTGGGCTTCTACTGCAAGGCAAGAATTTTATTTATGGTGTCTTACATTTTGTGGAATTCCAATTTCTTACACCTTTTCATTCTTGGTGACAAAAATTATTGATAAACCTTTCATAGAAAGAGGTAGCTCTGATACCTACTTTCATTAGCATTAATGTGTCTTTCTATTTCTCATTCTCTAATTTGAATAATTAATTTGTGTTCATTTTAAATTCTTGGTTGTTAGCAAAGGCATCCAACCCTAGTACCCATCACCCAGGGAGTGAGCATCCTATTTAGGGGTGCATTTCTGCTCCTTTGAACAATGAATATTTTGTGTGGATACTGTAGTCACATATAACTAAGTCCTAGCCTTCCTACACTGTCTTGACAAACAAAACAAAATCCTGACCGTAGCCCAGAAGAGAAATATCTCTGGGATTTCCTGTCTCTCCAGTAACGGTACAGCAATCTTATAAGCATTTATTTAAAAGAGTTTGAGAATCTATTTCTAAGGCCTCACAAGAACCCTGATTACTGAATTCTATTTGGTTTACCGAATAAAAAGAAGGAAAAGAAGGAAAAAAAAAGGAAAACCACACACACTGCCATTAATTATACTGTAAACATTTAATAAATATTCTTTCTTTCTATCCTTTACCCTTTTCAAAAGGAAAGGTGGTAATTTACATCTATTTTGCCTCTTTCCACTCATTGTTTTATTTCTTTTCTTTCTGGCTTGCTTTTACTTCTGTAGAAAAGAGGTGGACATGTTTGAGAAGATAGAAATGTTTACTTAGTACATTTTTTTTCATATGAAAAAAAACAGCCTAGGCACTTTCTACTTTGTCTTATGACCTTTGTTAAACCTCTAATTCTGGAAGCTGCATTTTAATTACAAAATATTGTAAAGGGAATACAGTAGGAATACACAACCCTTGATTCTCAGCCAAATGAGAGAATTTAACAGCAATGTATGGTTGCTGGAATGGTTATGTTTGGGATCCATATGCATGTTCAACTCACACATTCAGGCAGTGCAATAAAGCAGGGAAAAAACAGCTGATACACAAAAGGGACCGTCTAGACAGTACCCCATCAGTCTGGCTAAATTTGGTGCTGGCATTCCCAATGGGATTGTAATATAATTGTTCTGGTGTCTGCGTTCATTCCCCCTGTCAAACACCATTCCAAATATACATCCTTCTCTCCCCAACCCTATTTCTTCCATAAATATGAAGCCCAAACTGTGCCATGCTAGAGAGGGTGTTGTTAGATGGCCCAACATTAAGAAAACATTATAATTTAGCAAAATCATGTTATTTAATTCCTTTAAAAAAAATCCTCCTATTACTTTCTAACTCCAAATAGAATTAATTTCAGACCAATTTAAATAATTTAAATTAGAACATGAAAAAAATTTTAATGCAAATACAAATAATCTTGAAATACTGAGCACTTTAGATGAAAGCAAATAGGCCTTTTTACCCCTTTATATTTATTAACCTCTGTTAGAAAATTTAACAGAAATCAGAGATGTGAAAGTGTAATGATGGACATGGATCATAAATTCTAATGAATAAAAAGCTAATGAAAAAAATGTTAAGCAAAAGCACTGAAAAAATGCAAATTGTGTATTTTTTCTTTCTTGGGTTTAAAAGCCATAATATTTTTTTCTCTCTAAACATCTTTTGAAAGTTAAATTTCTGTTAATTTATATAGGAGTTATTTAATATATTTGATTTTTTAAAAAGAGAAACCAGAAATATTTATCCACTGATTTGTAGTAACTATCAATTAATATTTTTAGAGATATTCTGGTTTAAGACATCAGGAAAATGAAAGTCACTATTTACAAAATAAAATAAAAAAACCCAACATTAAAATGAAAATGCACAGATCATTGACAAAGATGCTTATAATTTTAAAACTTTGACAGCACTGAAATTAAAGTTGTGAGAATCCCTTTTTATGGTAAGGAAAATGCAGATTTTAAGATTGTCGAATAATAGCCAGATATACTTATTTTATTTTCCAAAGTGTCACCTCTGGATATTATTTAGATATTAAAATTGACCAAGAAATCTTTTTTAAAACCTTTTATTCTTTCAACTCCATGAAAAATTATCTTGGGAAAGAGGTTGGGCTGTTTGTTTTGTTATGTTTTTTTAATTGTGGGCTTATATTTGTACTTCTGTTTTGGAGGTTAATAATCCTTTCCTGATCCTGTAAACAGAAATTTGTCTCCCATCTTAGTGATTCTGAGATGCCAGATTACAATTCCAAGTGAGTGAAGAAAGTCTCCCCACCCCCACCAGGGACCAGTCTAACTAGAGCAAATTCAAAGCAAATACTTCAGGCACTAGATCCTGGCTTTATCCAACTTCAGGAGCTGAGGCAAGCCCACCAACCAAAACAGGGCCCACAAGAAATGGCTGTTCCAGGAAGAAGCAAGATACAGGGCCTCAACTCGCACAAAGACAGAGCACAGTTGCACAGAAAAGCACCACCAAAGGGATCGGGAAATACCCAGATACATTTTGCAGAGATGTCTTCAAATTCTCATGTGGGAAATGAAAGATTAAAGATTATAAATATCTTAAAATTTTTATGTGGAAAAATGAGATGAAGAGATTGTATCCTTACATTTTTAATTTTAAAAAAATAGTGACTTCGTATTTTTTTTTCCTTCTCTTGTATGAAATTCTTCTGACTTGGCACATGAATACAAGAAACACAGTCATTAAAAAAAAGACAACATAGTGATGATATGTGCGCAGTGTCTGCCTGAAGCTGGGTGGTTTGCTTGTGACTGTGTTTTATTCACCTTATTTATTTATTTTTTACAATATGTACTGGTAGAAAGTGAAAGAAAGGCACACCATAGGCCTCTTTGAGATGAAACAGTGTAGCCAAATCTGAGTTTTAGACTTGGTTTTCAAACTATGGAAGAATATCCTCTGAGACCTCTTAGGTCTTAACTGGATTAAAATGAATATATTTGTGCTCTGGCTCTTTTCAGCTAACTAATGTGCATGTGAATTGATAGTGTGCGAGGGAGCGGGTGAGAGCAAGTGTATGTGACACAGGGAGAGGCTGCGGGCTCCGGGCGGAGGGTGACTGTGAAGGAGCGTGCAGGATGGTGTGGGCTGCCTCCAAAGAGGGAGAGAAATGAAAATTAGCAGGCCCTGGGCTCCGGTGCGTTTTGTCTTGACGGGAGCCAGAAGAGAAGCTTGGTTGGGAGATGAGGAGGAAGGAGAGGGGTGGGGGTAAAGAGAGGGTGGAGAAGGGGGTGTGGCGTGTGTGTGTGTGTGTGTGTGTGTGAGCTGAGGTTTCAGTTATGGCTGAGCTTTGGGGTTTTGTTTTGTCGGTTCCTGGCATAAACAGACTGGAATTTCAGGTTCAGGTTGGAGTGCGGGCAGAGGGGTGCTTGTCAAAGTTTCTTTTTCTGGCCCTTCACTATGGTTGCTGCTCAGAACATTACTGCTGCTACAGAGGGGGTTTGGGGGGGAGCAGCCAGGGATGCCGGTCTGTCTGCAGCTGCCCCTCTCACACTTGAATAAAAGAACTTTTTTTTTTTTCCAGGGGTAGGGGAGCTGTGAATACCTTTCCCAATAAGAGATGAGGCATATTGAAAACTATATTAAATTACCCTGATTAACAATTTAGCCACGAACAGGGGAGCTTTGGGAGATCTCTATAGGCAGGACTGGGGGCTATTCATGCCAGCAGCTAAGAGGTCGAAAGGTTTCTGAAGTTCACAGGCTCAGAGCCTTTGTTATGCTAACAGACAATCTCAAATCAGCTGCCTAGTGGAGTGTGAAATATAAATGATTCCTTGAGAACTTCCAATAAGTTGTCACTCTTGCTCTCCGAATACCAGGACAGGCTGCTAATTTCTAGCAGGCCCTTTTGCAACATGGCTAGCCCTAAATGAATGCCTTTGTAGTTCAAATAATCTTTTCAAGGGAGCTGTCCTATCTTCATAGCCCAATGCATCTTGGTTTTGACTATTAAATGAAAATCAGGGCTCAGCAGTGCTTGACTTTTCCAATCGCCCGACGTTTGGGAAGGGTGGTGGCAGCTCTCATGCACAACAAGTTAGCACCCACTGCAGGAGGCTAGGGCATTAATAACAGCCGAGACCCCAGGAGCTACCCAACTCTCACCCCCAACTCCCTACCGGGAACAATGCTCCGGGAGAGATTTACGTGGTTTCCCTCAGGCTGGACTACCTTCTTCTTTGAACCACACCAACACTTCTCTGATTTATGAACCCTCTGTCCAAGAGGACGGCCAGCTGACCTGCCAGCATCTGACTGGTCACTTCGAAGCATCAACTTTGGAGAGGGAGGTATTCATTCTCAGGGCAGGAGAGGCCAAGGGGAAGACAGCAAGGTGTGTGTCCAGGCCATACCCCTAGTATCAGATGTGTGTGGGTATTATTTTATCATTTGCCCATAAGAAGGATATAAACATAGCTTATGATCTTGGGTGTGACCTTTGAGCATATCCAGATAAATTAAAAAAAAAAAAAAAAAAAAAAGGCCCTGGCACTCTGAGTCTGAACTACAAAGCTTTTTAAGTAAGAAAAACCACTCCCCAGACAAGTTGGGGGGAGTGAGACTGAGAATCTATGTGGGAGAGTGTGCCCAAATCAAACATTCTAGTAAGAAAGGACAAAGCTAATTTATACAAATAAAGGAAACACGAAAGAAAGAGGACAGAGACCAAAGCAAATGAGAAATCCGTCTGCATCAGTCTTCACAGAGGAAAGGATAAAACCTTTACAGTAATACCTTGAGTCCTAAAAATTCGGGTATTTCTGACTCCATGTCCTCGACTTCTTTTACTGAAATGCAAAAAACTCCATGATATCACAGAAGTGTCTGCTTTTTTCCAAACAGAGCAGGTTTGATTTTTGGCAAGGAATGGGAAAAAAAAAAAAATCAAATGGACTGTATTTCTTAATATATTCTTAGGGTAAGTTTATAAACATGTAAATACATAGAAGCAGTATGTTTTAATACACCCTTAGGTGACTTTATAAAGCTTGATGATACAGCTGTATAGAAAATCAAGGACATTGATCACCCTTCATCATCTTCTTCCTCTCACTACAATGATTTACAAGTATTACTAACCACAATGATTTTAAAATATTACTTCAAAAATGATTGGGGAGTTCATTCTGATTGGAATAGAAACTGATTTAAGTAAATACTTTTTCTGCCTTAGGTATAGTTAGATTTACAACTATATATTAAAACATTAATTAAATAGAAATAAATGATGGTGTAATGTGTTCCAGTTTTGAAATCATCTAGCTTATGTGTTTAAATCTTATTTGTTTTTTAAAAGCCAGAATACAGCATACAATGGTAAAAGACTCTGGGATTCGACTTAGAGAATTTAGCCACCAGAATAGGAGAGTGTTTAGGATTCAGATTTTTATTTGTTTCAGACTCTTATCTGTTTTGCCCAGTAAACCAATCTGCAAATACTATTGACTAGAAAAATGAGTTCAGATTACTGACACTAAACAAGTAAAAGTTTGTGGTTTCTTCTGCCAAATGCCAGAATTAGACAATAATTCGTTATTGATCTACTCACACCCTTTTCAGAGGGACTTAGGATCTTGGTTACCCTTATTTCAGAGACAGCAGAATGATTGGCTTCAGGGGCACATCTCATTACACAAAACTGAAGGCAACCCAGTGCTGCAAGTTCAACGGAGGCAACATAACTTGCTTAAATTTAACTTTTCACCCACCCCCTTTTCATTTTTAAAGTTAATTAATATTAAACTGTTAGTATCTAAGTTATTGACACATGCTGGAGATTCAAAGGGGAAACACCTTCCCTGTGCTTCCAAATACTTATTTTTACCACTTCCAAGGGTCCTCTCTCTTTCTGTCTTTAACACATCAAAACAGGGAAGAAAGCGCTTTTGTGTTATAACTACAGAGAAAACATTTGAGAATGTGTCAATGCTGTGAATACCAGCACCAGTTTGGAGGTTGGTTTGTTTTTCCCCCTGCCGGGGTATTTCTTTTCCCTTTGCTTTTGAGTCTTTAAACTCTGGCCACTTTGAGAAAAAGCAATGGTTGAAATGAAAAGTTAGGACAAATTGCGTTAAACCTGTGTGTTGCCAGAATATGAGCATGATGAAAGCAGTGTTGGGACATGGCAGAGCTGAGCAGCTCCACACACAGAAAATTAAAATAAAATAACAAATAGGAGCTGGTCTTTTCATTCTTCCTGAAATACTTCAGATCTAAGAGAAAGGGAATTCCTGTTTAAAAAAGCAAGTTTCTAGGGTTGCCACTGCTGCGTAGTGGGGGTGTCTGAATGTGTGTGTGTGTGTGTGCGCATGTGAGTGTGTGTTTGGGGAGAAAAGAAAGAATGGGGAGGAGGAAGGGCAGATAACTTTACTGACATATTAATTCTTTAGATAGCAGTAAATGAATGGTCCAAATAGACATTTGTTTCCCTTAATAGGTTTTGTACAGGTCTCTTACAAGCTGTGGCATATGCTTCATTTATATGTATATTTATTTAGAAGGATAGAGAATAATAGGTGTAGTTTGTCTATAGTCGCAGTTATTATTTAAAGTCCAAAGAGGTTACAACTTTTTTCTACTCCAAACACGGATACAAAGGTCTCTTATACATGCCTCCTGCATTATGTTGAAGGCCAATTAAAAATGAAGATAATATTCTAACTATCGAGCTTTGGGAAGAGGAAGAAGGAGGCTAAAAGGCAAAAGGACTCCAAGATGGCTGCCTCTTCCTTCTTTCCCTCCTCTCTGCCTGTTTTCCACACAGAAATTAATATAATATTTTGTTTAGAAATCACACTGTGGGTCACTTGTAAATGAGGCAGTCTCTGAAGCACCAACATCTGCCTAAAATACTCTCATGATGCCATCAAGGTATGGAGAGAGCTTAAAATGCAAACATTCAAATGTATTTAGATTTGTATATAGAGACTGGACTCACACACATACACACTTGAACGTGTGAACAACACACACAGCTGCAAAAGGAATAAAAGGCCGAAATCCTTCTTAATTCTTAGGACAGAAGGGCAAAGGAGGGCGCCAGGCCACCACCCTCCTCCCCAAAGGATCAAAAATGCACTGTTCATGGTCTGGATTCGATTTTTTAAAAAAGATATATCTTAGTGATGACTCTCTCATTAGGCGGACTTCTGAAGTCTGTGGAGACAAGATTTCCATAAATTATCTCTCTAACTCATCTCATGCTGGTGCAAAATGCAAAGCTAAAATTGTTTTTCTTTTAATTTTTTTACATTAAAAAAAAAAGTGTACCATGCTAACCAGCTTTCTGACTAACATGTTAAAGGCTTAAGAGCACTAGTAATTACTGCTATTAATTATAATAAATACATATTCCCAATCATCAAATCCCACCCGTAAAGCTAAACTAAAATAATGTCGGGAATAAATAAAAGTATATTTGGAGCTTTATAACAGATTTATAGCAGGTTTTCTGTGTAGACTGGAGTGCTCTAAGCAGAGAACAAAGCAAATGGTTTAGTTCCTATAGGAAATATATTAAAAAGAAAAAAACCCACAACCCTTTATCTAAAAGCCATCAGGGACAAGCACTCAATACAAGTTAACAAGCAGGAACTGATAAGATAACATTTATATGAGGTCAGAAGTCAAATGCCAGTCAAAGGCTTTTAACCTCTTGGGTCATAAACAGGAATAGTTAAAAGTGAGAGGTAGTTATTTATCGGATTTTAAGGGTACCTGACCATTGCCAGAGAATCACCGATGATGAAACTAATTAGGATTTATAGAAAAAGAACTTTGTAGCTGTTCAAAGAAAATTAACCTAGAAACCCATAATTCTTCAATTGGTAGGGAGAAAAACAAACAAACAAAAAAAAATCCTTCTTTTAGAGGGGAAAATAAATCTAGCAATTTAAATAGATTTGGTAACAAAATCTCTCTCAGAAACAATAATTTATAGCTAATGTACATATTGATTAATATATGGTGAATAATATAACTTATAAATTCTGTATTAACCATCCAACAACAAAAATAAGCATTACATAATTTATTTCCAATTTTTGATCTTTTTCTTTTACTCCCCTCGCAGAGCTCCTAAATTAGACAGAATATAACTCTGATACCACAGTCCTTCTTGCTCTCAGAATGCCAACATTTATAAATCGAAAAAAATATATATATATTCTAATAGCAGTCATTTTAAAGCATCAAAATATCAAAACTACCTAAATTTTTATCTTAATCTACCCAGAGAAACAGATGTCTCTTCTTTATTTGCGGTCAGAATATTTTCCTTTGTTTTGGTTTTTGTCCTTTTTTGCCTTTTCTTAGGTTTATATTCCAAACTCCCAAACAGTTCCTGGTCCCAGAGTCCAGGCTGGCTTCTATTTTCAAAGCATACCACCCCCCTTTTTTTCTCTTTTGCAATAAAAGAAAGCAGATCTAGGTATTTCTTTCTAGAGAGAAATAGAGGGATTGTTGTTAGGCCCTGCTAAGGCCCACTGTTTCTTTAAACAGAGTCCACAATACACTAGGCGAACATTGTGGATTTAAAATGCTTTTAAATATTTATCAGAAGTATTTTATCATCATATTCAAATGACACCTGGAGTGCACTCACCTTTATTGACAATCTCTGTTCTGAAAGTCCATTTGCTTCCTTAAAGCCCCCCAAGCAGAACAAGGACTACCCGTTTTCATTCAGTTAATGTTTAGTAAAAAACCAAGCAACCTTAATCAGCATGCTGATTGCATCGTCAACTAACAAATAATTTACTACTCTGAGCATTGCATTCCATTAAAAGCTCATTAAATTTTCTGTTCTCCAATGGGAGGTTTAGCTTTTGAACTGCATGCTTTTGCTTTGAATGATCATTTATTCAATTTTTGCAAAATGTTGTGTGTTTTTTTTTTTCTAAAGTATAGGTGAGCATTTCAATACCTATAGACTGCAGACACATGGAAACACAGCCCAGGGCTTGAGAAGGTTCCGTTTGACTTATAAACTCTGTTTCATAAAAATTCAACATAATCTCTTGCACTTTTAGGAAATCCTGAAATCACTGGGTGTATCTGTGGTGTTGTGTGACCCAAAGACAGTCTCAAATATTAATACAGAATATAAAATAGTAAATACCCCTTTAAAGCTTAAATTTCCCTTTTCTACGTATTAGAGTTATTGCTGTTTTTATTATTTTTAGCCTTATAAGTAGCTGTTTTCTACTGATTCAAAAAGGATCATGACACCACAAAGCCCTTACCATATTTGATGCCAAACTTAATACCTCGGGTGTGTGTATGTGGGGGTGGGGGTGGAGGGGGCTAAGGAATCCACATTTTCAGGGGTTTACCCTTTTTTTACAAACTCAGAATCCCCTGCATTATTTTCATGCCCAGACTCCTCTAGGAAAGAGTGTGTTTATTATTTTTAATTTAGGGAAATGTAGGAAAATCTCCAGCCCCCCAATTAACATGCATCTTTGGATTGCTAATTGTGCTCATTGCAAATTTGGGTCATTTTGCATGAGTGACTCTAATGTAGGGCTGAGATTGCCACGCAGCACAGTGGATTCCTGATTCCCTGCGCTAATCCTGAGCTCGGTGATTGTGTCAGGTGCCGTTCTGTATGCTCTAGCAGCTGGCTCATCCTCATCAATGCAAATAAGGCAACTCCTACAATCAGAGCCGCGCGAGTGTGAGGCCTGATTGCTGAGGGCAGGCTAAAGCACTACACAGACTCTCACTTTCAAATCACGCTAAGTGACAAGACAACCGCAATGTCCCTCTAGTTCAAAATCAACCTTTGGAAAACAAAACAGGAAGAAGAGGATGGCTACAAAGAAGAGGCAAACCCCAGTGTTTGGGAAATGGACTTGTTTAGATGGGCTTTATTTCGGTACAGAGATAATGTAAAGGGTATTTCAACAAATAATTCTTTAACTCCTATTCTGGGCAAGATACTTTGTTTTAAGGACTGCAGGGGGTGCAAAGTTGAGGGAGACACAGGCCCTGCCCTGCCTTTGTGGAACCCTACCATTTGATGGCAGAAAATTGAAAAAAAAATTAAGACAATAGCAATTATTATTAAGGTGCAGTCACCAAACTCTTTGATGAAAGGACCACAGAACAGATTTTTCCAGGAATTACTTAGAGGTGGCACTATGGCATAGATGTGAAGAGCAAGATGTTGGAAGCTGAGGGTTCAGATCCCAGCTTTGTCACTTACATGCTCACCCTTCTACCACCTTCATGGCATCCTCTGCAAAATTCCAGTGACACATGCACCGCGTCGGGATCCTAGAGGGAGGAACTGAGGGGACGCATCTAAGCACGTTTGCCACAGCGCTTGGCACGTAGTAAGTGCTCACTAATGTCAGCTGTGATTATTACTATTTCTTCCTTAACCTACAAAGAAGGCGGGAGGAGGGAATCCAGAAATAGCAATGTGCCACAGTTTGAAGGCATTTATTTGATCTGGTTCTAAATTCCCATTTTACATGTAGCACTTACCCTGTGGAAGTGAAAATACTGTGAATGCGAAAGAGCCCTGCACCTCTCAGTGGTGTCTGGACAGCCCTGGCCACTGGGAACATGAAGGAGAGAACAAGAAATCCCTGTGCGGTGCCTTTTCTTCTTCTCCAAACACGTGTGCAGACTTCCCCTGCATTTCAGCCCCACCCTCTTTATTTTACTGCCTAATCTATAAAGGAGGATTAACAGCAACATGCTGCTTTGGCATAGAGCAGATTCTGGGTGAGGACCTGTAGGTAGAGTTTAATGAATACAATTTTCTAGGACTGTGAGTGCATATTTTTAGCGACACGCTGGGCTCCAGCGCTGGCTCTTGAGACAGATGAACAGACCCTTTGATCAGACTTGGGTGTTACTCCAAGAAGCACCTTTTTCAGAAAGTACTTGGGGGAAAAATGTCTTCTGTTGTCCCTAACTCTTCATCGGCAGTTGACAGATTTGGATCTCAGATAACTGGTCCCCATCAGTGGCATGGTGACACTGAGATGCACCGTTGTGAGAAGCGTGGGGACCTCGGGGCCGGGACCAATCCGGTTGCTTGCTAAAGGAAACGGTGTTGAAGTGTGCCTCACCATCCTTCCCACTAGGAGAGTAGGCCAGAGGTAGTTAACCTTCCTGGGGGAGGCTCAGCCTAGACAACATCATAGACACCATATACCCCCTGGAGTTACTACACAATGAAACCGCTTCCTTTGCCAAACACAAAGAATGGTCTGGAGTTGGATATTAGCAAACAGCAAACCAAATAAAAGAAGAGAGGGACAGGGGGAGGGACGAGAGAGAAAAAGAGAATAGGAAGGAAAGAAGGAAAACGACACGAAGTGAAAGCATAAAATAAGGTCTCTTTCCTGCTTTCGTTTGCCAGGGAGAGGGCAGCTGTCCAGTGTTGTCTTGATTTCAGCCACTGCCATGGTGAGGATGGGGGAGGCTGCGGAAGAAGGGATTTTGAAGTGATGCCAAGCAGGGCAGGGATGAGGCTCCGGGTCTTGTGGCAATGGCTGTGACTTGAAGACCTTGGCCTGGGGACAGCATGATCAAGATGGTGAAGTGATTTGATCTCTTACATTCCCTGCTCAGGACCCTCTCCTTCTCTTTCTAATAGGATTAACAGATATTTTCCTAAGCAGAAATCAAAATGTGTCAAATCATCTGAGACAGTCAATTTGTTCACAATGCCCACATTCTTGCAGTAGGCATGCAGCACTATTCAGAAACAGTTTCATTTCAAGAGATACGATGCCGGGGAGAGGTAAACATTTATCTTCATAATCTTACACTCCTTTCAGACTGCTTAATTTTTCCCAGTGATTTTCCCCTCCTCTTTCACTCCACCCCTAAGCTCAGCTTCAAAACACGTTGTATCAGGAAAAAAAAAAAAAAAGACATGACTTCCCAGAGGATTCGGGTCTCAGTGATCCTGATGATGTAACGTGTGCTCTCCATTATTCCTGGGAGCTCCCTGAGTGTGTTCCTGCATCCTGCCTCACAGCTTCCCTTGTTTGCATCACTTACACATCCTCCTCCAGCAACTGCAGAGGTTGCCTCCACCCCTTCCTCCCTCCTCATCCCAAGTTATCAGGACTCCTGCCCACCTCACCCCACCCCCACTCTTTCTTCTTTTATTGTTATTATTGCTATTATCCTTCCCTCCACCAGCACGGCCCTCTGCGGCTTCTCCTTAGGGAGGCATTAGGTTGCCTTCCTTTGGGCTACCTTAAAACTGCTGGTCCTCCTCCAGCTCCCTTTGAACACGCGGACCAGGGTCACCTTTGGAACAATGAATGAATGTACTTAGAGTGGGGTTCCAGCTTCACGTTGTTCGCATTCCTGAGACTCTCTTGTATCTTCATTCCCCCCTCCTCCTTCCTTCTCATTGATACCCCATAAGATAGCAGCAATTAGAAGCACTGAGATGAACAGAAACAACAGCTACTGGTATGTTTTATTCTTGAGATCTGAATAGTAGACATTTAGCAAGAGGAGTAAAATCTCATCTCCTCCCGTTTTTTGTTTTTTTTTTTTACCATTTGTATATTCAGTGTACATGTGTAGTTTATTTTTAAGTGGATTTCTGACAGTATTTTCTGTAATAACATGTTTTCCATTGATGTATTTTAGGTGTCTGTTTAACGATCATGCTCTATGTGATCATGGTGTCAAAATATAATGAATGGGTCCACTCTACCTAGAAAGCCCTCTCCACCATCTTCCCTTCCCGCCTGTTAAAATCCTACCCATCCAGTAGGATCCAGCTCACAGTGAAGTCTCCTCTGGGCAGGTGTCCCAGATCCTCCCAGGAGAATTCTTCTCCCTCCCTTGTGACTCCCATTGGGAGTATTGATGCCTCTGCTTGGACTGGAGTCTGCTTTGAAATTCAGCTATTGTTGATATATGTCTACAAAACTGGATTATGAGGCGGAAGACAAAGAACTCACGTCCTCCTTTCCGGACCCTCTGCCACTCCTAGGAGGGTAGCTGGCACAGCAGAGGGGCTCTGTCACCTGGGGCTGAAGTGTGGGTGCCTGCCTGACTTTGGAGCCTGGGAAAAGCCCACCATTGTGGTCCGTCTGGAGCAGGGGTTCATTGGACCACTCCTGGCCCACTTCTCCTGCCCCATTTCCACTACACTCGACAGTGATCTTGAGGCTTTTCTACATTAGAATTTTTAATATTTTTTCATCTAAATGTTCATCTTTAGTAAATATATAACTAGATGGATTGTGAAGTGAGAGAATTAAAAAGTGCTATCTTATATCTGAACGAATAAATCATTTATATTAGCTCTTCTGTTTCTAGGCTGGTCGGGTGTTGGCAACAAATACCAGGGCATCAGTACTCTTTGACATGGTGGATTCATTAATTTATTATTTTTTTAGTGCTCTGACAAGTTGTTTACTGTAAGCCAAATGTCAATTAGCATTGGCCTGAAAAGGAGTTGCTGTGCTACATGTGTTTGTATTTAGCTTTCAAGCCATCCTGATTATTTTGGCTTTTATTTGCACAACAGATTTATCTTCAAAGACTCACCACCACCACCACCACACACACACACACACACACACACACACACAAATCCTACTTAAAATTTTAACATTTTCTTAAAACCAAACCTTGTTGGCAACCCTATCATTTTAGTATTGAATTTTTTTCTCCTGATAAGGCAAATGACACTTTAGCCTTAGTTAATGTAAAGCAGGAAGGTGTTAATCTCATTTTCAACATGTCAGCTCTCCCAGGTAGGGTATTAATACGCAAGATCCCCTGCTGGCAGACTCAACAGAATCTTTCTGGCTGTGAAGTGAAGTCCAAACCTGGTAATTTTTGCTTTCTATTATTGTATGTGCTCAGGTCTATTTCATCCATTGAAAAAGATATATCAGTAGCTAAATGCATAAAAAGAAGCAAAGAGATGTTTGCAAACTATTGACTGAACTCTATATTCAGACACTATGATAGGTTTGTTTTAAAATAGTCACACACTACAGATGCTGGGAAAGACTGAGGGCAGGAGGAGAAGGGTGCAACTGAGGATGAGATGGTTGAATGGCATCACTGACTCAGGGGACATGAATTTGAGCAAACTCTGGGAGATAGTGAAGGATAGGGAAGTCTGGTGTGCTGCAGTCCATGGGGTCACAAAGAGTCAGAGACAACTTTGCGACTAAACAATGGACATTTAGGTATGTTTGAAGATAAACAGCAACTAGGTAAGGTAAGGTAAGTCACTTCAGTCGTGTCTGACTCTGTGCGACCCCATAGACGGCAGCCCACCAGGCTCGCCCGTCCCTGGGATTCTCCAGGCAAGAACACCGGAGTGGGTTGCCATTTCCTTCTCCAATGCATGAAAGTGAAAGGTCAAAGTGAAGTCGCTCAGTCGTGTCCGACTCTTAGCGACCCCATGGACTGCAGCCCACCAGGCTCCTCTGTCCATGGGATTTTCCAGGCAAGAGTCCTGGAGTGGGGTGCCATTGCCTTCTCCGGCAACTAGGTAAGGCATACTTAAAAGACTTATATCTTACTTAAGTAAGGCATACCTAAAAGCTCTAAGGTTTTACATCAGAGGACTCCAGCCCAATGTCACCCTTCGCTTAGTTTACTTTGCATTCTTTAAAGCAATAATTGTGAAGAATTAAACAAGGAAAAGTATTAAAAGAATTAAACAAGGACTATGTTGTAGGAGTTGTTATATAATTCCATGTCCCACAGGAAAAATGTATATTCTTGAAGTAATATGGAAATCGAACTTTTTATTTACTTTTTGGTCAGGGTGTAGATATGAAAGAAAACAAAGTTTTTCCTGGTACTGAATTGGTACAGTGTTAAGAAAATTTGTTTCCCACAGAAATTATTAGGAGTTTGGGGGGTTTGTCCTACTTACTGTATTCTTACAAAATGCTAAAGGAGTTTTTAAAGGAAAGTTTCACAAGAAGTTAGAGACAGAAAAAAAAACTGTAGTGAATATAAAAGAAATTTAAAATTAAGTTTTCTTATTTGTAAGTATGATTAATAGATCTTAAAGAAAATGTCACATGGTTCCAATTAGAATTGGCATTTTAAGCTCACATGGGAATGAGATTTTATGTGGCTTCTTAAAAAGTTGTAGATAAATAGATTATGGATATTGATGAATTATTAGTTCACTTGAACTGAAAATATGAAAGAAGAAGAAAGACTAAAACCAGTTGATGCCATAGGCAAAAAAAAAAAAAAAAAAATCATTTTACAGGGGTGGGCGAGTAAGGGTTGTGGCTGTGGATCAAAAGGCAGGGCAGGAAGCACACAACCAAGGCTTCCAGCAAGTTAAAGAGAGATTGGCGAGGAGAAAGTGATGATGACACTGAAGAGGTTACTTTGGCACATGTCCTCCTGCTTGGTGGCCACAGGTTCCTGTTTTGTGGCTGGGACAAGTGTTATTCTACCCACTTTCCAGGGGTAGGAACATAAGTGCCAGCAACAGACTCCTCTGAGTCATGCTGAGTTATGAGCGAGCCCCAGCCTGATCCTGTGATTCTTCTTCCTCCTCCTCCTTTTTTTTTTTTTAGTTTGAGTTGAGGGCTTAAAAGCTGTGGAAGGAATGGAAGAAAGATGAACCAAAAAGATGTGAAATAAAGACGAGAGCATCACGGAGCAAGTCAGAGCTGGCAAATGTACCCAGAAAAATAAGGCGGAGAAAAAGTGAGGTGATTTTTTTTTTCTTTAACTCCTGTCCAAGCTAATAACATGCACAGTGACTCTTTTTATGCATCTCCTGTCTGTACATATTTTCCCACACAGCATTCTATAGTTATATAATTCATTTCCTTGCCCACTGGGTCAATACTTTATCACTTTACCAGTTTCTTTTTGTAATAGCTTTTTATACTCCTTGCCAGTGAAGGTGTACCCCCAGAAGAAGAGAATGACAAAAGGAAGGAGAAGGTGGGCAAGAGAGGCCTGGTAAGCAGGATAGCTGTTACAGCTACATCTCGATTGTTCCATTTCCCCAGTGGGCATGATTATGCATTTCCCCTTAAGCATGAGCCCATGCTATTTTCTGCGTTTAGCTTTTACCTGGAACATGGATGAACTCACTTAAAAGTAAAACAGGATTATACTCTAGCATTGTTCATTGCAACCACGTAGCTCATATTTTATATATTGCACCTTACATCTCCTTCTGCAAATGCAACACAGTTATAACCTGTATAATTTGTATCATTGTTGACATTTTGATTTTGTTTGAAAACAGTTCAGTACAACGTTCACTGAAGATCTTAAACCTCACAGATTAGCAGTCTTAGAGTAAGATGAGGAAATAGTGGGAGAAAATAAATCATCAAAGCAATTAAATGACTTGCAAGGGATCATACAACTGTCTGAGTCTAAATTAGAAACCTGGACTTTTACTCTAGGCTCTGCATTGTACGCATTCCTTCCCAGATTCGGTTGAGCCAGTGCTAAGTGCCACAGAGGATTGCATTGGAATTCCCTCCTCATGGGCTTATTCTTTTAGTAGGGCATGTTCCAAACAGTTCTGGGCTCAGTGCTAAAGAATTCACCTGCCAGCGCAGGAGCCACAGGTTTTATCCCTAGGTCAGGAAGATCCCCTCAAGAAGGGAATGGCAACCCATTCCACTTTTCTTTCGTAGGAAAATCCTAGGGACAGAGGAGCCTGGCGGGCTACAGTCCATGGGGTCACAGAAGAGTCAGACATAATTGAGCGATGAAACAACAACAATGAACAATTCCAGAAAAAAAAATTTTAAAACATCTTTTGAGGGGAGAGAAATTCTAAGTCAAAAACCCCCAAGTCCCAAACCATCTGTTTGTTAGGCTCAAGCAATCTTTATAAGTAATAAAGAAAAGACAAAACTGGAAAACATTGGCCTTATTTTTCTGCCTGTCAAAATAAGTGAAGACAGAGACAGTCGAAGAAAAACATGGGCACTAAAATGGTTTCCTTATTCAAAGCCGCTGTCTCCTAATATTTTCCCAGTCACAAATGCTGAGTGCTCATTTCCTGTTAGGCACTGTGGTAGAGTCCCGTGAGGGAACAAAACAGACGTAACCCCCACCCTAATGAATAAGCTAATTTGGATAATTGTTCTACTTTCAAAATATAAGCAATCGACTTATCAGCCATTCCTATTTCAGTATGAATTACTTCAGATGAAGAGTTTTCTTGATTCTGGGTTCTAGGAGGATGTTAATTAACACTGTGTCAGTTTTATTGTTTATGGAAAGGATTCAGGGCAGTGAACAGAGGGGGAATGATGAAAAGTGGGAGACAGTTTTAAACCGCCGAGAAATTTGGGAGGGTATACCAAAATGTGATTCCATGGTAGAGAGTTTGTGGTTCTGGGCCCCATATTTTCCACCAGCCTTCTGGGTCAAAAAACTCAGCATGGGACACCTGGCAGGTGTGGAAAGGAATCTGAGTGAAGCAGCCTTGCCAGCCAGTTCCCTTTTGAGCTGTTGATAGAGTTTTGCCATCCAAAACTTCTTCCTCTTCTACCAGACATAGCAGGCTGGGTGTGAGACAGTAGTGAGCACAGAGAATTTGATCCAACTCTGCCATTATCTAGGTTCCTCATCCCCTCGATATTTATTGAGTAGGTGGCAGACATGGTTTGAGAGTCAGGGGATATAAGAATGAAGACAGAAGACAAGCTTGTGGTGTTAGGCTGAATACTGGCCCCCAAAGATATTCATGCCCTACTTTCCCAGAACCTGTGACTAGGTTACCTGACCTGGCAAAAGGGATTTTGCAGGTTGATTAAAATTAGGGACCTACAGATGGGAGACTCAGATTATCCAGGTGGGCCTAATCTAATCACAAGTCCTTAAAAAACCTGAGAACCTTTCAGGCTGTGAGTCAGATGAGACAGAGGAAGAAAGACTGGTTCAAAATGTATGAAGGACTCAGCTGCTATTGCTGGCTCTAAAGATGAAGGAAGAGGCCATGAGTCAGAGAATACAGATGGTTTCTAAAAGCTGGAAAAGGCAAGAAAATGCCCCAGAGCCTCCAGAAAGGACTATAGCTCTGCTGACACCTTGATATTAACCCAATGAAACCTGTCAGATTTCTGATCTCCAGAATGGTAAGATAACACATTTAGCTTTGTTTTAAGCCAGTAAGTCTATGGCAATTTGTCACAGCAGCAATAAGAAACAAATATAACCCCTATCTTTTTTGTGCTTGTATTCTAGTAATACAACAAAATAAATACAATATAATACAATAAAAATATGCACGCAACAGATCGTTTTGCCTAGTAACTCAGTCATGTCCAACTCTTTGTGACCCCATGGACTGTAGCCCACGAGGCTCCTCTGTCCATGGGATTCTCCAGGCAAGAACACTGGAGAGGGTTGCCATTGCCTTCTCCAAACAGGTCATTTAAATGTTCTAATAATGCTGTGATGGAAATAAAGTAATATGATAGAGACGGTAATGGTCACGACTGAAAATTTTTCAGTGCTTCATTCAGTGCTTTGAGAGTGTGCCTCTGTGTACATTTTGGTGTTAGGGAAAGAGTAACTCCCCACACAGGAGTTTTTTTTTAATGTCTCCTTGCATGTAACTTGGAGCACAGGCATATCACTTAGGTTCTGCTAATTAGATATACCTGTGATGGATTGAAAACTACCCTGATGCTGGGAAAGATTGAGGGCAGGAGAAGGAGGCGACAGAGGATGAGATGCTTAGGTAGCATCACTGACTCAACGGACATGAATTTGCGCAAACTCCAGGAGATAGTGAAGGACAAGGAAGCCTGGCGCACTGCAGCCCATGGGGTCACAAAGAGTCAGACGTGACTTAGTGACTGCACAACAACAATAATGCTGTAATGTGAATCGGGTGCTGTGATGCAAAAAAGGACTGGGAGACTTCTCATCTCACCTCTCCATCTTTCCCTCCCCACTTCCCTGCCTTCCTATAATAGCAGCTGAGGGGACAAGGTAATACCTGGCACAAGAGAGCCAACATGTCCTTAGCAGCTAGTTATTCCTTTATCAAATCTGTTTGACAACAGAGTTTTGGATGTTAGTATAGGGGAAGAAGAATTTTTCCTTTACCTTTCTAGATTCTTTTGGCTGGTCTATTAATTAAATCGACATAAGATTGACAGGAGAAAAACAGATTTAATTACATATGTATGGGAACCCTGCAAAGACAATGAGATGCTCCCTGACAGTCAGGCAATTGAGACTTATATGCCATTCTGAGTCAAGAAGGAGATCTAGGGCTTCAAAGGAAAGGAAGACAGTTCACAGGAAGATGCAAGAGCAAGTGTTTGGTACATAAATGTTTGCCACGCCATGCAGAGACAATGGGACTCAGAGAGGACTTCGAACAAATAAGCTCTGTGGGTTTCCCCAGGTTACCAATCCTTGCTCGTAAGTTTTTGTAGTTAGCTTTGGAGATAGTTCTCTTCCTGGACCAGACCCTCTGTCTGAATTCTTTCAGGCAGTTATCAGGGAGGTAAAAAAAAAATTCTTCCTGCATCGTCTGAACTCAAACCCATATTCCAAAGTGGGCCATTTGGGTGAGGCTTGTTCTAATCCTCTTCAGTAGTTTGGAAACTTAAGCCTAGCTCTCCAGCCCTTTCAACAATTCAGTAAGCCACAAAATATCCTGTTATTAAACTCCTTTTCTGCTTAACCAATCAGAGTCACTATTGATTGCTTGCGACTGTAGGCCCTGATGGAAAAAGAGAGTAATTAGAAGAGACCAACATGAGACATAGGGTCAGGGAAGCCTCTCTGCAAAGGTGATATTGGAATTGGGGAAGGATGTGAGGGAGCAAGTAATATGAACAGTTGGGGAAAAACTGGAGCTGAAGAAGGAAGTGCAAAGGCCACTGTGAGGAGCCAGGGTCCTTGGAGAACAAGGCAAACAAGGCCCCTGCTTTGGTGGAATTTACCTCTGGTGGGAGTATTTAGACAGCAAAAGTAGGCAAATAATGAGTAACATAATTTCAGGTAGTGAGGTTATAAATAAAATGAAAAAGAGAGTTGCAGGCTGCAGGCAGAGGACAATTTTGGATGGGGGAGCAGGAAAGACTTCTCTGAAGAGGTGACATTACTCACAGATATAGGCGATTTATAACTTAGAGAAAAATCCCTTGAATACACTATCGAGACACTGCTTAGAGAAGTGAATTTCATAAGGGTCCTCAAAATACAAACAGATATTGCAGGACTGTCTCTGCCAATGTTAGAGATGTTGGGAGAATCAAATAGATGCTGCCCGGAGAGATGTTCTTAAATGCCAGTTGATTTCATTTCTTTGCTGATGTTCTTAAAACTTGCCAAATACATAGGACCACATTTTTAGGGAGAAAATTCCTTACATGATGAACATTTTTCTCCAACTACAGTTTGGCTTAACTTTTGTTTTGGATAGCTGCTATGTGAACAAGTACTAAGACCCAAACACAAAAGACAAAGGCAGTGTTGGTTCTTAATCATTTGGTCAGCAGCTCTTCTGGTTTGATGGACTAGGCTGTCAACAATGGAATAAAGGCAACACGAACAGAAAGAAACCTCAGCTTCAAGTAATAGTGTTCCAAATAATCTGTCTGCGGGTGGAAGATGCTGGTTTTATGTGAGCATGAAAAATTAATTATCAATGAAAAGGCATTTACTTCTTTCAGAGTCCATATATTTATTGACAAATAAATGTTCTTTATCTCTCCAGAAGCAAGAACTCTTCTCTAAAACTGTTTAATCAATTTAATGACACGAGTCAAGGCTTTGAGGGGAAAAAAGAACAAAGGTACTTTCTCAGATAGATCTCAGAAAAGATAAGGCAGGTGGATCTTTGGTGTGTTTATTTTCCAGTCTAGAATCTTTTCCCCACAAAACCATAAAATTTTTCCAGCAAAATGAAAACAAACTTAATGGTAAATACGGCAAAATGAATAAAGAAATCTACTTTTACTTTTTTCCCAAAGCCTAGAAATGTCAAAAGAGATATTTTTAGGAAGCACAAAGCAACAGGGACAGAGATAATGGAAGAGCAGAACAAATAAACGAGCAAACAAGCAACCTAGAGGCTGGAAAGCAAGTGAATGAGTGGTAGAGAGAACTCAATGGCCCTGAGAATACAGATCCTGAGCCAGCAAAGAGGAAACCTGTGGACTCAACTTTACAGCAAAAAATGTGGCAGTGCTAGATGTTTCTGGAAATGAGCCTGAAGAGGGATGGAGAGGTAGGTAAAGTAGAAAGATCTGCTGAACATCTGAAAAGCTGCCAGATCTCTCAACCACGGCACCAGTTTCCAGCGTCTAGGCAACCATCACCCCCACCCCAACCCCACAATCATGTCAGAGGGCCAGAGATCTCATCTCTGTTGAAGGCAAGACACAGGGGCTCTTGGCTGGGTGAGGCTAGGATAAAAAAGCAGGGAAAGTAAATAGAAATAGGCATGCTAAATGCTGAAAACCTTAACCTTCTTTACCTACCCACCTTCCAGAATATTATTCTGGACTTTTATTATTATTATTCTGGCAGACTTTTATTACCCTCAGGCAGGAGATTAGAAGATCTTTACCTGCACAGTCTGACCAGCCCCAAAGAAAAAGGTTAAATATACCAACATTCTATCGTGGTGGTTTAGTAGCTAAGTCGTGTCCGACTCTTGTGACCCCATGGACTGTAGCCCTCCAGGCTCCTCTGTCCATGGGGTTCTCCAGGCAAGAATACTAGAGTGGGTTGCCATTCCCTTCTCCAGGGGATCTTCCCAACTGGGGAATTGAACCCCAGTCTCCTACATTGCAGGCAGATGATTTACCAACTGAGATATGAAGGGAGCCATTCTATGCCCCCCAACTAAACAATCAAACCAGGTCACCCTAAGTAAAACTGTTGGATAAGACACTTCCTTATATCCTGCTCAACACCACAACACATACACAGATACATACAAATACACACAGATTGTCTTTCATTGGAGAGAAATATTTAATTTGAAATACACCAAAATAAAGCAACAGATAATAACATCTTGGAGGAAACACGCTCTGCATGAAGAAGAAAACCCCAAAACAAAAACAAATCACACCATTAATACACATATACACAGTGTAATATTGCTCAGCCATAAAAAGGAATGCATTTGAGTCTGTTCTAATGAGGTGGATGAACCTAGAGCCTGTTATATAGAGTGAAGTAAATCAGAAAGAGAAAGATAAATATCGTATACTAACGCATATGTATGGACTCTAGAAAAATGGTACTGAATAATTTATTTGTAGGGCAGCAATGGAGAAACAGACATAAAGAACAGACTTATGGACATGGGGAGAAGGGAGGAGAGGGTGAGATGTATGGAGAGAGTAATATAGAAACTTACATTACCATATGTAAAATAGATAGCCAACGGGAATTTGCTGTATGTCTCAGGGAACTCAAACATGGGCTCTGAATCAACCTAGAAGGGTGGGGTAGGGAGGGAGATGGGAGGGAAGTTCAAAGGGGTGGGGATATATGTATACCTATGGCTGATTCATGTTGAGGTTTGATAGAAAACAACAAAATTCTGTAAAGCAATTATCCTTCAATTTAAAAATAAAAAAACAAACATAAATCATTAATATCTTCAGAAGGGTAAAAAAACATATATGGCAACCATGAAGCAAAAATAGAATACTATAAAAATTAGAACATTAATAGACTATGTATAATTCCAAGCTATTGGAATTATATAGTGATAGTCACTCAGTCATGTCTGACTCTCGTGACCCCATGGACTGCAGCCTGCCAGATTTCTCTGTCCATGAAATTCTCCAGGCAAGAATACTGGAGTGGGTTGCCATTCCCTTCTCCAGAGGATCTTCCAGACTCAGGGATGCACCCAAGTCTCCTGCATTGCAGGCACATTCTTTGCGGTTTGTGTGTGTGTGTGTTAGTTGCTTAGTTGTGTCTGACTCTTTGCAACCCCGTAGACTGAAGCCTACCAGGACCCTCTGTCCATGGGATTCTCCAGGCAAGAACACTGGAGTGGGTTGCCATTTCCTTCTACAAAAGGAGCTATAGAAAGAAAGAAATTGAAGTCGCTCAGTCGTGTCTGACTCTTTGCAACCCCATGGACTGTAGCCTACCAGGCTCCCGCATCCATGGAATTTTCCAGGCAAGAGTACTGGAGTGGGTTGCCATTTCCTTCTCCCTTTGCTGTCTGAGCCACCAGCAAAGCCCTATATATATAAGCAGAAATGAAAAAGAGATTATAAGAAAGGAGAGATTAAAATTTCTGAAGAAATTTCCCAGAGCGTAGAACAGAAAAACAGATGAAAAAGAAAAAAAAAGATGACTAGCTCAGGAGAACAGAAAAAACAAATTGGGATGGGGAAGAGAGAAGTATTTTCTGTTGCTACATAACAAATTACCGCAGATGCAGCACCATAAAACAATGTATGCTTGTTATCCCACAGTTTCCTTGGCCAGGAGCCCAGTACCCACAGCAGGGGTCCTCTGCTCAGGGTTTCACAGGGCTCCAGTGAAGGCATCATTGGGACTGGGGTCTCTTCAGAGGCTCACTGTTCTCTTCTAAGGCTCGTGTGTCTCTTGGTAGAATTTATTTCTTTATAGCTCTAGAACTCATGGAAGCTTGCTTTTTCAAGGCCAGCAAGAAAGAGCAAGTTTTACCTCTGAGTCCTTACTTACCTACCAGGTCAGGCCCACCCAAGATAATCTCTCTTTTGGATTAATTTAAGGTCATTTGATTAGGGATCTATATTACATTTGCAAAATCCCTTCACCTTTGCCCTTTAACATTATATAATCATGAGGGTGCCATTTTATTCTCTTTGTCATATTCTGTTGGTTAGAATCAATTAAAAGTCTTATCTACACTTAAGGAGAAGAGATTCTGTGAGGGTATGTATACCATGGAGTGGGATTCATGGGGACTGGATTAGAAGTCTGCCTACCACAAGAGAGGAGAGAATCACTAAAGATATAATACAAGAAAGTTATTCAGGCTTGAAACACATGATTTTTCAGACTGAAAGAAATCACTGCATGCCAGCATAACAATGGTAACAGTGAACCACAGGAAGATCTGATAAGCTGCTACTGGAGGCCTTTTCCCAAACAGAAGGTCAGAGATGAAAATAGCATTGAAAGTCTAAATAGAACTACTTAAACCTCAAAGGTAATGTAGGAATGCCTTAAAATATATTAAACAAAATGATTTCTACACTTGAATTCTATATGTAGAAAAACTATTCAATTTAGATACTTTCAACATTTAAGATCTCAATCATTTCTGATGCACCTTTTCTCAAAGAAAAGCCTGAAATTTGCCCCATCAGAAAGGGGAGAAAGTAAAGAAGGAGAAGACAGGAGAATTAGCAGAGGAAAAAGGCAAAGGGAAGTCCAGGATCGTGCTAAAGGAAGATCCCAAACAGCTGTAATGCAGGGTTGAGAAGGCAACACACTCAGGATGGGGAAAGTTGGAAGGCTTCAAGAAACATTTCTTCTATAGAAGGAAATTCAGAATGGGGAATGAAATTAATAGAATACTTCAGTTCAGTTTGGTTCAGTCGCTCAGTCGTGTCCGACTCTTTGTGACCGCATGGACTTACTGCCTCTTAATGTACTTGAGAGAGGAATTCAGACCACTGACAGTTTTGAATTAGTGGTAGATAATCTAGAAAAAAACTAAGAAAAGAGCAGCATAAGATGATTATTAAAAATTACAGAAGAAAGGGAAAGAAATCCTGATTTACTACATTATGTAGTATGAATGAGCAACCTCTGGGAGATGATGAGGGACAGGGAAGCCTGGCATGCTGCAGTCCATGGCGTCAGAAAGTCAGACACAGTGTGATAACTGAACAACAACAACAATAGCTATGAATAGTGTTTACACAGTGATAATAATGTCAGTATCAAAGTGGGGTATAAATATAAATGGAGAATGAGAGAACAGGAAGGTTGTGCAGGTGTTGTAGGGGCATGAAGAGGAAAGTGAGCTGGATCTTCAACTTCCATTGCAGTAAATCTGTATATAATACCCGAAACTGTGAAAACAAGAAGAGGCTCTGCAGTGTGCTATTTGGATTCATGGAGGTAAATAGCTGAAGATCAGCTCCAAATGATGGAAGTGCTTTTGGAAAAGAGAAACTAGAACAGTGAGAGAAGGGGCAGGAGACTACCATTTCTCCATAACAAGGCTTATAAATCTATTTCATATTTTAAACAGTGTATATATGACTGTGATGAAATATACAAAATAAGCACAAGGAGAAATTATTAGATAAAGCAATTATCTATATAACTGCTTTACTTTTCATTCAGTTCAGTCACTCAAGCATGTCCGACTCTTTGTGACCCCATGAATCACAGCACGCCAGGCCTTCCTGTCCATCACCAACTCCTGGAGTTCACTCAGACTCATGTCCATTGAGTCAGTGATGCCATCCAGCCAGTGATGCCATCCAGCCATCTCATCCTCTGTCGTCCCCTTTTCCTCCTGCCCCCAATCCCTCCCAGCATCAGAGTCTTTTCCAATGAGTCAACTCTTCGCATGAGGTGGCCAAAGTACTGGAGTTTCAGCTTTGGCATCATTCCTTCCAAAGAAATCCCAGGGCTGATCTCCTTCAGAATGGACTTGTTGGATCTCCTTGCAGTCCAAGGGACTCTCAAGAGTCTTCTCCAACACCACAGTTCAAAAGCATCAATTCTTCGGCGCTCAGCCTTCTTCACAGTCCAACTCTCACATCCACACATGACCACAGGAAAAACCATAGCCTTGACTAGACGGACCTTTTTTGGCAAAGTAATGTCTCTGCTTTTCAATATGCTGTCTAGGTTGGTCATAACTTTCCTTCCAAGGAGTAAGCGTCTTTTAATTTCATGGCTGCAGTCACCCTCTGCAGTGATTTTGGAGCCCCCCAAAATAAAATTTGATAGTGTTTCCACTGTTTCCCCATCTATTTCCCATGAAGTGATGGGACCAGATGCCATGATCTTAGTTTTCTGAATGTTGAGCTTTAAGCCAACTTATTCACTCTCCTCTTTCACTTTCATCAAGAGGCTCTTCAGTTCCTCTTCACTTTCTGCCATAAGGGTGGTGTCATCTGCATATCTGAGTTTATTTACTATTTAATTCCTTATATAAGTTCACTGTATAGCAATGTTCATTTTGTTGTTGTGTTTTAACATCAAATTTACCAAACTTAAACATTAAATGAATTTTTTCTTGCCAAGCTTTATCTTTAAGAAGTTAGACATTTAATTCAAAGTTGTTGCAACTACCTGAAATATTTTTAGAAGTGTTTTTAGAATTTTAAAGCCTGTGGCAAACTTCTTTAAATAACTTCAAAGGTGTCAATTCATGGATTTAATGTTTTGAAAGAACCAGAAATCATTTGAAATCACATTAGATTTGAGTGGTCAAGCTAGCTAAAGCTACTTTGGGTAAAAATCAAGGTATGAAAATAACCTGATACAACTGACTTTTTTTTGGATGGCTTATAAAGTAACTATGAAGTGAACTTAAAATGGAGAAGGATTCCAAAAGTGTATTGTCTTAGATGCATAATATTTATAATATGTATATGAGGTGACATTTTTAGTAAAGTACTTTCATAAAGAAGTTAAGGATATTCTTCATGAAGCACACAAACAAAAATCTCTATTAGAAACCTGCAGACGTCATTTTAGGGGGAAAAGGTCAAATGAGATAATATTGCTTAAATGTGCTTGGTGTTCTCCTTTCTTCTAAATCCAAGTAGGACTGACCCACCCGCTGAAGTTAGCAGATATAACTATCATTTATTTTCTTCTCTCCAGAAAAGAGATATGACTAGAAGTAAACCTATGCCTTTGAATGGACTTCTGCCTGCTTCCAGGTTAAGTTTTCTAAGTGCAACAATTGCTATCTCATGAGCTCTGGTGTTGCTGCATTGATGAATCCAAGACCTCCCTCCCTTTCTTCAGTGATGAGTGACATGGCTAACGTGCTATCAAAATCTTCCACTCTTTCTCAGAAATGCCTAACTGAACCTCACCAACAGAGGACCTCTGATACCCCATAGGTGATTTTGATCACGTTCTCCATTGTGGGGACCTCGTGGACATCCAGCTCTTTCTATTGGTAAACTTTTCTAAGCTTAGGAGAGTATTACCCAGGTGTAAGGAGACTGCCAGCTGGCCACTATGCTTTCCTCTTGGGCAAAAAAAAAAGGACTCCATTTCCCATCCCATCACGTAGATAGGTTAGCTAACGAAGCATGAGTAGAAGAAATATGTACCTCCCCAGGTCAGGCTCCGTCTGCCGTCTGGACACAGATAATGAGGAGGTACTAGGGGATGGTGGAACCAGAAAGGAGCCTGGGGTTCTAGATGACTGCACATAGTGGGGCTGCCCCTGCCAACCTAGCAGCTTCCCTGGACCATAAAATAAAGAAAACATACTTTCTTTAGGCAAATTTGAGTATATTCTTAAAAAAAAAAATGAGAGTCTCTTTTTACTGTAGTCTAGTCTGCACTCACTAATAAACTGGCTTTTCGCTTAGAATTAGGGACCTAATTTCTGACCCTTGAGAGCTTATAGATGAAAGAACTCCTCTTAAGCCAGAACTTCCTACTTGAAATATGAAAAATGGAAATGTGTGCTTGTTTTAGTTTTAGATAATACAGTTCTAATTGGAAAAGTATTTTAAAATGAAAGATATATTACTTAGAAGTCATTTTTTAAATGAACAAACAGAAAACAAATGATTCAATACATTGCTACCCAAGAAATAAAAGTAGGCTATAATCTCAAGAAGACATGACAGAAATATAATTAATATAAAAGAACTGTGTAAATTGATGTGTTCAAGATTATCAGAAGAAAGAGTGCATTTACATAGGGGGTTTGGTGGAAGTAGGCTTTAAAGGCAGCAGAAAAAGGTAAAGAAGCCCGTGTGATTTGCCCTGACCAGTGTAATGTCTTCTTTTAAGATGAAAGTGAGATCCTGGGGTCAGAGATTAGCAGGCAACAAGGACACAAAGAGTCTAATGATAATTATAATTAAATGGCTCTGACTTAGAAAGAAATAGGAATCTCTGGGTAGAGTGACAGCAAAGAAGTAGGGGAGGGAGCGGACGGCCAGGCAGTGGGGCAGAGGGGGATGTGAAAGTCTGGCTTGAGGTTTCCGGCACTGTTCACTCCTCAGGCTCCCTGCGCCTTCAGAATGTACTCTACATGAAGCATGAAGCCAAAAAACAGTAGGTCTTATTAGTGTTGTTTTCTTTTTTCTTCCAGAATTCCTTCTTTTTTCAATAAACTTTTTTTTTTTTAATTTTAGAATAATTTTAGCTTTACAAAAGAGCTGTGAAGCTCGTATAGAGAGTTCTCATTTACTACACACTCGATTTTCTCTATTAAACTCCAATACTTCGGCCACCTGATGCAAAGAGCGGACTCATTTGAAAAGACCCTTATGCTGGGAAAGATTGGGGGCAGGAGGAGAAGGGGGCGACAGAGGATGAGATGCTTAGGTAGCATCACTGACTCAATGGACATGAGTTTGGGTAAACTCCGGGAGTTGGTGATGGACAGGGAGGTTGCAAAGAGTCAGACACGACTGAGTGACTGAACTGAACTGAACAACTTACATTAGTATGGTACCTTCCATACAATTAGTGAACAAATATTGATACAATATATTAAAGCAGAGTTCATGCTTTGTTAAGATTTCCTTAGTTTTTATCTTGTGTCCTTTGTATGTTCCAGCATCCCATCCATGGTAGCACATTACATTTAGTTGTTGTGTCTCCTTAAGTTCTTGTTGGCTGTGATAGTTTTCAGACTTTCCTTGGTTTTGGTGATGTTGATAATTTTGTAGTACTGGTCAAGTATTTTGTAGAATGTCCCTTAATTAGGCATTAGTCTGATTTTTGTTTTTATAAATAGACTGGGTTTATGGGTTTGGGGAGGAAGATCACAGAGGTCAAATGTTGTTTTCATCATGTATTAAGGGTATATACTCTCAGTATGACTTATATCTGTTAATCCTAACCTTGATCATCTGTTTGAGGTGATTTCATCAGGTTTCTCCAAAGTTTACTCTTTTCCCCACTTTCCATACCGTATACTTTGTAGGGAAGTCAGTGCACCTTGTTGTTATTCGGTCACTCAGTTGTGTCTGCCTCTTTGCGACCCCATGGACTGCAGCACGCCAGGCCTCCCTGTCCATCACCAACTCCCGGAGCTTGCTCAAACTCATGTCCATTAAGTCAGTGATGCCATCCAACCATCTCATCCTCTGTCGTCTCCTTCTCCTGCCTTCAATCTTTCCCAGCATCAAGGTATTTACTAATGTGTCAGCTCTTTGCATCAAAGGTGGCCAAAGTACTGGAGCTTCAGCTTCACCATCAGTCCTTCCAGTGAATATTCAGGATTGATTTCCTTTAGGATTGACTGGTTTGATCTCCTTGCAGTCCACATTTAAAGAGCCTCACATTTAAAGAGTGGTGTGCTATGTTCCACCTTCTTAAAGGACCAGAAAGATGAGTATCTATCTAAATAACTTGGAATTCTTCTGCACAGGAGATTTAGCTAGTTCTTTTCCTTATATATTGTATTTATATAAATATAATTAGTATGGACTCATGGCTGTTTATTTTATGCTGTTGGTTATAATCCAATGCTATTATATTTATTTAGTTGCTGAAATTTTTCCAGTTTGGCCATTGGGAATTCTTTCAGTTAGCTCCTGTCTCTCCTTGACATATGCTCATTATGTCTTTTTTATTTTGCTTTTGTTTTCAGCACTTCCTTTGCTTTTGAGCACTGTAAGATGCTCCAGACTCATCTTGTGTATTTCCTGTCTGCCCTGTCTGGAAATTGGAGGTTTTTCCAAGGAGCCTTGGTTCCTTTTATTGGAATGGTATTAGAAAACATGATCTGGGCACTGGGTATGCTCATTTCCATTGGAGTATCCTTGCTTTGCTGCTGCTGCTAAATCGCTTCAGTCGTGTCCGACTCTGTGCGACCCCATAGACGGCAGCCCACCAGGCTCCCCGTCCCTGGGATTCTCCAGGCAAGAACACTGAAGTGGGTTGCCATTTCCTTCTCCAATGCATGAAAGTGAAAAGTGAAAGTGAGGTCGCTCAGTCGTGCCTTACTCTTCGCGACCCCATGGACTGCAGCCTACCAGGCTCCTCCGCCCATGGAATTCTCCAGGCAAGAGTACTGGAGTGGGGTGCCATTGCCTTCTCCGTCCTGCTCTAGGTTCTCTTAAATAACAGAGCAAGGATTTACATGTGTGTATACTACCTCCTGTATATGTACATATCTATATATATCTCTCTATATATCCATCTGTATCTATTTTAAGCTAAATGTGCATTCATATTGAAGTTGTCAATTCTAATGCATTACAATATGAATTAGAATCTATACAATATGAATGCATCACAGTATGAATTACAATATGAATTCTCCCTTTGCTGATCTAAAACTTCCCATTACAACAGTAAGGAAACTGGCTCCTGCCATCTGTTATACTTTAACTTAACTGTTCAATTCTATTATACATGCACACTGGTTTCAAAACTCTTATCCCATACCCCCAGTGGCAACTTGATCAATTAGAATACAGTACTTATGGACCACTGTTTTTGCCTTTAGTGTTATAAATTCTACTAATTTCCAAAGTTTCTTAGGTCAGCAACTTATTGCTTGACTACTGAACTTTTTCATACATTTGTAGTACAATTAAACTGTTGTCTCATGATCTTCTTTCTATCCTGGGATCCCCTGACCTCCTAAATGATATTTTTAAGTTAGGTCTTATTTTTAAGGTTAACTCTTTGTGCTGTATAGTTCTATGAATTTTGACAAATCCATGGTGTTATTTAGCTACAGTCCATGGAGTTGCAAAGAGTCGGACATGACTTAGTGACTTAACAGCAACAATGTAGCCACCATTATGGTAGCATACAGAAGAGTTTCATCACCTTAATATTCCCCTGTGGTTCTCTTAATCAACCCCAACCCCCAAACTTCTGGCAACCACTTATCTCTTCACTGTCTCTATATAGTTTTGCTTTTCCCAGAATGTTATAGAAATGGAATCATACATTCTGTAGCTTTTTCAGAATGACTGCTTTCACTCAGTGATATGTCTTTGCATGACTTGACAGCTCATTTCTCTTTATTGCAAAGTAATATTCCATTGTATGAATGTACAGCAGTTTGTTTATCCATTTATGTATTAAAGGACATCTTGGATACTTCCGATTTTTTGTTAACTATGAGTAAACACTCACACACAGGTTTTGTGTGGGCATGAGTTTTCAGATCAGTTGAGTAAATATTTAGGGAAATGGTTTGCTGGATTGTATGGCGAGACTCAGTTTAACTTTGTAATAAACAACCAAACTGTTTTCCAAAATGGCAGTGCCATTTTTCATTGAGAGTTCCTATTGTTCCATATCCTCACCAGCAATAGATACTGTCTTTTTTTTTTTTTTTTGGATTTTAGCCATTCTGATAGGTGTGTAGTGGTATCTCATGGCTGTTTTAATTTGCATTTCCACAAACACAAATGATATTTGTCTTTTTTATATGTCTGTAAAAAAGCATTTTTATGTGTCTATTTGCTGTCTGAATATCTTCTGTAGTTCATGCTTCTTTTTAAATATAGTCTTTCTTTTGAAGGAACAAAATATCATCTTGTATATTTCCTGTGCCCAACCTAGATTCAGCCATTTTTGTATGGTTGACTAGATTTCATTTTTTTTTTTTTTAAGTTATAGTCATGTTCTAATTTATCCTGACTGGTGTTTTCAGAATGCTCCAAATCTCTGTCTCACCTTTAGACATAGTATCTTGGATTACTTCTAATGCCCTAACCTCTTTCTTTAACTATGGATTTGTATTAGTTTAAATCTCAGAGGGCAGTCTTATTTCCAAATTCTTAAAATAGGAAAGAAAGAGACAGCTTCATTGCTGCCTCGTAAAAGTTCTACATCTCCCTTTCTTTGAAAGTATTATTCTATTTAATTATAGCCATACTAGGCACTAAGGCTTCCCTGGTGGCTCAGAGGTTAAAGCATCTGCCAGCAATGCGGGAGACCTGGGTTCAATCTTTGGGTCGGGACAATCCCCTGGAGAAGGAAATGGCAACCCACACCAGTATTCTTGCCTGGAAAATCCCATGGACGGAGGAGCCTGGCAGGCTACAGTCTGCAGGGTCACAAAGGGTCAGACACGACTCAGTGACTTCACCTTCAGGGCTTCCCTGGTGGCTCAGAGGTTAAAGCGTCTGCCTGCAATGTGGGAAACCCAGGTTCGATCCCTGGGCTGGGAAGCTCCCCTGGAGAAGGAAATGGCAACCCACTCCAGTATTCTTGCCTGGAGAATCCCTTGGAGAGAGGAGCCTAGTAGGCTACAGTCCACGGGGTTGCAAAGAGTTGGACACGACTGAGCGACTTCACTTTCACACTTCAAATATTTTAGAATTTTTTGATTTACATCATAGATCTCCTTTCATTATCCTAATATTTTCTTTTAAGCTTTTGTTTAGTGCAATGGTTCCCAAACTTTGGTGTGTACCAGGATTTCAGAGAGCTGAAAAACAAAACAGTAGTACAAGCTCATTAAGACTGGGGCCTTTGCATTTTTATCAAGATCACCTGGTGGTGTTGATATCACCCAAAGTTTGAGAACTATAGGTTTGGTGTTTGGAGCTAGTGAAGTGAAGTGAAGTGAAGTCGCTCAATCGTGTCCAACTCTTAGCGACCCCATGGACTGTAGCCCACCAGGCTCCTCCATCCATGGGATTTTCCAGGCGAGAGTACTGGAGTGGGGTGCTAAGGGCCAATCTAATTCTGAACAGAAAACACACAAACAGCCTGTCTAGACACTGATAACAACTTCAGAGGCCAATGCTTTGGTCTTCCTATGTCCCTAACCTAATATTTCACTGGGGTTTTGTTCAAGATTTCTATCTAATGTTGAAATTAAACATCAGTAGAATATTTATATTTTTATAGTACAAGATGGTATGAAAACCTGTTTATTCAGTTCACCAAAGGAACATATTTAAGCCATCTGGATGCATTATACCAGGTTAAATTAAAACTGTTTGACGATGGGCACCAGAATTTGCATTTTAAGAAGTACACTACACCATACAGGGTAGACAATCCATCCATCTTTTCATATTCTGGTTCACTACTCATCTATACAATACAAATTAAATGACAGGGTTTTTTTTTTTTTTTTTTACAGTAAAGAATTAACCTAAATTGAGAAGACCAGATTCAACAATACAGCATTTTATAACCAGAAAGCAACTATTTCTCAGATATTTTTTCTTTAAAAACTTAAGTCTTCATGTGCTTTGTGTCCTTCTAAGCTATGGCTAATATTCAATGTAAGTTAAGATGGCACAATTCCATTCCAAAGAGAAAACTTCATCACATCAAAACATTATTTGCATATTCATAAGATTCTACCTCCAGGCAGAGACACAAGCTCTTTTTCTTGCAAACTATTACATCAATAGGAATATACAAATAAGCATCAAGAAAAATGCGAATAAGGATATTAAACGAAAAAATGTTCACTCACCAGTGCACAGTTTAATATCAGATGGAGAGTATGCTTGTTTGATTACAAAGTAAATTTTAAAGGGAAATAATTATGTTCATTGTTCATATAAATATTTAATTGCCATTATAACTAATAATTTCTAATACTGATGAGTGTACTTCTGAGCAATTGTTTGAATTTACTAGCAAATATACTAACAAGACTTTTTGGGAAAATATATTTAAATTTTACCTGAGGGGCTATTTTTTTAATCAAAATAACACACCAAGGCTGGTTGAAAGCACTTTGCTTTTTCAAAGGTCTCTACAAACTCAATTGTAACCCAGAAATGAGTATTTTCCCATGAAAATATAAACTGCTTGAACCACCTTTGCCAGAAACTAGATTATACTATTCATTTTACCAGTAACCAATGGTTACTCTCATGAGATATTTCCTTAACTTTTTGCTGTGAGGATAATTTTATAATCACTACTAAGCAGATACAAATTTTTTCATCCTTTTAAGAAATTTAAATTCCTCCTCTTAATCTTATTTTCAGTATATTTGGATGTATCTAAACTTTGTCAGTCAATCCATATCAGATAATTTCCACCTTCCCTCTAAATTAAAGGGATCTTATTCCTTCTATTTAATACTAATCCTGGAAACCAAAAGAAAAATACATGTAAACAACCAAAATTTTTAATGGCTTTGATTTGTTAATCAATGCAAAATTTCAAATATTTCTCTTGACCCCTCTGAAGTACCAATTGTTACAGTGTGGCTTAAGCAAAGCATTTTGAACATCTGTAGGACAGAAATCCTATTAGCAATGGGAGACTCTTTCTAAATCACTTTTTGTGTGTAATATTTATAATTATTAATTGATTAGGAATAAAGGACGTCTTCCATAGTTAAACAAAAAGTTGACTTTCTTAAACATCATCATGCTATTCCAACAATTCTAAACAAGTCAATTGGAACTGAGATTATCACAATTTCCATAAACAAAGGCTCCCTGAAGTTGCAAGTGATTTAAGAAGCCAAAGGCAGCCTGTTGCAGTTGGCAAAAATGGTGACTTGTGAGGCCCAGGTCCCTATTTATTGGTGTCTAGACTTAGAGCTTCTTTAGCTTTTCACTTTAACCTCAGGGCCTCCCCAAAGAAAGCAGTTTGGGGTTAGCAAAGTCCTTTGATTGTACTGTCATCAGAATTAAGGATCAGTAGGTGGGGACACCATGCCTCAATCCTGGAATGCATTAGGGAATAGCCAAGAGCATTTCTGCACAGATTTTGAAGGCAGTTGCCATCAGGTTTTAACTCACTCCCTAGCCTCAGAGCTATATTCTTTACACCGGTTCTTTACACCATATTCTTTACACTGGTTCCTTGCAAAGCAGTGAAGGGGCTTTAAAATTCCACTTCTGACCCATAAGACCTTCAGTGATCCTGTTTCTGCACCCTGTGCAAATTCCTTTTCTCATTCATACACTGAAGGTATGAGTCCATTACTTACAGTTATTGTTATTTATTTAATCTATTACCTACACACATTGAGAGAGACTTTAACTTTTCTTCAGTACACATCTAGAACAGTTCTCTCAATTTTAAGTTCTCGTATTCATGCTGAGACTTTGATATATGTAGGCCACGAGTGAGAAAATAGACTACATTTAACTTAATTAAATTCATATTGTCATTCTCAAATACCAATTTTAAAGGATTTGAATGTACCTGAACTGTAAATATTTTTTTAAATAAAATAACCAACTCAAATGATAAATGAAGAAGAAAATATCCAAAACTCTCATACGTATTTCAGAAGGAATAGAGGCCTCTAATGAGAGTTATTGTTGAAACCGTGTTCTTGTTTAGTAGTTAAACCAAGTCATAACACATTGTAGGTCTTTCTTGTACATCCCACATTTCTCAGCAAGAATCCACTTTTTGCCTAACAACTTTATTATTCATTCAGGAAAGAAAAATGCCTTCACCATTGATAAGTAAATTAAAAGTTAGCTTTAGAAAACAGTAGCCATTTCATAAATAAAATGGAGAGAGTAATTTTCATACTTGTGAATCAAAAGATGTCTCAAGATTGCCATTTGCTTGCCTAAAATGCAAAAAGTTACTTTGTGAATAGTCACATAATTTTGAGACTTTATTATCAATACAGTTCTAAAATTTGAGTTCTTTAACCCCTAAATTTGGAAAATACCAACTTGTTTGACCTAAGCACCACAAAAAAAGGGGTTTTGGTATTTTGGTGCCAGAAAAAGAATGATTAGTTGAAGAGTAGAGATGACTTCTGAAACCAATTCAACGTATGCATTTGTGTGTATGTGTACTTACATGAATGTACATATGTAGTTATCAGTTACATTGAAAGAAAATACTGCTGACATTGATTACTATCCTTACATGCACGTAAATCTGAAAAGGTATTTTATAATCAACAATATATTTAAGATTATCAACGAGTGAAGTTTGGTTTGTGGCTTCAGCTTTTCTGTAGATCCTGCTGCCCTCTGTGTCTTTCTCTCTTACTCCCTGTCTCCAGCTAAAGACAGAGCATTCTGACCACCAGCACCAGCATCCACACACCATCTCCAGGTGGCCAGACTGGCAGAGGTGTAGGCATGTTCTTCATTGTGATTAATCTGCTGTAGAGATAAACTGAGATGATTGAAGAGTTGTAGTCCAAACTGTTCTCAAAATGTTTTCTGACTGTATATATGAAGACATGAAGAAACTATTTATAATTTTTTAACTTAAAGGACTAAGATAACTACATAAGTTAGTTTTGCCAAAAAAAAAAAAAAAAAAGAATTTCAGAGAATTATAGACTGGATGTTTTGTGTCCCACCAAAATTCATATGTTAAAACCCTAACTCCCAAAATGACTGTATTTGCAAATACAGCCTTTATGGAAATAATTAAGATTAAATGGGGTCAGAAGGGCACAGCCTAACCTGATGGGATTGGTTTCCTTATGAGAGGAGGAGAAGACACCAGAGAGCGCTCACTTTCCTCCCTGTGAGGACAGGTCAAGGAGGTGGCTATCTGTAAGCCAGAAAGAGCAACCCCACCAGAAACCAAATGTGCTAGCACTGTGTTCTTGAACTTTCCAGCCTCCTGAACTATGAGAAGATAAATTTCTCTTGTTTAAACCACCCACTCTGTGGTATTTTGCTGTGGCAGCCTGAGGAGACTAATACAGTCATGGAAAATATATTTCTAGGCACCCGAAGAGACAGTAGAGCAGGGAAGAAAGCAGAAGATTTGATTTGGCTTGACTAAGTTTATTACATATAACAGGTAATGGCTGCCTTATGTGCCCCATACAAACTTAAGCAAATAGGCAAACCAAAGAAAAATCTTCAACTGTCAGTGAAGAAGGCAGAGTTATACCAGAAGATGGGACATTTAACAAGTTCTCTGGAAACAAGTCTCCTCCTTAGATCCCTTTATTGATACACTGTACTTATTTTCTGAAATTGCCTAATTCCAGAAGGAAACAAAAAATTATGACTACATTCTACACAAATTTACCCTGTAATCTTTTAATATTTTATCATTTAATTATTTTTGATAATATAATAAGCATCTGCGAAGCCCTACTCAAAATAAAATGTGGCATTTATATTTATTTTTAGTTGGAATACTTTTTGATTAAGTAGAAGAATATCAGTATCCTGGGGTATAAATAGCTCTAGCTGAGAGCAAGCAAAGGCTTTTGGGTGCTGTGTAGTGCAGAGCCAATACGGATCATAAATTTCACTTCTAACAAAAGACATCAGGGTTAACAAAATTGTTTAATTTGCTCAGGCAGGATGAACCTTGTGCCTCTGCAAATTATTTCTTGAGTTTTATGTTGAATAATGCTCTAGAGAGATACTTTTTTCTCCATTTATACCCTAGTAGGAGTTAGCTTCTAGTTTATTTCAAGTACATAATATATGTGAAAAAGTGCTTGCAAATTAGAGGAATTATTGTAACACAAGTCTGCCTTAAGACATACAGGCACTCAAGTTAAACAGGAATTACGTTCTTTAGCTAACAGATTTATGGAATGTAATGAAATTTTGCTACTGGGTAGTAAGAATAGACTGCATAGTCTATTTCAATGGAGAATCGAAAAAGTAAGTAGGAGACAGTGTTGAGAAAGAACAATGAAATTGGAGTCAGAAGTCCTATATGACCTTGAGCATTTGACTTCTCTAAATCTTAGTTTTTTCTATCTGTTACATAGTCATTCTAGGCCATATTACTATTAGAATCAAAGTATATAATAGATATTAATGTATATTATGTCTTTCAAAGAACTATCTTAATTTACAATGTTGTTATATAAGAGGTAGGCGGCTATGTTACCAAGGCATGTGATGTAGGGTGAAAGGAATATTCTGTGATGTATAGAGCAAGATGTGTTAATGAAGAAAGTCCCTGCTAAGAGTCTCTAAAAACCCAGGTAAGTGTTCTGGAAACTGTTTTAGGGAAAGTGGATATATCAGAGCTTCTCAGTCACAGTACACATGAGAATCACCCAATTTTGGTGAAATTTCCAACACCAGGATCCTATCCTCCATGCATATTTTATTTAAGAAAGTTCACAAGTGGTTTTGAGAAACATCTTCATTTATGAATCGCTGGTCTTGAGCAGAGGTCAGAAAGCTTTTTCTTTAAGAATGAGATACTAAACATTTTAGTTTTTGTAGGCACATAAGATGTGTTCTCTGGTTTTGGTTTTTGACAGCCCTTTAAAAATGTAAAGATCTTTTAAAATGCCCCAGCCATATAATAATAAGCCGGGGCAGGGGGCAGTTCAGTTCAGTTCAGTTGCTCAGTCATGTCCAACTCTTTGCAACCCCATGGCCTGCAGCACACCAGGCCTCCCTGTCCATCACCAACTCCTGGAGCTTGCTCAAACTCAAGTCCATCAAGTCACTGATACCATCCAACTAGCTCATCCTCTGTCGTCCCCTTCTTCTCCTGCCTTCAAACTTTCCCAGCATCAGGATCTTTTTCAATAAGTCAGTTCTTTGCATCAGGTGGCCAAAGTATTGAAGCATCAGCTTCAGCATCAGTCTTTCCAATGAATATTCAGGACTGATTTCCTTTAGGATTGACTGGTTGGATCTCCTTGCAGTCCAAGGGACCCTCAAGAGTCTTCTCCAACACTGCAGTTCAAAAGCATCAATTCTTGGGCCCTCAGCTTTCTTTATGGTCCAACTCTCACATCCATATGTATGACTACTGGAAAAACCATGAAAAGTATAAAAGTGAAGTCGCTCAGTCATGTCCAACTCTTTGTGACCCCGTGAACTTTATCTACTAGGCTCCTCTCTCCAAGGGATTTTCCAGGCAAGAATACTGGAGTGGGTTGCCATTTCCTCCTCGAGGGGAGCTTCCCAACCCAGGGATCGAACCTGGGTCTCCTGCATTGCAGGCAGATACTTTAACCTCTAAGCCACCAGGGAAGTCCTAGGAAAAACCATAGCTTTGACTAGATGGACCTTTGTTGGCAAAGTAATGTCTCTCCTTTTTAATATGCTGTCTAGGTTGTCTCAGGCCAGCCCCACCCATCAACAGAAAATTGGATTAAAGATTTACTGAACATGACCCCACCCATCAGAGCAAGACCCAGATTCCCCCACAGCTAGTCTTTCCCATTAGGAAGCTTCCACAAACTTCTTTTCCTTCTCCATCAGAGGGCAGACAGAATGAAAACTACAATCACAGAAAACCACCCAAACTGATCACATGGACCACAGCCTTGTCCAACTCAATGAAACTATGAGCCATGCCATGTAGGGCCACCCAGGACAGAAGGGTCATGGTGGAGAGTTCTGACAAAACGTCTGCTGGAGAAGGGAATGCAGAACACTTCAGTATTCTTGCCTTGAGAACCCCATGAGCAGGGGAAGGGGGCAGAACGAGGTTTTGGAGAATGAAGGAACTCACATCATAGCTTGTAAACTAGTTCATGATACATATACAATACATCGTTACTCTATGGATGCTTATTTTTTTTCATTACCGTGAAATCTTTGAGTATAGAGTCTTGTCTTACCTGGCTTTGTATCCCTGGAGCCCAGCACATTTCCTCACACATCACAGTCACTAAGGAATTGCTAGATGAATGAATGAAAGAGAGAAGGTCTATGAAAAAAACACTAATATTAGAGATGATAGCATTTGCAGAATCTATCCAATGATAAGAGAGGTTATAGTTTCCAAGTTAATTTCATCAGGAAAAATAGTAAAAACAAATAACAAAACCAAAAAAACCCCCCAAATCCCAAAAACACTCTACTGGCTTAATATTTGTTGAATTGACTATGTCAAACAGTTATGGCATTAATGTATGTTATTTGTTGTTTGGAAGAAACATGGTCTTGATTTTGTGGTTTTATGGGGAAGATGGAGGTTTCATTTCTTGGGTACAATAGTTACAGAACTTTCTCTGAGTCCAAGTCTTGGAATAAGAATGTAAATGTACCTTTGAGAAGACTGAAAGATTGTCTCTAAAGGAGAAATTTGTTTGGGAGACATTTGATTTCTACCATGATGTACTTATGGCTCTGGATCAGTACTGGATAAACTAACTTGTTTAGTCGCTAATCCTGTCCAACTCTTTTGCAACCCTATGGACTTGTAGCCCATCAGGCTCCTCTGTCCCTGGGTTTTCCCAGGCAAGAATACTGGAGTGGGTTGCCAACCTAGTTAGGTCTTTAAACGTCATATGACATTTAAAGATGAGTCATATGAATACATTGTTTAATTCAAAGTTATTTTTATTGAGAATAGAAACATGGTGAAGTGTGACACATGATAGTAGATTCACAGTCATCTAAAACGGCTTAAAACGGGCCTTTAAAAAATTGATTTTCCAAACATACATATAATTGAGAAAATAATATATATTTATGATGTACAACTTGATGTTTTGATATTCTTATACATTGTGAAATGATTACTACAGTCAAGCTAATTAACATACTCGTCATCTCACATAGTTATTTTGTTGTTGTTGTAAGAACATATAAGATGTACTCAGTAAATTTCAATATATAGCATGCAATGTAGTATTATTCAAGCATACAATATAGTATTAACTGTGCTGAACATCCACTGGATCATTGAAAAAGCAAGAGAGTTCCAGAAAAACATCTATTTCTGCTTTATTGACTATGCCAAAGGCTTTGACTGTGTGGATCACAATCAACTGTGGAAAATTCTGAAAGAGATGGGAATACCAGACCACCTGACCTGCCTTTTGAGAAATTTGTATGTAGGTCAGGAAGCAACAGTTAGAACTGGACATGGAACAACAGACTGGTTGCAAATAGGAAAAGAAGTACGTCAAGGCTGTATATTGTCACCCTGCTTATTTAACTTAAATGCAGATTACATCATGAGAAATGCTGGGCTGGAAGAAGCACAAGCTGGAATCATGATTGCTGGGAGAAATATCAATAACCTCAGATATGCAGATGACACCACCCTTATGGCAGAAAGTGAAGAGGAACTCAAAAGCCTCTTGATGAAAGTGAAAGAGGAGAGTGAAAAAGTTCGCTTAAAGCTCAACATTCAGAAAACGAAGATCATAGCATCCGGTCCCATCACTTCGTGGCAAATAGATGGGGAAACAGTGGAAACAGTGTCAGACTTTATTTTTCTGGGCTCCAAAATGACTGCAGATGGTGACTGCAGCCATGAAATTAAAAGACGCTTACTCCTTGGAAGGAAAGTTATGACCAACCTAGATAGCATATTGAAAAGTAGAGACATTACTTTGTCAACAAATGTCCATTTAGTTAAGGCTATGGTTTTTCCTGTGGTCATGTATGGATGAGAAAGTTGGACTGTGAAGAAGGCTGAGCTCTGAAGAATTGATGCTTTTGAACTGTGGTGTTGGAGAAGACTCTTGAGAGTCCCTTGGACTGCAAGGAGATCCAACCAATCCATTCTGAAGGAGATCAGCCCTGGGATTTTTTTGGAAGGAATGATGCCAAAGCTGAAACTCCAGTCCTTTGGCCACCTCACGCGAAAAGTTGACTCATTGGAAAAGACTCTGATGCTGGGAGGGATTGGGGGCAGGAGGAGAAGGGGACAACAGACGATGAGATGGCTGGATGGCATCACCGACTTGATGGACTTGAGTCTGAGTGAACTCCGGGAGTTGGTGATGGACAGGGAGGCCTGGTGTGCCGCGATTCATGGGGTTGCAAAGAGTCAGACACGACTGAGCGACTGAACTGAACTGAACTGTGCTGTGTTGATCTCAGAATTTACTCTTTCCACATCACTAGAACCTTGTACCCTTTAACCAACATCTCCCCATATTCCCCAGACTTCTGCTTCTGGTAACCACCATTCTACTTTTTTTGCTTCTATGAGTTTGACTTTTTAAATTCCATATGTATAAGTAAGAACACAGTATTTGTCTTTCTGTGTTTGGCTTATTTCACCTAGCCTAATGTCATTTAATTTCATCCATGCTATCAAGAATGGCATGATTTATCTTTTCATAAGGCTGAATAATATTTCACTGTATGTATATACCACATTTTTCTTAATCCATTCATCTGTAGATGGACATTTAGGTTGTTTCAGAATCATAGCTATTGTGAACAATGCTACAATGAACATTAGAGAACACATATGTCTTCTAGATACTGATTTCATTTCCTTTGGATATATACCCAGAAGTGGGATTGCTGGATCATACGATAGTTCTTTTTTTCATTCTCTGAAATCTTTTATATTGTTTTCTACAATACTGTCCTAAGTTACATTCCCACCAACAATGTACAAGGATTCTCATTTCTTCACATTGTTGTCAAGATTTGTTCTTTTGTCCTTTTGATAGTAGTCATTCTAATGGGTGTAAGGTGATACCTCACTGTGGTTTTGATTTTCATTTCCCTGATGGTTAGTGATACTGGGCAATTCTTCATATACCTGTTGGCCACTTGTATGTTTCTTTTGGGCTTCCCTGATGACTCAGATGGTAAAGAATCCGCCTGCAATGCAGAAGACCCACGTTCGATCCCTGGGTTAGAAAGATTCCCCGGAGAAGGGAATGGCTACCCTCACTCCAGCATTCGTGTTTCTTTTGAAAGATGTCTGCTCAGGTCTTTTGCCCATTTTTAAATCAGATTATCTGGTTTTGTTTTTATACTATTGAGTTTTATCCATAAATTTTGGATATTAATTCCATATTAGGTATATAATTTGCAAATATATTCTTCCATTCTATAGGCCTTTTCACTCTGCTGGTTTTATCCTTTGCTGTGCAGAGGCTTTTTATCATTTGTATTTTTTTGCTCTTCTTTTCCATGCTTTTGGGATCATATATAAAAAAAATCATTGTCCAGAAAATAGGTCTATTTTATATAGTTCTGCCTCTTGGCCTTCTGATATAAAAATCTGATGTCCTATCTCAGATCAAACTGAGCGTCCGCCCTCAATCTGATTGTGATAACTGCTTTCTCAACTGAGGTGTGCATGTCTTCCTTAGTCAGAGGAGCCTGGCAGGCTCCAGTCCGTCGGGTCGCAGAGTCAGACAGGACTGAAGTGACTTAGCATGCGTGCAAGCACGTCTTCCGTAGAAAAACTCTTCAGTAGTTTCATAGCTCATATTGCCTAGATTTGTTTTTATATGTTTACTCCATCTCAGAGGCCAACATCTTTTTAGGCATTTGGCTACCATTCCTTAAAATGCAAGGAAATATTTCTTTCTGAATTGCTGCAGGAGCCTGAGATCAACTTCACCAATGCCTCAGCTTCCCTGAAGGTACCACGTTTGTTCTCCCTTGTGACTATTGTCTGCCATCTCTAATGTTCCATTGATTTTCTTAATAGTATCAGTTTAGATATTGATAATGTTGAACTTGACCTGAGCCCTGTGCTCCTGGAAAAAACTGTGATTAGTAAATTTCCTCCAGTTCTTCCCTGTTTTATGTTCCAGGAAAAAGCTTACTGCAAAGAACCAAACTTTCTCTTCTTGGATAAGACTCACTAACACCCTCCTTGCTTACCTGTGGTGAGGCCAGACATAGACCCTCCGATTTCCCATTCTTTGTCTCATAAATGATTTGTTGAACTGTTTGTACCCACTGACCAGTCTGAATGGAATCCTTGAGTTGACCAAACTTTAGGCAGGCTTCTCTTGGTCTCCCAGCCACCTGAACTTTGCTACACCCCTGGTCTTGAAGGGCTTTGAGTCAGAGCTGCTGCTGCTGCTGCTAAGTCGCTTCAGTTGTGTCCAACTCTGTGCGACCCCATAGACAGCAGCCCACCAGGCTCCCCCATCCCTGGGATTCTCCAGGCAAGAATACTGGAGTGGGTTGCCATTTCCTTCTCCATTGAATCAGAGCAGTCCCTCCTTAGCAGCCTCTCCAGGTGATCAATTGACTGCAAGGAAAGAGCTTCCTTGATCAGCTGTCCCATCACATTACCTGCTTATCTCACACCCTTGGACCAGTTTCCTTCTAGCCTTTTCTCTTCCCTATAAAAAGAAAATTCCTTTCTTGTATGATCTTTCAGATGTTGGCAGATCTTACAATCTGACCAGTCTCTCTATTGCAATAGTTACCTTCCCCGATTGCGGCAGATCTTTTGATAAAATCTTTATTCCGACAAGCTTTTTTACCCCCAAGTCTGGGTTAGATAATCCTCAGGAGAGTTCCAAGGCATCATGTGACTTATCCTAATCAGAGCCTTAGTCACACTGGGGAACAAGGCTGTGTTCTTGCCTTGATTCCTTACTAGAATGTGAGCTTCTTGAGGTCAGTCTCTGTGTCCAATTTACTTGGTAGTCCTGACCCCTCATAGAGTTCTAGGACATTTTAGAGGTCAAGTAAGCCTTAACTATTAATTAACTTATTTAATTAAGAACCAGCTTTTTTCCCTGTGAAGATGGACAGCTGTTCTGAGAATCTTTTCTAACCAGTCACTTCCATGGATGAATGAAGTGGGTAAGGGGAAGGGGGATCACAATGAAGATAATTCTCCTACTTTAGCATAAGAATAACTTTAATGCCCAGGAGGGGTGATTTAGATTAGACAAAGGTTTGCCACCCTCCACTGTCCCTTACAAAACTATCTGGGAAAGCAATTTTGATTATTGTTTTAGAGGCCATCAGTTCTAGAAAAATATCCCAAAGAAAATGGGGTTTTTTATTCTTTCTGGCTCAAAATAGAGACTTATACACTTCTGGAGACAGAAGGAATACTAGCTTCAATTTATCAAACACATAAAATGTTAACTGTGCCATTTGATTGAACCTTTATGACACACATCACCAAGATATGATTTATGTTACACCAGAAATGCTGCCTCCTCACTCCCCCCTCCAGTCAAGAGATCCAGCCTAGCCTCAAGGACTCCAGCTTAAATCCTCAAGGAAGGTAATAAAGGAAATTGGTTCCTATATTCAGAAATTGTCCCTGCCTTGAATCAAAATGTCTTTAGAATGCCAAATTTTTTTGGTTTGCTTTTTTTAAAAAAAAAGATCTTCCATTCCTGTAATTCAGATTCCTTGCCTAAGTTTCTGATCCATTATTAATCTCAGTAGGATCTGTGACTTTCTGATATTCAAACCATTTGCCTGGGAACTTGTCTTGTTTACCTCTGTGCTTCGTGGCAGCTTAGTCTATCTCAGTTCTCACTGTCTGGTCCTGACACTACCCATCAGTTTCTAATCCATCCATGCACCTACATTCCATGAACCTGATCTTGGTGTTCCAGCTCATACTGACATACCACAGGCTGCTCTTCTTATTTAAAGGCTCCTCCATACTTACTATGGCTCTTTGTTGACTACTTGTCTTACACTTTTGCAGGCTGCTGCTCACGGTTCTAGGAATGTACCACATAGTTCAGAAACAAAACATCTGGAGGACATCTATGTATTCTAATTAAATTCAATCAAAGTAATAAATGTTCATAGTATAAAAAGTCATTGGAAAGTACAGTATGGAAGGGAGGGGGGAGATTACAGTGGAGAAACATGACAGACTCTACCCAGCCTGATGATTAAGTCCAACATCAACAATGATGAGTCATGTTGATAATATGTACCCAGGATACGATACAGTGAAAAGGGCACTTTGCCTCTGAGGTCTTCTTCTCCAAAGTCCATAACCCTAAAATAATCTTGAGGAAAACATCAGACAAATTCCAATTGAGAGATATCCTACAAAATGCCTGACCAGTATTCCTCACAACTATCAGGGTTATTTAAAAAAATGTCCAAGCAATTGTTCCACTCATGAGAGCCCATGGAGATATGACAACTAAATATTATATAATGTGGCAACCTGGAAGGAATCCTGAAACACAAAAAAAGACACGAGATAAAAGCTAAAATCTGAATAGAGTATGGACTTTGCCTAATAATAATGTACCAGTATTTATTCACTAATTGTACGCAATGTACTACAATACTAAAATCTAATGTTAAATAGTAGGGGATACTGGGTGTGGACTATATGGACATGGTATAATCTTCTCAAGTTTTCTGTAAATTCTGTTCTTCAAAAACTGTTCTTCAAAAAAGTCTATTTTTTAAAGGTAAATAACATAGATAAATTATATGAGTAAAAAGAAAAAATAGCAGTTCTTGCCATCATATCCCAGTGGCAACAGTTTTGAATTCATTGAATTGTTTCTCATGGCTCTACTACATTTCTAAATAGTATGTCTTTGTGAAAAATTTTTTTTAATGTATCCATTTTTCCATTGACTTCTTGTGATGGCAGATGAGGATTTAGCTTTCTTCCACCATGAAAGCTTTCTCTTCTTCACGTTATATTTTTGTCACAGCCAAAAGCTGTGACATATAGTAATTCACATTACTACAATTATGTAATCTTGTTCACTGTTAACTAAATTGTGTTCTCATTACTTTTTTACTTGAGGCATGGTTTGCTTTTTCTGAAATTAATAATTGTTTCTTTTAATTTTCTTGATTATCTATGTATATATTGGTAATTTTCCCCCAACACTCCAAAAGTTACATGAGTTAAGCCTCATGATATTATTTTCTAGAATAACAGACATCAGAAAGCCAGCCAGTTTTATTTTGTTGTGGCACCTCTCTCTTGCAGACCTCTGTTCCCTTGCTCTACTCTAGATCCATGCCTCAGTTACCAGTCCAGGACTTCTCTTTGTCTTCTTTCCAATGAATTCTGTGGTTTTTGGATCAAATATCATCTTTCTTGGCTTATTTTATCATTTAAATATAGTATGTTATATTCTCTAGTGTCTTTTTTTTCTCCTTCCCATCATTTTTTAATATAAGATTAAGATTGCATTTTTATCAACAATATGTATGCACTTACTCTGAAAAGAAAAATAGTTTTACAGGTACATTAGGGAAAAACACAATGTCCTTGCTTGAGATCCCTAGAAAACTGAGTTCAAGGGGAAAACTTATGTTCATATCTATCTATCTGCAATCCCAGAAACCTGGCAGTGATAGAAAACTAAAAGTAAAGGAGGGAAAGAAGGGGAACAACACAGTGTTCATTACCTCACTGGTCTCACTTTGTGGTAAGTGCAGCAGGTTGCTTGGTCTTGTAGGATGTCTTCAGAGAGGTCATTTGTTGTTGTTGCTCACTTGCTCAGTCATGACCAGTTCTTTGCGACTCCATGGACCACAGCACACCAGGCTTCCCTGTGCTTCACTATCTCCTGGAGTTTGCTAAAACTCATGTCCATTGAGTCAGTGATGGCATCAAATCATCTCATCCACTGTTGCCCCCTTCTCCTCCTGCCCTCAATCTTTCCCAGCATCAGGGCCTTTTCCAATGAGTTGGCTCTTCACATCAGGTAGCCAAAGTATTGGAGCTTCAATTTAGAATCTGTCCTTCCAATGAATATTCAGGGTTGATTTCCTTTAGGATTGACTGGTTTGATCTTGTTGTCCAAGACTCTCAAGAGTCTTCTCCAGCACCACAGTTCAAAAGCATCAATTCTTGGATGCTCAGCTTTGTTTATTGTCCGACTTTCACATCCATACATGACTACTGGAAAAACCATAGCTTTGACAGTACAGACCTTTGTCAGCAAAGTGATGTCACCTCAATGGAGGTAAGTTTGAGAAAACTCTGGGAGATAGTGAAGGACAGGGAAGCCCAGTGTGCTGCAGTCCGTGGGTTGCAAAGAATCAGACACGACTTAGCAACTGAACAACAACAATCTCATACCTGTGTCTCTGCTTCTCTACTGCCTCTCACCTCTTTAAACTGATTGTTTTCATAGTTACTTCCTTTTTCTCTAAATGGTATTATTGAAATGCCAGCTTCTGATTTCCTAGCTTGGGACATTTTCTCTTAAGTCCCCCTGAAGAAGATGAGGACTTGGTTTTCTTTCTACCCTTCTGCTTGCATCACATGAAAACACCCTCCAAACATTTAAACCCCACCCATCCTGCCAATGCAATGTAATTTTGGAAGAAGCAATAATCATATTTAGTTTATCATTTAACAATATTAGGGAGTGGAACTTCCAGAATGGCAGAGTAAGTGCTTATGAGAATCCACTCCATAAAAGCAATGAAAATAAAGGCAACAATTGTCAAATCAACTTTTTCAGATCTGTGTAAATTAACTTGAAAGAATCTAAGGAGTATTTATTCAGGAAAAACTGCTAAAACTTGGTAAGAACATAAGCTTCCTAGCATTTTAACTTGCCCTATTTCCATCTTCCCCTTCCAAGTTCCACAGTGCAAACCAGCATCCTAGCTGCCACTTCATGAAGGCGGCTGACCAGGCTTAGAACTCCTTAAAATATTTCTTCCCCAGACAATTGCTACTATTTTATATGTATGGAAGTTTCTAGAAAATTCTTATTCATAGGGTTAGTCATTATTTGACTAGACTCAGAGCTTGTTCAGTGGAAAAGGCCTCATCCTTAGAGTGTTTATCAAAAATAATCAGAGAAAACAAGATAATGACCAAAAGGCTCTAAAAGAATATCTGGGAAATGGGATGTTTATAGGAGGATTTGAAAAGATTCAACATATTCCTGGAAATCTAGAAGAACATGTACTTATGCACACTTTTACGTGTTCAGAAAAAACCTGAGAACACCCTTATCTGTCACAGGGTTTTGTACAATCAGGAATTTAAAGCTAATTCAGAGTGATAAACTGCCAGAGCCCCAATATACAAACACAGCAACCTTAGGCAAAAAGTAGATGACTTATTGGTTCAAAGCATTTAAGGGAATCTATATTCAATCACTGGCTGACGACAAAGATAATCAGGGAGAGAGATTAGTAGCTAAACACCATAAGATATACACACTTGACAGAATTTGTTCAGAAAAATCCAGTAAACAAACAAAAAAATAGCAACAAAGTAACAGCAATAATAATAAGCCATGGAGGGGGTGGGTCCCTAAGTTTCAGAACTGTCCCATTACATCTTCTAAAATTCCCCTTTTCTATTTAAATTATGAGACATATGAAACAAAACAATAAAACCACAAAAATATTGCCCTATCACAGGGGAAAAAACAGCTAATAGAAATTGTCCTTGAGGAAGCCTAAGTTTTGGTGCTACTAGTAGAAGACTTTAAATCAGCTCTTATAGATATTTTTAAAAAGCTAAAGGATACTATATCAAAAGATTAAAAGGAAGTATAAGAATAACATCTCACTGAACAGAGAATATCAATAAAGAGACAGAAATTATAAGAAATCTAAATAGAAAGTTTGGAGTTGAGAAACAAAATACCTGGAATGAAATGTGCATCTGTGGGACTCAACAACAGATTGATTTGCAGAAGAATCATTGAACTTGCTGGTAAGTCAACTGAGGAAAAGAAAAAAAAAAAAGGAAGAAAAATTAATAGAGCCTAAAAGAGACCTGTGGGACACCATCAAGCATCCCATGTAGATAATGAGAGTTCCAGAAAGAGATAAGGGAGATCAAGAGGCACAGGGGTCATTTGAAGAAGTAATGACCAGAGACATTCTCAGTTTGATGAAAAACATTAATCTGTAGATCCAAGAAGCTCAACAAACCCAAATAGGGAAAACTCAAATTGATGAGCACTTAGATACATCATAGTCAAATTGTCAAAAGACAGCAACAAAAGGAGAATCTTGAAATCAGCAAGGAAAAAAAAATGACTCATCATTTCAAGGGATCCTCAGCAAAACATTTGATTTCTTATCAGAAGCTATGGAGGCCAAAATGCAGAGGGATGATATATTCAAAGTGCTGAAAGAAAAAGACTGCCAATCAAGAATTTAACATCTACCAAAACTATCCTTAAAAAATAAAAGAGAAACAGACTTTCCCAGATAAGCAGAAACTGAGAGATCTGTGATGAGAAGGCCTGAATTACAAGAAATAATAAAAGGAGTCGTTCAGGCTGAAATTAAAGAACACTAGACAGTAACTGAAATCCACATAAAGAACACTCTTAAAGGAAACTATAAAAAATACAAAAGACAGTATAAATGTAGTTTTGCCTGTAACCCCTTTTGTCTCCTGACTTAAAAAATAAAAGTGTAGAGCTATAATTATAAAACTGTAGTGGTGGGTTTATAATGTAGAAAATGTGATTCATATGACAATAATAGCACAAAGGAGGGGAAAGGGAACAAGAGCTATATTGGAGCAAAGTATTTGTGTTGTATTGAAATTAAAGTGGTACTAATTCAAACTAGATTGTTTAAGATGCTAATGGTGATACTGAGAGTAACCATTGATACAATAACTCAAAAAAAAAAGACAAATGAATTAAAATGGTACATTAAAAATACCTATCTAACATACAAATAAAAGGAAGTAGTGGAGGAATAAAGAAACAAAAATACTTAGAAAACAAATATCAAAGTGGTATGCATAAATTCTACCTCATCAGTAGTTACATTAAAATGTAGATGGATTAAATAATCAAAAGGTAAGGATTGGCAGAATGAGTTTTTAAAATAATTTTAAGACCCACACATAATCTAACCTGTGGCTTCCCCAGTAGCCCAGCAGTAAAGAATCCACCTGCAATGCAGTAGATGCAGGAGACATGAGTTTGATCCCTGGGCTGGGAAGATCCCCTGGAGAAGGGCATGGCAACCCACTCCAGTATTCTTGCCTGGAGAACCCCATGAACAGAGAAGCATGGAGGGCTACAGTCCATAAGGTCACACAGAGTCAGACACGACTGAAGCAATTTAGCATACAAGCAATCTAACTTGTGTTGTGTAAAGAGATATGCAAAGATACAAATGGGTGAAAGTTAAAAGGATTGAAAACAGAAATATCAGGGAAATGGTAACTAAAATAGAGCTGGAGTGGCTATACTAAAAACACTATCTCAGCTGGGCCAGGAAAGAAGTCATAATTCCTCTCTATCTGCTTAACTTCTATTTGTCTAGAACTAATATTTTTTTTATTTGCTTTATTTTCTGTGTTTATGATTACATCCAAATTTCTATCAAATTGTCTACATTTGCCTTCAAAACATTCAAATATCTGCATCAGATATTCAGAAATTAATATTTCATCTTCCTAATAGATTATCTGAAGAGCCTTCTACCATGCTCCAATATGAATGGGTTATCCTCTCTACCTGCAATTTTCATCCTGAGATCTCCTCTCATAAGCATCATGTTAATTACCTTCATCTCTGTTGGGTTGGCAGAGAAGGCAATGGCACCCCACTCCAATACTCCTGCCTGGAAAATCCCATGGACGGAGGAGCCTGGTGGACTGTAGTCCATGGGGTCACTAAGAGTCGGACACGACTGAGCAACTTCACTTTCACTTTTCACTTTCATGCATTGGAGAAGGAAATGGCAACCCACTCCAGTGTTCTTGCCTGGAGAATCCCAGGGATGGGGGAGCCTGGTGGCCTGCCATCTATGGGGTCGCACAGAGTTGGACACAACTGAAGCGACTTAGCAGCAGCAGCAGCTGTTGGGTTGAAAGTACTGTTTTTGGTTTTTCAGGTTTTCTTTCTTGGTTTGTTCTTTCATTTTGGTAGAACTCGGCCTCCAGTAGCCTCCTAAGAGAAGGGAATAAGAAAAATACATTTTTTAAAACTTGCCTGACTGAAATGTATTTATTCTACCCTGAAACTTGATTAAAATTTGACTTGATATAGAATGTTAGATTAGAAGTCATTTTCTTTCAGATCTTGAAGGCATAATCTCAGTTGACTTTCAACTTCTAGTCCAATGAGAAGTATGCAACAATTTTGATTTTTGATTCTTGTTATGTGACATATTGTTTTTCTAAAACACTATCTCCAGTGTACTAAAATTTATTATATCTTGGTTTAAGTGCATTTCATCTTTTGAGTGGGCAGTCTGTGGGCTCTTCTTAATCACTTTCCTAAGGATGTAAAGTAAAGATTTATTTTACATATAAAATTGAGTGATCGGGGCAAGGCACACAGAAATAAAGTGCAATTGCCCAAAGCTAAGTGGCTCCTAGTCACCGATCTAGGAACACTGTGGCATAGGTACTAGTAGTTCTTGATTAGCTCAAGAAAGAGGAAGAAGAGGGATCTAACACAAATGAATGGTTTACTTTAAACAGGTATTCAACCCCAATTGTAGTGACTATTCCTTGAGTTAGTCAGTGTTCAAAACAGTTCTCTCTCAATGAAACAGAGAGACTGAAATAATGAAGTTTTTAATGGGTAAAGTTGATAGTTCTGAGTGACCTTTAGGGAAAGGTTTCCTCTTATCAAATTATAACAGACATTCTGGCTTTAGTCAAATGTTGTAATGTGAAATAGTCTTTCAGACTCAGAACGCCTTTTATATCTTTCATATCTACAAACGTCTGTCATTGTCGTCTCAAACATACATAAACATTTTTGTGAGGTAAAAAGTTTTTGGAAAATTTTGTTAAATCAAATAAGATTGGAATATAGTTTAAGGGAATATATTCTTTTATCAAAATCCTGTGCTAAAGTTTTTCTTTTAAATTTTCTCCTGAAGCTGAAATCAAAGCATTCATCCTAAAATATAATACTTTGAGTGCATAAAACTTCATGATTATTTTACAAATATACTGTAAAAAGTAAAAAATATTAAGGCAGAGAGGCAGGGGCTATGTTTAACTTGGAAATTTGGCAAATATTTTGATTGGATATTATTTTATTTGCCTCTTTAACTCTTACAACATAAAGCAATTATATGTGGACAGGAGACTATTTAGTGTCAGCTTTTCCATAGTATGCTGCTAAGTCACTTCAGTCGTGTCCAACTCTGTGTGACCTCCTAGACAGCAGCCCACCAGGCTCCCCTGTCCCTGGGATTCTCCAGGCAAGAACACTTGGAGTGGGTTGCCATTTCCTTCTCCAATGCATGAAAGTGAAAACTGAAAGTGAAGTCGCTCAGTCATGTCCAACTCTTCGTGACCCCATGGACTGCAGCCCACCAGGCTCCTCTGTCCATGGGATTTTTCAGGCAAGAGTACTGGAGTGGTGTGCCATCGCCTTCTCTGTTCCATAGTATACTTTTCTTCTTTTCTAATCTGTGAAGATTGACAAAGGGCATTTAAAGAAGTTTTATTCTTTCCTTGTTAATCATCTTGGGAGATGAACTTTAGTAGGCACAACTATAGTTAATGGTTCTATTCCCAGTTACTTTAATTACTAGAGCAAAAAATGTTAATTCCTACCAGTCATAATACTTTAACAGTTTATTGAACTTCACCAGAGGGAAAACACTATTAAGGATATGGTTCATTAGGTCTGTGCTCTCATCCATTGAACTTAGACATTTATCTAGAAACTAGATAAATGACACAAAGCAAAAAAACTTTAAAGTGAGAAATTTTACATGTCCATGATTCACTTTCATTATCTTGATATTATTAGTGGAACCAAAGGCTAGTAAATGTTGAATGAGCCTTGCAAACTCAATTTTTAAAATCATGTACTCTTGGAAAAATAATTTTTGGTTGCAAGGTTTAAGAAAATCACATTTCTAGATTTCAGAAGATATTCTTGAACTTTCTCTTATTCAACCACTGAAAAATTGTTAATTTGTTAATTGCATAATGAAGATACTTTATTGAGATAGGAAAAGAAAAACAAGACTGATAAAGAAAATAAAGTGGTAACTGCTATAGAAATTTGAGAAGACAGAAATTATCAAAGATTTAGAACTGTATTTTAACATTGACTAACTCAAGGAACAGATATAAGACTGGAAGTCCAACTGAAAAGTATTTATTTACCTGAATCACTACAGGTAACAATGTGCCATTTTGAATTGAGAGGGTGCTCACCTCTTAATATTCTGACAGTTCTACCATTTATTCTCACATCTAAAAATAAATTTTAAAATAGTCAAGTTGTCCTGATCTTTTGAATATAGCATTTAAATCCTGAGTTCCCACCAAAGGGTACATGTTCTTCCAAGCAGAATAGTCCTAAAAATTTAAGATTTTATTCTATCTAAAAGGAGAACTCTGGCATTTTTCTTCCCACTTAACCCCGCTCCTTTCATGACAATATAGTCTGCAATGACCAGCTGAGTGATAAATCATACAGAACCTAAATTAATTCCATGAGCCTTTTTAATGTTGACTTTTAACTCACAAAAGCACACTATCATATGAGAGGATTATACCACCAGACTTCAAATAACCCCATGAATAACTCTATTGTGGTGACTGTATTAAAGTGTGTTTAAGTGGTTTGAATGGCCACATACTCTTAAAGACCATACTTTGTAAGCACATATTAGTTAAAAAACAAATCTCCAAGGTGCTGCCAGAGTGATCTCCCAAATTACTTCAAAGCACACAATTTCCCTGGGTAGTATTCACCATGGAAGTTGTTCTGATCATGACAAATGCTAAAGTTGTCCATAAAAGGCTTTCCTTCATCTAGTAGAAAGTAAAGAGAGCAGAAGGAGACAGTACTCAAATTTATGTGGTTCACACATTGTAGCTCTCCAAACTTTGTTTCATAAATAAAAGATTTTCATAAATCTTCAAGCCTATAGACATTTGAATTAAGAACAGCAAATTTATTTTTGAAATGTTTTGTAATTGTATTTTTGTTATCTTTTAATCCAGTCATTGTTTGTGAAAGTGTGTTAGTCACTCAGTTGTGTCCGACTCTTTGCAGCCCCATGGACTGTAACCTGCCAGATTCCTCTGTCCCTGGGATTCTCCAGGTGAGTATACTGGAGTGGGTTGCCATTTCCTTATGTAGGGGATCTTTCCCATCCAGAAATCAAACCCAGGTTGCAAAGAGTCGGACACAACCGAGTGACTAAGCACAGCGCAGCTCCTGCATTGCAGGTGGACTCTACGATCTGAGCCACCAGGGAAGCTATCCGTTATTTGTGAGATTTCAAATATCCAAGTGTTTGAATGTTTGTTTAATCTTATGTTACTAATTTTAAATTTTATCACTTTATAGTAAAAGAATGAGGTTTATTTAATTTTCACTTTTTAAAATTATCAGTATTTTCTTTGTGGTCTTATTTGTGATCAACTTGTATAAAGTTCCATGAATTCTCAAAAAATATCTGTCTTCTGTTTATATGGTATGGAGTTAAATGTCTGTGTGTATGTGTCTCGAACCCAGGTCTCCCACATATATATATGCGGTTGGGAAGATCCCCTAGAGGAGGGCACGGCAACCCACTCCAGTATTCTTGCCTGGAGAATCCCATGGACAGAGGAGACTGGGGGCTATAGTTCATGGGGTTGCAAAGAGTCAGACATGACTGAGCGACTAAGCATGTGTATATATATATACATCCTGAAGGAGGGCATGGCAACCCACTCCAGTATTCTTGCCTGGAGAATCCCCATGGACAGAGGACTCTGGCGGTCTACAGTCCATGAGGTCACAAAGAGTCTGACATGACTGAGTGATTAAGCACAAACACAATTTAATTAACAACTAAACTTTTGAAATTATGCTATTCAGATACCATGTAAGCTTACTGTATTACCAACTCAACATATCAAATACAAATAGAATTGTTACTGCGTATTTTATAGCTGTTTATATATTTCAATGATGTTATATACACAATCACTTATGTCTATTATAGAGTTATCCTTTATAAAAGTAAAATAATCTTTGCCCTCTTTAGTGCTCTTTCCTTACCTTGGGTTCTACTCTGACCGGCATTAACAACATAATATCTGCTTTTTTTTTTTTTTTAATTCTGTTCTTTTTTTTTTTACTTTGTAGTATATATTTTACCTTAAAATATTCTAATTTTGTTTGACAGTGTGACTCTTTGTAAAGAGCACATAATTTACTTTGTATTTTGGCTCAATCTGAGAATATTCATGTTTTTAGTTGAAAAATTTAGCTCATTGATTGTTATTGTCATAGCTGACATCTTTGTATATGTTAACATGTCATTTTGTGCTTCTTTGATATTTCTATTCTTAGTTTTGTCTCATGAAAACTAAAATTTACCTACTTTGTATGTGTGTGTGTGTGAGACTTTCAGTTTTATTTGAGGACCTTACTGAGGACTATAGCCCAAGAGAGAGTCTCAGGTCTGAGGAACTGCTCCAATGAGTTAGGGGAGGAGCCAGGATGTATATAAATCTATTATTCTAGTGATTTTGATAGTGTCCATTTTTTATCATTCTACTAATGATAACCATCATACTAAATAAATAAATTCATGTTTCCTTAATGATTAATATAACAAAATATGTAATACAAAAAATTAATACTCCATCCACCCAATGTCCAGGTGATTCTTAAATGTTTTATACTATATGTCCTTTTTTTAAAAAATGATCTTTGCTTCTTGTTTTGAGTTATTTTAAAAACCTTTTCATTAATTCTATATTTCATTGTCTTTGATGTTTATAAGTAATTCTTCAGTGCCATTATTAAATTTTATATTTACTTTGTCTCTCATTTAGCTGAATATGTCTTTTTTATTGGTTTATTTTATCTCAGTTTATTTAAGAACAGATGAGTGGCTTATGTCCTAAGGCCTTTCACAACTGAAAAAATTATTGAGCTTCGATCTTTTTTTCCCCTCAAAACTAGACGGTACTCTATTTTCTTCTAGTTTATTATGAAATGTTTTATTTTGTTTGCTATAAGTTATCTAAGGCAAGCTCAATTCTTATTCTAGGATATAAAATCCATTTTATTTTTCCTGATGCCTCTATGATCTTTCCTTTTGCTTGGAATTCTCTACCTAATGTTGAAGTCTATTTAAATAGCAGCCTCTTTTTATAGTGATGTCTTTTCATTAAGCTGAGCCTGCTCAATCTATGAGTCTTTCTTCAAATCAGGAATTTTCTACTGGTCTGAAGTGTCACTTCTCTTTCATTCGTCCTTCTTTCATTTGTGTTCTGCATTCTATTTCTATGGTCCTTTCTCTCATAGTTGAATTTTTCCTTTTCTCATTATAGTAGTTATATAGTAGTATATCTTCCTTACTGCGAGAACATTTTTCTGTACCTGCAATTTATTGCCTAAAATAATGTCTTCAATTCTACAGATGCATTTCTTTGTTTCTTTTTGCTCTTTCACTTGGTTTCCAGCCAACTCCCCTTTTGTCTCAGTCTGTTGTCTCATCTTTTACTTTCCTATTCATAGAATCTAAATGTTCCTGGATTTGGGAAAATAAAAGGAGAGCTTTAAAAAAAAAATTCCTGTAGTAAATGTTCTTCAAAACTGTGCTGTTCAGGGACTTCCCTGGTGGTCCAGTGGCTAAGACTGCACACTGCCAGCATATCCAGGTTCGATCCTTGGTCAGAGAACTAAATCCCACGTGGTGCAACAAAGAGTTCACATGCTGCAACTAAAGATCCCACGTAAGACCCTGTGCAACAAACAAATAAACAAATATTTAAAAAATAAAAACTATGCTGTCATTTATATCATAAAAGTGATATTTGAATTTGACACTGCAGAAATTTTTCACAGGGCTCATATTTTTTTTTTCTATACATTTATAAAACAGGAAAAATCTATGTAGTCCAGTCTTCTCATTGTCTATCTGGTTGCTCTCAGACCCATTTTCTTACATATTAGGTTGGATGGCTGGCCAGTATGTATTATTTTTATCCAATTTTCTGGATATTTAAAGTCTCTTTACTAAGGTACATCTGCTGCTTAAAGAAATACCTTGGTCCTACTGCCTGAGTTTCTTACTGTGACCAGTGTGGTTTATGCTTGGGTAATATAAGGCAACTATGTGTTATTCTCTTTCCATGGCTCTTCCCACTGACCTCTTTTACATATCCAAATATTAATTGACACCTGCTTTAAATTTCTGAGCCTTCCCAGCTCTCCTTTCGGAATTTCTGTCAAGTTACATAGAAAAGTGAAATTTCAGGAATGGGTGTGAGGACAAGTGGGGAGTGGGGAGGTTGCACGTGAAACTGTCCTCCCTGGAAAGCACCTTCTACCCAATGTGAAGGTGGTTTGCTTCTTGATGGTTGATGTGGGCCTCTTGTTTTTAATATAGGGAAACACACCGTAGGTGGATATATAGAAATCTCTCACTATTTTTTACCTAGAGCATGACCCAGCATCATAGCATCCTGTGCCTACATTTTAGAAAATGAAAATTTCCATTATTTTTGCTTCATTGTATTGCCTTTACTCATTTGTCCCACGTAAGTTGATTAGCTTTATGACGTCTATTTCTGTGCTCTCTATTCTATTCCCTTGATCTATTTATCTATTATTTGGCTAATACCACACAGAATTGATTACTGTAACTGCATATAAAACCTTGAAATTGGGTAGTGTCAGTTCTCCGGCTTTGTTCTTCTTCAATGTTATAATAGCTATCCTGGGTCTTTTGCCTCTTAAACTTTAAAATCAGTTTGTCAATATCCACAAAACAACCTGCTGGGATTTGGATCAGGATGACGTTGAATCTATAGATCAAGCTGGAAAGAACTGACATCTTGACAATATTGAGTCTCCCTTTCCATGAACATGATATACCTCACCATGTATTTAGTTCTTCTTGGAATTCATCAGTTTTGTAGGTCTTGTTAACATCTTGTTAGACTTACACCTAAGTATTTCATTTGGGGAGCTGCTAGTGTAAACTGTATTGTGCTTTTAATTTCAAATTCCACGTGTTCATTGTTGGTATATAGAAAAGTAGTTGAGTTTTGTTTCTTAACCTTGTATCCTGAAAACTTGTTATAACATTAGTTCCAGGAATTTTTTTGTCAATTATTTTTGTATAGATAATCACGCCACACCTTTCACAGAAACAATTCAAAATGGATCACAAAACCACATGTAAAATGTAAAACTATAAAGCTTTTACAAAATATATATATATAGGGTAAAATCTTTGGGACACAAGGACCAGGTAAAGAATTCTTAGGCTTGCTACCAAAACCATGATTCATAAAAGACAAAGCTCATAACGTGATAAAAATTTTAAACTTTTGATCAGGAAAAGGCTGAGGAGAAGCTACAGAGTGGGGAAAAATATTTGAAACCACATATCTCACAAAAGTAGGTGTGTCTTTGACAAAAAGATATTCCGTATCCAGGATATATAAAGACATCTCAAAACTCAATAGTTCAAAAGCAAGAATCCAATTAGAATATGAGAATGGGAAAAGACATGAAGAAACATTTCATCAGAGAAGATATACAGATGGTAGATAAACACATGAAGAGATGCTCAGGTATCATTAGCCATTAGTAGTTAGTAGTTAGTGAAGTCGCTCAGTCGTGTCTGACGCTTTGTGACCCCATAGACTATAGCCTACTAGGCTTCTCCATCCATGGGATTTTCCAGGCAAGAGTACTGGAATGAGTTGCCATTTCCTTCTCCAGGAGATCTTCCTGACCCAGGGATCAAACCCGGGTCTCCCACATTGTAGGCAAACGCTTTACCGTCTGAGCCACCAGGGAAGTCCTTTAGCCATTAGGGGAGTATAAAAAAAACCATAATTAGGTATCACTAAACACCTACCAGAATGGCTTAAAAAAATAGTGATACTACCAAATATTGGTGAGGATGAGGACAGTCTAGATCATTCATACTCTGCTGGTAGAAATGTAAAATATACATTAGTGATAGAAACAAATACATTACCATCTGTAAAATGGATAGCCAGTGGAAATTTGCTATATGGTGCAGGGAGCTCAGACTGGTGCTCTGTGATAACCTAGAGGGATGGGATGGGGTGGGAAGTTCAAGATGGAGGAGACATGTTTATACCTATGGTTGATTCATGTTGATGTATGGCAGAAACCAATGCAATATTATAAAGCAATTATCTTCCAATTAAAAAATAAAAATTTTAAATATACATTAGTGATATAGTCACTTTGGAAAATAGTTTTAAAATAATAAAAATAGTTTAATAATTGCCTTAAAAACTAAATATGCAAATATTTTCCAGCCTAACAAATGTACTCTTAGGCATTTATCCCAGAGGACTGAAGATATAAATTCACACAAAAACCTGTACATGAATGTTTATAACTTTATTTGTAATAGCCAAAATTGGAAATGCCCCAGATATCCTTCAGTTGATCTATGACAAGACAAACTGGTACACTCACACCATGGAAGAGTACTCAACAATAAAAAGGAGCAAACTATTCAATCATTAATTAACCTGGAGTAATATCACCAGAGAATTATGCTGAGTGAAAAAAAAAGTCAATGACAAAAGTTCACATATATATGATTTCATTTATGTGACATTCTTGAAATATTGAAATTGTAAGAATAAAGAACAGATTAGTGATTGCTAGGAATTGATGAAGGGGTACAGGGAGGTGGGAAGTAGGTGTGGTTATAAAATAGTAAAAGAGGGCTACTTGTGATAATGGAGATGTTTGTATCTCAACTGTGTCAATGCCAATATTCTGGTCACAATATTGTGCTGCATACTGTACTCTTAATGTACTGTACTAGTATCATGTATGTTACTAATGGGGGAAACTGTGTGGGTAAAGGGTGTACTGTCCTTTATCAAGCCCATCCTTGCACGAAATGTTCCCTTGGTATCTCTAATTTTCTTGAAGAGATCCCTAGTCTTTCCCATTCTGTTCTTTTCCTCTAGTTCTTTGCATTGATCGCTGAAGAAGGCTTTCTTATCTCTTCTTGTTATTCTTTGGAACTCTGCATTCAGATGCCTATATCTTTCCTTTGCTCCTTTGCTTTTCACTTCTCTTCTTTTCACAGCTATTTGTAAGGCCTCCCCAGACAGCCATTTTGCTTTTTTGCATTTCTTTTCCACGGGGATGGTCTTGATCTCTGTCTCCTGTACAATGTCACAAACCTCATTCCATAGTTCATCAGGCACTCTATCTATCAGATCTAGGCCCTTAAATCTTATTTCTCACTTCCACTGTATAATCATAAGGGATTTGATTTAGGTCATACCTGTATGGTCTAGTGGTTTTCCCTACTTTCTTCAATTTAAGTCTGAATTTGGCAATAAGGAGTTCATGATCTGAGCCACAGTCAGCTCCTGGTCTTGTTTTTGCTGACTGTATAGAACTTCTCCATCTTTGGCTGCAAAGAATATAATCTAACAGAAGCAGAAGATATTAAGAAGAGGTGGCAAGAATACATAGAAGAACTGTACAAAAAAGATCTTCATGACCCAGATAATCATGATGGTGTGATCACTGACCTAGAGCCAGACATCCTGGAATGTGAAGTCAAGTGGGCCTTAGAAAGCATCACTATGAACAAAGCTAGTGGAGGTGATGGAATTCCAGTTGAGCTATTTCAAATCCTGAAAGATGATGCTGTGAAAGTGTTGCACTCAATATGCCAGCAAATTTGGAAAACTCAGCAGTGGCCACAGGACTGGAAAAGGTCAGCTTTTATTCGAATCCCAAAGAAAGGCAATGCCAAAGAATGCTCAAACTACCGCACAATTGCACTCATCTCACACGCTAGTAAAGTAATGCTCAAAATTCTCCAAGCCAGGCTTCAGTAATATGTGAACCGTGAACTTCCTGATGTTCAAGCTGGATTTAGAAAAGGCAGAGGAACCAGAGATCAAATTGCCAACATCCACTGGATCATGGAAAAAGCAAGAGAGTTCCAGAAAAATGTCTATTTCTGCTTTATTGACTATGCCAAAGCCTTTGACTGTGTGGATCACAATCAACTGTGGACAATTCTGAAAGAGATGGGAATACCAGACCACCTGATCTGCCTCTTGAGAAATCTGTATGCAGGTCAGGAAGCAACAGTTAGAACTGGACATGGAACAACAGACTGGTTCCAAATAGGAAAAGGGGTACGTCAAGGCTGTGTATTGTCACCCTGTTTATTTAACTTATATACAGAGTACATCATGAGAAACAATGGACTGGAAGAAACACAAGCTGGAATCAAGATTGCCGGGAGAAATATCAATAACCTCAGATATGCAGATGACACCACCCTTATGGCAGAAAGTGAAGAGGAACTCAAAAGCCTCTTGATGAAAGTGAAAGTGGAGAGTGAAAAAGTTGGCTTAAAGCTCAACATTCAGCAAACAAAGATCATGGCATCCGGTCCCATCACTTCATGGGAAATAGATGGGGAAACAGTGGAAACAGTGTCAGACTTTATTTTTCTGGGCTCCAAAATGACTGCAGATGGTGACTGCAGCCATGAAATTAAAAGATGCTTACTCCTTGGAAGGAAAGTTATGACCAACCTAGATAGCATATTCAAAAGCAGAGACATTACTTTGCCAACAAAGGTCCATCTAGTCAAGGCTATGGTTTTTCCTGTGGTCATGTATGGATATGAGAGTTGGACTGTGAAGAAGGCTGAGCGCCGAAGAATTGACGCTTTTGAACTGTGGTGTTGGAGAAGACTCTTGAGAGTGCCTTGGACTGCAGGGAGATCCAACCAGTCCATTCTGAAGGAGATCAGCCCTGGGATTTCTTTGGAAGGAATGATGCTAAAGCTGAAACTCCAGTCCTTTGGCCACCTCATGCGAAGAGTTGACTCAGTGGAAAAGACCCTGATGCTGGGAGGGATTGGGGGCAGGAGGAGAAGGGGATGACAGAGGATGAGATGGCTGGATGGCATCACTGACTCGATGGACGTGAGTCTGGGTGAACTCCAGGAGTTGGTGATGGACAGGGAGGCCTGGCGTGCTGTGATTCATGGGGTCGCAAAGAGTCGGACATGACTGAGCGACTGAACTGAACTAAACTTAAATGGTGTACTGGATGTCTGTATCATTACTTCCAACTGTACGTGAATCTACAATTATGTCATAAGCAAAAGGTGTAATTTTAAAATAGAATGTTTTATAAAAAAGATATTTGAACGTTTACCAATAAACCAGAAGAGTGACAAATTGGAAAGATTTTTAAATGGGGTGGGGAGGGAGCATAGAAGCTGCAGAAGGAAGACAGCCTTCCAAAAATAAAGAAACACCCATAGGTGATATACCTGCTGACATTAATGTACATGTTAAGTACAGTCATGATAAGCACATGTTAAGTCATAATAAGTACATGTTAAGTAATGTGCATGTTATGTATAGGCGTGCTGCAGTCCATGGGATTGCAAAGAGTCGGACACATCTGAGCAACTGAACTGAACTAAACTAAGTACAGTCACAGGCGAATGAACTGACTCAGGTCCTCCAGTTGTGACCTACGAAAAGATTTTGTTCTGAGAGAAGGAAGGATAGAAAATGAATCTCAAATTGATAAGCACTGTTTCTCTAAGGCACGGTTTACTTACCTCAGTATGAGACCTTTGGAATAAAACCCCCATCTGAACCTTCTAGGATTTAACTTGACTGCAATGCCATCTGATTTGCTTGGAGGTTATTTGTTTTACAGTTCTAAGCATATTAACTGAAAATTGCTGTGAGTTGGGGATCACCTCCTGTTTAGCTGGTGCTGAACAACTGTAAAACAGCAGAAATTTCTGCAGTTATTCAAATAGCTTAATGGACAAATTGATGGCTTTTTCTTCTCTGGCCTTTGCTACCACCTTTCTGCATTTCACGTTATTTAATATCCACTTTACCATTAAATTGCTCCAGCCCTAAAGTGATAGTTCTAATCTGATAATAACGACTAATCTTTACTGGGAATTTACTACCTGCCAGGCACATGCCAGGCACTATTTAAATACTTTATGTTTATTAAACTCATTTAATCTTCCTAACCATCATCGTATGGGTTAGACTTTGTTATTATCACCATTTTACAGATGAGATAGAGATGAATTAACTTATCCTAGGTGACAGTAGCACTATAAATAGCGAAGCCAGGAAACAAACCCAAGTGGTTTTAACTCTGGAGTTCGTACATTTAACCACTGTGCTTTTATTCCCTTCCACGAAGCCATACTATGTAGTGAAGTATAGGACAGTCCTCTAAAAGCTGTATGATACAAACATGAGATGTGACAGTTCCTGACTGGTTGTATCTTGCATTTTGGTGTAGCTGAGTGACTGAATTTGGGCTAATGGTATGTGGGCAGAAGTGATACACATCACTTCCAGGACTGACCGTAAAACCTTCCCACCATGATTTTTCCATTTGCTTTGTCCTTCTTTTGACTAAAGGGTAAGGAGTTTGAGGACTCAGAGGAGGGCAAACCTATAAAATCAAAGGAGCCTGAATTCTTACATTGCTGCTGCGAAAAGAACCGCCTAAGCAGAAATATCTATCTTGGACTCTTGCTTGAGTGAGAAATAATTTTTTATTATTTTAAGACACTTAAATTTGTCATTGTTTCTTGTTAAGCAATCTTGAGTAAATATAAGATGCTGAAAGTGAAAAGTGAAAAAGTCTCTCAATCATGTCCAGCTCTTTGTGACCCCATGGACTATACAGTCCATGGAATTCTCCAGGCCAGCATACTGGAGTGGGTAGCCTTCTCCAGGGGATCTTCCCAACCCAGGCATCGAACCCAGGTCTCCTGCATTGCAGGTAGATTCTTTACCAGCTAAGTCACAAGGGAAGCCCAATATAAGATGTTGTTAGTAGTATTACCAACTGAGTTCTCTTCTGTCTTTAGCTCATATTTTTCCCTCTTGTATCAAACCAAACCCTTCACTCAGTTCAGTCGTGTCTGACTCTTTGCGACCCCGTGGACTGCAGCACGCCAGGTTCCCTGTCCATCACCAACTCCTGGAGCTAGCTCAAACTCATATCCATTGAGTTGGTGATGCCATTAAACCATCTCATCCTCTGTCATCCCCTTCTCCTCCTGCCTTTAATCTTTCCCAGCAGGGTCTTTTCCAATGAATCAGTTCTTCACATCTGGTGGCCAAAGTATTGGAGTTTCAGCTTCAGCATCATTCCTTCCAATAAGTATTCAGGATTGATTTCCTTTAGGATTGACTGGTTTGATCTCTTTGCAGTCCAAGGGACTCTCAAGAGTCTTCTTTAACACCACAGTTCAAAAGCATCAATTCTTCTGGGCTCAGCCTTCTTTATAGACCAACTCTCACATTCATACATGACTACTGGAAAAACAATAGCTTTGACTAGACGGACCTTTGTCAGCAAAGTAATGTCTCTGCTTTTTAACATGCTGTCTAGGTTGGTCAAAGCTTTTCTTCCAAGGAGCAACCAAACCCTTAATTCCCCCAAATTCTGTTCTCACCCTTCTTGTCTTTAGTCTCCTTTTTCTCAGTCACATGGCCAGTGATTTTGTGCTTCAGTGATTAGTTCCATATGAGTCTCAAGTGTCTCTCTTCTCCCATTCCTCTCCTAGAGTGTGTCTTTTGGTCACTGTCTAGATGTCCTCCTTCTAGCCCTTCACACTTGTGATGCCTCAAACCTAACTTGTCTCCTTCCCTAATTTGGATGCTACCGTAACTGAGCAGGACCCTATGGGGCCATCCCAGAACAAGTCCTCCCCACTGGGTCCTCCATCTGCCTCTTGTCTGTAGAACAACTTTAGCCTTGTAGGCCTTCCCCAAGTTTCAAAAACAGATTTAATCAGAGAAGTAAGAAAATGCAGAAAAAAAGAAAAACAGTCAAGCAAGACAAAATAATAAGAGTTAGACATTAAACAAAGTCAAGGACATTTAGTTACACCTCAAGGGCTATAGATAATATTCTGAGCCATATCTTGCAACTACTGAAACCCCCAGCAGGTAGAGAGAGTTAATTATATGCTGCCCACAAGCACTAGACCCCAGACTAACTGGAACCAGTGGGTCAATGATGGTAATTCCCAATTACCTCACCACAACACCCCTCTACCATCCTGTCTTTAAACACCTTTCTCCGAAAGCCTTTGGGGAGTTTGAGCCCTTTAAGCACTAGCTACCTGGACTCTTTGCTTGATGCCCTGCAATAAACACTGCACTATCCTTCACCACAACCCACTTATCTTGGCTTTACTGTGTGCAGGCAAGCAGACGCAAGTTTGGTTTGGTAAGACTGCCAATCTGGTTTCTGTGCACCCAGACTGGAAACAAAATCTTAAATTTATCTTTGACTTTCTCTGTCCTCTAGCTCTCTCCTCACAATTCAATCAATTGTCCTAATAGTGTCCCTCTGTAGTTCCTCTCTTTCCTGGACTTTCTATTCCAGGTCTGCTGTCGCTACTCTTTCCTGGATTGCATAACCTCTCCTGAACTTTGTAATATCCTTCTAAACTGGAATTTGGATTCAAATCTGCTTCACTCCAGCCTCTTTATTTCCCTCATAATCAAAACTTTTAATCAAATCATGGTGAAGTCACCAATGGTTATTAACTGCAGTGATAATTTTAAATGTCACAATTTAATATTCAAGGTCATTAAGACAATAATAAAAATAATTCTTAGCTTTATATCATTCTTCTATACCCCAGTATACACCTTATGCTTTAGCTAAGCAGTATAACTTGAATTTAATCAGCCCAGGGTTTTTCCAACTACATGTCAGAATTTTGCTATTTCTACCCACACTTCTTGGTTTATGGAATAGTGCCCTTTCGTCAAAGTCTATCTCAAATACCACATTATTCATGAAGCCTTTTTAAGAATAATTTCTTATTCTGAAAAAGATAAATGGGCAAAATAATGTAATGAAGCCCCATGGACCCATTAGATAGCTCCATAATTGTCAATTCACGCCTAGTCTTTTTTCCCCTAAACCCTTTATCCAACCTCTTATCAGGTCCCAAGCTGAACAAAATCATTCCATCCTCTTTGTATCTGTCTTGCAGCACTAACATTGCATGTGAGCACGTAATAACTATTGGTATACCTTTTATACTCTCTCCTAGATTTAAAGTCCCTTGAAGGTAAAGTCTGCATGTTGCTACCCTTTCACACCACCACAACACAGTACCCTGAGTCTGAAAGGAGAAACAATAAAAATTTGAATTTGAATTGAAATACCTAATGCTTTTTAAAGGAAATTATTTTCCCCATAGTTAATAACTGTATCTTTTGACAAAATTATCTCCAGACAAAGCCAACATGAGTACCAATCCTATTTTTAAATTTTCTGAGAAGGAGATCCTTGTGCTTCTTTAGTAATCCAATGCCCTGTTTGGATTATCTCAATAATCACTCAATTCTATGCTGAGCCTCAGCTCAGGGTGACATTGGATAAATCATGTGGAATTAGCATAGTGAATATATTCTCTTCGTCTATTTCCTTATTAGCAAATTGCATCTTCCCATTCCAGCTCACAAGAGAATTATGAGATTAAACAGGGTAGTCACCTATTGATTATACAAGTTATGAACCGTTCAGAATTTCTTTTTGCCCTTCTTAGATCTGTCATCCAATCTTGTGTTTTTATTATTCACTATCTCTCCCCTCAAAGGATGATGCAAAGGGAGAAAGGGCATATTAAGCTTAAATTATTTAGCAGTGGGGTCAGTAAAAAATTTGGTAGGGTGGAAAATTACAGCCATTAACTAAAATGAAGATCATCTGCCCTTCATTAACATGAATGATACAAGAATCATCTGTGAAGCATTTTGAATTCCTTAGAGAAGTCTTTATGTTTGTTTTTTGCCTCTGAGTGTATGTGTATTTTTATCATGGACAACCTTAATTTCTTCAATTTTGATATTTCATTGATTCAAAAATTTCTTCATACCTTAAAAGTACATGTAGAATTGAAACATGGACTTCACAAAATCGTTCACTATGTTTCCATAATTTCTAATGTTGAGAATGAAATTGTGGGTTGTATTTAGTTTCTATTATGCTTATGCACACTGTGAAGTAAAACACTAAATCTGTCATTAAATCAAAACTTGTATTATAGAAAAAATTGTGCAAAAAACTTCCTGAACAGTTATATTATGCTAAGTTGATATGAGGGAACAAGTTACGTAGGTAACAAGGAACCTAGGGAATTATCCAGCACTGTCCTTTCAGGATGTTTCTGTAGTTTTCTGCTTATTTTATGTGCAGTTACTCTGATAAAATTATGCCCTATTGGGTGAGGGAGAGTGTCTGATCAGGTCACCCAAGATGGTTGCTCTCAAGCCCTCTCCATATATCCTCTGTTCTATCGGTGCTTGCTTCACCTATACCCTACTCCCATGACTGACCTTCCCAGCTGGTGATTGTTCTCATCTTTAGATCAGAACATCTCCACCCTGAGAGCTTATCAAAGGGATAGAGAGAGTTGTTTCCTTCCACTGGTTTCCCTTTGAACCAATGAGCAAACCTGACATCATATGCCCCTAAACTGGTAACCTCCTGCTCCCACTGGGGAGTAAGGGTGTTGCTCCAGGACCTTGTTTCAGATGTGTAAGATCTCCTCCCATCCATTAAACCGCTGATGGCTCTGTTGCAGAGTCCAGGCTTTTCCTTTTGTCTGGAATGGGCAAGTACTGGGCTTGAATGTCTGTTTTGAGTGCAGCCCAACAGGGAGTTAGAATAATTACGCATTTCAGTGGTATTGGTTAATTTGGAGATTGGCAACAATCTAAGGGCACATCTTTATGAAGGCCAGAGTGCTTTATCTTTGATGAGGAAATATAGAGGACGTGGAGAAGTCATTTAGTCTTCTTTACTTGTGTTGGGCAATGCCCTAAAATTGTTCAGGGAAGCTTGGGGGCCACACTGAGACCTGTTGGGTGGCCCATCCCCATCCCCATGTCAACCAAAGCAGTTCTTTCATTGGTCTCCATGAAATGTTGTGTATGGTTGCTTCTTTTTTTTTTTAAATATAAGTGCTCACTACTAAAATTTTCTAAAAACTACTTACTAGGTTTACCCACCACTCCCACTCACTTCTAAGTAAGATTTCACTTGAACTTAAAGGCTCTCTCTGATCTATCAATTAAAATCCTATTTTGAAGTTCAATTATGGATTATATGATTATTCATATTGATTACTGGTTCATGCCTGAGTTAGATACTGTCTCCCCAAATCTGCATTCCAAACACTTTCATTTATCAGTTCTTCACACTAGGTAAATTATTGATTTCCTTTCCTTAGAATTTATTTTTTTTAATATAACCCAACCCATCCTTTCCTCTTAATCTTCAGTTGTTCTTCACTCTTGACCAATTATGGGCAATCTCTGTATTCTGACATTTAAAGTCCTCCATCACATGGCCCTTGAGCTATCTACCACTGCACACCACGATGCACTTTGTAATACAATGAGTTAAAGGGCCACGGCGAGGTCTCATATATACTGGGCTGAATCAACTCTCGTAGCAATAATATCAGGCAACTATATCTCAGCTGTTGTCTCTGTTATGCTTCCCATTATTAGCCCCAAGTAACTAATCTTTTTAAAAAAACTGTAATTGAGGGAGAGAAAAATGTTTTATTTTTCTTCTCCTTCCAAAAAACAATGCTTCTTAAGTTTATTATGGTAAATGAACATGCCTATTTCCTAGTTCTGTATTTCTTCTGTCTTTGAAGAAATAGCCTATCTCCTCCCCATTTAAAATTATTTTTCAGAATACATAGAATATATTTAAAATTAAATCTGATGTATAGTTATAAGGTTAATAATTGCTTAATAAAACAACCAGTGTGTTTACTTTCTGAAATCACATAAGAAAATTAAGATATAATTTTTTTTATGCTTGTAAATTTAGTACTTCTGAAAGATGCCAAATGAAGGTTTGAAATCTTTCATTTATGACCTAGATAAATAAAATAAAGGAATAAAACACAGAACTCTATCACAGTTATCTAAGCTATTAAGTATTTATGCTGCTAAGTTTTATTTTAGGAATAAGTTAGAGGAGGCATTTTTCACATTTACAACCCAGGAGATTTTAAATCAAAAGTTTAAAAAGCATGCCGTACTTTTAACTTTATATCAACTACAATCATGCAAACATTTAGACTTCCTTGTTTTCTTTTTACTTCTATTCCTAAAATACTTCTAATAGTCTTAGTGACCAATCTTCTAGACATAGCTTGCAGTTTATGTTTGCTTTCATTCAGCAATCATTAGAACATTCAAATACATTAAACAGAAATATGATAAATGACAGATTTTGATAATATAATTTACCTTCAATATATGTGATGATTGCCTAGTGACTATATTTATGCATAGTATATCTCTATTTATATGTATTATATATAAATACAAATATATGCTTAACATATGCATAATCTATTTTAGAAGCTATAGTATAGAATGAGTGAATGTTATGTATCTTCGATTATAGTATCAGATCAGATCAGATCAGATCAGTTGCTCAGTCGTGTCCGACTCTTTGCAACCCCATGAGTCGCAGAATGCCAGGCCTCCCTGTCCATCACCAACTCCCGGAGTTCACCCAGACTCACGTCCATCAAGTCAGTGATGCCATCCAGCCGTCTCATGCTCTGTCGTCCCCTTCTCTTCTTGACCCCAATCCCTCCCAGCATCAGAGTCTTTTCCAATGAGTCAACTCTTGGCATGAGGTGGCCAAAGTACTGAAGTTTCAGCTTTAGCATCATTCCTTCCAAAGAAATCCCAGGGCTGATCTCCTTCAGAATGGACTGGTTGGATCTCCTTGCAGTCTAAGGGACTCTCAAGAGTCTTCTCCAACACCACAGTTCAAAAGCATCAATTCTTCGGCGCTCAGCCTTCTTCACAGTCCAACTCTCACATCCATACATGACCACAGGAAAAACCATAGCCTTGACTAGACGGACCTTTGTTGGCAAAGTAATGTCTCTGCTTTTGAATACGCTATCTAGATTGGTCATAACTTTCCTTCCAAGGAGTAAGCGTCTTTTAATTTCATGGCTGCAAACACCATCTGCAGTGATTTTGGAGCCCAGAAAAATAAAGCCTGACACTGTTTCCACTGTTTTCCCACCTATTTCCATGAAGTGATGGGACCAGATGCCATGATCTTCGTTTTCTGAATGTTGAGCTTTAAGCCAACTTTTTCACTCTCCACTTTCACTTTCATCAAGAGGCTTTTGAGTTCCTCTTCACTTTCTGCCATAAGGGTGGTGTCATCTGCATAGCTGAGGTTATTGATATTTCTCCCGGCAGTCTTGATTCCAGCTTGTGTTTCTTCCAGTCCATTGTTTCTCATGATGTACTATGCATATAAGTTAAATAAACAGGGTGACAATACACAGCCTTGACGTACCCCTTTTCCTATTTGGAACCAGTCTGTTGTTCCATGTCCAGTTCTAACTGTTGCTTCCTGACCTGCATACAGATTTCTCAAGAGGCAGATCAGGTGGTCTGGTATTCCCATCTCTTTCAGAATTGTCCACAGTTGATTGTGATCCACACAGTCAAAGGCTTTGGCATAGTCAATAAAGCAGAAATAGATGTTTTTCTGGAACTCTCTTGCTTTTTCCATGATCCAGCGGATGTTGGCAATTTGATCTCTGGTTCCTCTGCCTTTTCTAAATCCAGCTTGAACATCAGGAAGTTCACGGTTCACATATTGCTGAAGCCTGGCTTGGAGAATTTTGAGCATTAGTTTACTAGCATTTGAGATGAGTGCAATTGTGCGGTAGTTTGAGCATTCTTTGGCATTGCCTTTCTTTGGGATTGGAATGAAAACTGACCTTTTCCAGTCCTGTGGCCACTGCTGAGTTTTCCAAATTTGCTGGCATATTGAGTGCAACACTTTCACAGCATCATCTTTCAGGATTTGAAATAGCTCAACTGGAATTCCATCACCTCCACTAACTTTATTTGTAGTGATGCTTTCTAAGGCCCACTTGACTTCACATTCCAGGATGTCTGGCTGTAGGTCAGTGATCACACCATTGTGATTATCCGGGTCGTGAAGATCTTTTTTGTACAGTTCTTCTGTGTATTCTTGCCACGTCTTCTTAATATCTTCTGCTTCTGTTAGGTCCATACCATTTCTGTCCTTTATCGAGCCCATGTTTGCATGAAATATTCCTTTGGTATCTCTGATTTTCTTGAAGAGATCTCTAGTCTTTCCCAGTCTTTTGTTTTCCTCTATTTCTTTGCATTGATCGCTGAAGAAGGCTTTCTTATCCCTTCTTGCTATTCTTTGGAACTCTACATTCAGATGCCTATATCTTTCCTTTTCTCCTTTGCTTTTCGCTTCTCTTCTTTTCACAGCTATTTGTAAGGCCTCCGCAGACAGCCATTTTGCTTTTTTGCATTTCTTTTCCATGGGGATGGTCTTGATCCCTGTCTCTTGTACAATGTCACAAAGCTCAGTCCATAGTTCATAAGACACTCTATCTATCAGATCTAGGCCCTTAAATCTATTTCTCACTTCCACTGTATAATCATAAGGGATTTGATTTAGGTTATACCTGAATGGTCTAGTGGTTTTCCCTATTTTCTTCAATTTCAGTCTGAATTTGGTAATAAGGAGTTCATGGTCTGAGCCACAGTCAGCTCCTGGTCTTGCTTTTGCTGACTGTATGACTTCTCCATCTTTGGCTGCAAAGAATATAATCAATCTGATTTCGGTGTTGACCATCTGGTGATGTCCATGTATAGAGTCTTCTCTTGTGTTGTTGGAATAGGGTGTTTGTTATGACCAGTGCATTTTTTGGCAAAACTCTATTAATCTTTGCCCTGCTTCATTCCGTATTCCAAGGCCAAATTTGCCTGTTACTCCAGGTGTTTCTTGACTTCCTACTTTTGCATTCCAGTCCCCTGTAATGAAAAGGACATCTTTTTTGGGTGTTAGTTCTAAAACGTCTTGTAGGTCTTCATAGAACCGTTGAGCTTCTTCAGTGTTACTGGTTGGGGCATAGACTTGGATTACTGTGATATTGAATGGTTTGCCTTGGAAACAAACAGAGATCATTCTGTCATTTTTGAGATTACATCCAAGTACTGCATTTTGGACTCTTTTGTTGACCATGATGGCTACTCCATTTCTTCTGAGGGATTCCTGCCCACAGTTGTATATATAATGGTCATCTGAGTTAAATTCACCCATTCCAGTCCATTTCAAGTTTTTCTTTTTCCTTGAATGATTCTTTTCAGTTGATTGTATGAATCAGCTCCTAATCACAGGTGAAAACTGGCATTGCTGGTGAATGGGTGAAGTGGGAGAAGGGAGGGAGGTTGCAGAGGTTCTGGAAGCACAGAGAATGGTTAGGAATCTCAGTGATCAGGTCCACTTGTTTCTTTAAAACTATAATCCAATCCAGTTGTTATAGGCTTTGTATATACAATGATTGGAGGTTAGTAAATGCCGTCATTTGTTTAACATAGTAACTTGTGTTTCCCATGTTCATGTCCTCCTCCGAATGTATCATCATAACAAGAAATAAATAATTATTTATTTATAATAAATAAATATTGCTATTGCTGCTTTCTCTGGAGTACATACCTAAAGTTGCCCTTGTTGGAAGCAGTCGATTACAAATCATCTACCACTTGGAATCCCTGTCTCTTAGAAACCTTTGCTTATTTACTCCCTTCTGTTTGTATCTTGTCTGTGGCTTGTTTCTGCCAGTGAGTGAGGAGCCCACAGGGGCCCCTTATTGTGCTTCAGCTTTCCTGAATGTTCATATTTTTGAATCTTTAGTCTCAGTCAAATCTTGCCAAACATAATCACAAATCTGGTGAAAATCAGTTCTTAAATGCTGTGTTATTTGTCATAAAATGAACATGATTTGTTTACATTACATCATTTTATTTACCTTACATTATTTATTCCTTAGTATAACCCTATCAAGAAGGTATTCCTATTATTCCCATTTTACATATGAAGAAACTGAACCTTAGAGAGGTTGTTGATAAAGTGAAGTCACTTGCTGACTTTATCACTTGCTGATAAAGTGAAGTCACTCAGTCATGTCCAACTCTTTTCAACCTCATGGACTGTATCCTACCAGGCTTCTCTGTCCATGGGATTTTCCAGGCAAGGGTACTGGAATGAGTTGCCATTTCCTTCTCCAGGGGATCTTTCCAGCCCAGGGACTGAACTCAGGTCTACCTGAATTGTGGGGAGATGCTTTACGGTTTGAGCCACTAGGGAAGCCAGTTTGCTGAAGGCCACACAAATAAGAGAAGCTTAGGAGTCACACCTGCTCTATCAACCTTCAGTGGTCCAGGCTTTTAAGCAATGCATGATATTTATCCAGCCCTGGAGGTACTGAAAATCTAATTAAGACAGAAAAGAAAAATGAGAGAACGTGGAACAAAAAGTAAACAATTATACCCCATTGCATAAAACTGTCACGTGGTAATAACTAGCTTTTCTAGTTCATGGTTTGGATTATTAATTTAAAAAATTATATATCCTGAGGAAAATCTACAGTTTTAAGTGAATAAAAATAACTGTAACTTCTAAATGTGGGTTTCCTCTGTAAATGAATAGCTGAAAGTTACCTAAATGTCAATTAATTAATAATTAATTTTAATAGCTTTCACAAGTTTGTTCTCTTATATCCACCAATCCTTATTCTGTCTTCTCAAGGAATTCCTTTGTCCTCCTGGCCTCACCACTTTAGTACCATCTGGCACTCAGACTTTAGCCCTGGATTCTTTTGTTCTTCAGAGACCCCATCCATTCAGTTCTAATTACTATGCAGATCATCTGCTGCTGGACTCATTGTGACAGTCTTAAGAGAGAACAAGAGCTGAAGTTACTACCCCTTCTTCGGTTGTTTTTCTTTTCTTTTTTCTTCCTTCTCATTCTTTTTATCTTAAGCTGAGCCCTGGTAAACTCTATCTCATAAACCTTTGAAAGAATCCACCTGCCAATGCAGGAGACATGGGTTTGATCCCTGTGTGGGGACGATCCCCTGGAGTAGGAAGGGGCAACCCACTCCAGTATTCTTGCCTGGAAAATTCCATGGCCAGAGGAGTCTGGTAGGGTACGGTTCATGGGGCTGCAAAGAGGCAGACATGGCTGAGCGACTGAGCACACACACAGACATTCTACACCCTAGAGAAGGGTTATCTGGAGAGAAAGTCTAGGCTCAATACAAGAGCCCATACCCTTATGTCTTTGGTTATCATCTGGCCACTGCATAGCCACTTTCCTAACTTCCTTTCCTTACTTGACTTGGAACGTCTTTTCCTTGACCAAAACGTTTATTTGTAGGTTCTCACTTCTGTGATCTGTTTTTCCCCAGTCTCTCAGTTTAGTTTTCCTGTGCACTCCTGTACTGTTTGCCTAGTTACCTTTAAAGTCAATTGAAAAAGAACCATGTCCCACTTCTGTTCAAATGCTGCATTGGGTTTCAGATGGTTGAACATGGATTCTAGCTAATGAGACTCTCCAGGGGAATCACGGCTTTAAAGAAAAGTGCTTCTTAATTTTGGTATTAGTTTCATAGTTTTGCATTGGGTTAACCACTGGAGGAAAATGAGATATTTTGAACCAATGATCCCGTTTTTACAAGAGAATTTATTTTAACATTTTCTAGGTAGGGAAAATTACTTAAATAAAGTCAAGAATTGAAGACTATACACTGAGCATCCTATTTCTCTTCTACTTTAAGGCAACTATCCCAATTGCTGGATTCATCTTGATATCACATCTGTAGAATAAGTACTGCACACACGGAACATGAAATTGTGCATATGCTTAAAATGGGCTTTTATACCTCAAATTGTAAAATTTGCAGCAAAAATAATGATAAAGAAAACAGTGACAGGCATTAGTATCAAGCTTTGCTATTTTAAATGTGAATCTACTTAAAATTACTATTCTAAGGAAGACCAATTAAAGTAAGATACAATCAAAAGTGAAAAGATAGTGGCACCCCTCCTTAAATTGGAAAAAAAAAAATTCCCTTGGTCCAACTAGGAAGTGCTGACTTGGAAAAATTGGTAGTTTGACACTGTGAAAGAAATAAAATTGTCATGAACAAAGGTGAAAAGGGATTGTATTTGTCAAGAAGAGGCTCCTACTGGATGAACTGTCTGAGGGCTGTGGCATGTCACATCTTGTCTTGGAGAGTTAATGACTGGTAATGTTGAAGGAATAGGTCTTTTGTCAGATCATTACAGCAGCCCTAGTTACAACTGCCTCAAGATGTAATGACTGGTTCAGATAAGGGGCCAAAATGCTTCATGTGAAACATGACTCAATCCAATCACCTTCTCCCGATTAGGAGAGGGAATCCATGGCAGTTTTACCTAGAAAGCACAGAGGGTAGGCCCTCGGGCAAGAACACAGAAGCTGCTTTTGGTGCTCAGGAAATGGGGGCTGAAGTTTGCTTGGCCTCTAATTCTGGGCATGTAGTAGACCATATACTGCTCAGCCTTGCTCTGTTATGGCTGTTCTCTTCTTTCTTAAGCATTCTGAAAGAGTGAGCCGAAAAAATTAAACTGGTAAATTGAATGAGACTGGATGAAAGGTGTTATTGCTCCTGCATTAAATGAAACATTTTATTGCTGTTTAGAATAAACAAGCAGTCCCCACACAGTTTAGGGGACAAGATCCCCACATAGTTTAGGTAACTCAAGAATATCAGGAAGACACAAGGAAATTATGCCTTTCCAAGATTACCAGAAGTTAAATTTAATGCCTCAGTATATTGAAGGAGCATTGATTTTTTTCACCCACACTGCATACCAGATATTTATGAGTATCTAGAACTCATTTACTAATGTTAACCTAGGGAGGACACAGAAAGCTCTAACTGGGGGGAAAAAACACAAGAGACATCATTATGAAAAAAAAAATGTACTTTTAAACTACACCTTAAGAGTTAATTTAAAAAATATTTTCTTCCAGTTTAAAAAATAAAAACACTTTTAAATGAGGCAGTACCTAGTGCACTACTCAGCTCGTGGTAGGTGCTCAGCAGATGTTAGTGTTCTTTCATTCTTTTTAGTCAAAGGTAAATGGTATCTTCATTTCAATTACAAAGCAGTTCAGTTATACAGATTTGGAAAACTCTAAAAAAGTTCAGAAAACAAATCATCTTATAATTCTACTATCCAAAAGTAAACACTTAAAATCTTGGTTATTCATTTTCTTATTAATATTCTTAATACTTCACAGATACAAAATATACCTAGCAAGCTTTTCTTTATGATTCCAACAATAACAGATTTCAGAGCCAGCAGTGATCCGTTAATATACCTCTACTAGTTCATTATCGCAGAAAGCCATTGCTACAAACTGGTGGGCGTCACTGAAACATCTAGATTCATCAGAAACTGTAAAAGTGAGGGCCACTGTGACACTGGTGTTACGAGCTTTAAAAATTAAATTCCATCTCTGGCAAAGGGAGAGTAGCTCCTATTAAACAACTGTTCCACAGGTAACAAAGATAAAATACGGAAAAAATATCAAAACAACTATCTCAAGATATGGGAATATGACCAAAAGTAATAAAAAATGGGAAGGAATTGGAAAAATTAATTGATAAAGTTAATGACACTAAGTGAACTTCCCATTTTTATGGGTTTTTTTTTTTGCCATCTAGTTCCATGATGGATGACTAAAAACTAGATAAAAACTTGCAGTCTTATAGGCCTAAAGAACTAATGTTCAATTAGCCTAAAGTCTATGGATAAATAGACCAAGATGAACAAAAAGCTAATGGGCAAACAGAAAGCAAATAGTAAAGTGCTAAGAATAAATGCAGAATAATAATTCATTAAATATAAATTTATTAAAACTCTAGGTAAAAGGTAGAAAATTTCAGAATGGATAATAAAAAAAGCAAGACCCAACTATATGTTCTGTTAAAAAAAAATTGTTTTAAATACATGGCTAGGTTGAAAGTAAAAAGATGGAACATTATATAAACCATAGAAACAATCAAAGAAGTCTGAAATATCTATGTTAATATCACATGAAACAGACTTCAAGACAAAGGAAATTAACAAAGATAGGGATAATTCATAATAATAAAAATATCATTAATTAGGAAGCCATAATAGATATTTAAAGCACATGAAGTAAAGGTTGAGAATTAAATGAAGAAATAGACAAATAGATAATCATGGAATATTTAAAATCCCTCTCCCAACAATTTACAGAACAGCCAGAAAAAAATCAGTGAAGATGTAGATCTGAACACCACCAGTTTCCTTGACGTGACATTTACAGAATACCCAACAACTGCTGGAATACCCATTCTTTTCATGCACACAAGGTATACGGAAATAGATCATATGCTGAGCTGTAAAACAAATCTTAATAAATTTTAAAAGACTGAAGTCTTGAAAAGTATCTTCTCTGATCACAATCAACGATAATAAGCTATATCTACAAAAATGCAAATATTTGAAATTCACATTACGCATTTTATTAGTCCAGTGGGTTAAAAAAGGAAACCACAATAGAAATTAGAAAATATTTCAAGTCTTTCCTGGGTGGTCCAGTGAATCTGCCTATCAATACAGGGGACGTGAGTTCAGTCTCTGGTCTGGGAAGATTCCACATGCCATGGGCAACTAAGCCTTCATGCTCTGGAGCACACGTGCTGCAGCTTCTTGAAGCAGCACTCTCCCTAAAGCCTATGCTTTGTGGTAAGAGAAGCCACCACAGTGAGAATCCCAGGCACCACAACTAGAGATCAGCCCCCGCCTGCCACAACTAGAGAAAACCTGCACACAATAAAGACGACCAAGGCCGCCAAAAATAATTAAATAAAAAACAAACTGTTTCAAGCTGAATGATAATGAATATACAACATATCAAAGTGTATGAGATGCAGCTAAAAGAGTGCTTTAAGAAAAAGTTACAGTTCTAAATGCATATGTTAGAAAAGAAATTATAAAAACAGTAACTAAGTTTCCAGTTTAAAAAGTTAGACAATGAAAAGCAAAGTAAACTCAGAATAAGTGGGAAAGAGAAATAATAAAAATAAGAATAGGAAACAATGAAATAGGAAACAACAGAAAAAATTAACAAAGCCCCAAACACAGCTCTTTGGAAAGCTTAACAAAAGTGATAAATTCCTAGCTAGACTGACAAAAACAAAGAGAAAGAGAGAGAACAGAAGTTATCAGTGTGAAGAATAAAAAAGGTGTACAAGCTGGGTTTTGAAGAGGCAGAGGAACCAGAGTCAAATTGCCAATATTCACTGGATCATGGAGAAAGCAAGGGAGTTCCAGAAAAACTGCTTCATTGACTATCCTAAAACCTTTGATTGTGTGGATCACAACAAACTGGAAAATTCTTCCAGAAATGGGAGTACCAGATCACCTTACCTGTTTCCTGAGAAATCTGTATGCAGGTCAAGAAGGAACAGTTAAAACCACACATGTGGTTCAAAATGTGGCTGACTAGTTCAAAATTGTGAAAAGAGTACAACAAGACTGTATATTGACACCCTGCTTATTTAACTCCTATGCCGAGTACATCATGTGAAATGCCAGGCTGGATATATCACAAGCTGGAATCAAGATTGCTGGGAGAAACATCAACAACCTCAGATATGCAGATGATACCACTCTAATGACAGAAAGTTAAGAGGAACTAAAGAGCCTTTTGATGAGGGTGAAAGATGAGAGAGAAAAAGCTGGCTTGAAACTCAACATTTGAAAAATTAAGATCATGGCATCTGGTCTCATCACTTCATGGCAAATAGATGGAGGAAATAGTGGAAGCAGTGACAGATTTTATTAACTTGGGCTCTAAAATCACTGCAGACAGGACTGCAGACATGAAATTAAAAGACGCTTGCTCCTGGAAAGAAAAGCTCTGACAAACCTAGACAGCGTATTGTGTGTGTGTTAGTGGCTCAGTGGTGTCCAACTCTTTACAACCCCATAGAGTGTAGTCTGCAAGACTCCTCTGTCCTTGTAATTCTCCAGGCAAGAATACTTGAATGGGTTGCCATTCCCTTCTCTGGGGGATCTTCCCAACCCAGGGACTGAACTCTGATCTCCTGCATGGTAGGCAGATTCTTTACCATTTGAGCTACCAGGGAAGGGACAGTGCATTAAAAAGCAGAAACATCACTTTGCCAACAAAGGTCTGTATAGTCAAAACTATGGTTTTTCCAGTAGTCATGTATGGATATGAGATGTCGACCATAAAGAAGGCTGAGCGCCGAAGAACTGATGCTTTTGAATTTTGGTACTGGAGAAGCCTCTTGAGAGTTCCTTGGACTGCAAGGAGATCAAATAAGTCAATCCTGAAGGAAATCAACCCTGAATATTCATTGGAGGGACTGATGCTGAAGCTAAAGCTCCAATACTTTGGCCACCTGCTGCAAAGAGCTGACTCATTGGAAAAGACCCTCATGTTGGGAAAGATTGAAGGCAAAAGGAGAAGGGAGTGGCAGAGGATAAGAAGGTTAGACAGCATCATTGACTCAATGGATATGAATTTGAGCAAACTCAGGGAGATAGTGGAAGACAGAAGAGACTGGCATGCTACAGTCCATGGGGTTGCAAAGAGTTAGACTTGGCAACTAAACAACAACATTCAGTGTAGATCTTAAAGAATTAAATGGATAATAAGGAAATATTATGAGTATCTTTATACCAATAAATTCATCAATTTATATGACAGACAAATTCTTTAAAAAATATAACTTATTCTACTGACAAAAAATGAAACAGAAAATCTGAATAACTCTTTACCTGAAGAAATTGAATTTTTGTAATAAAAAACCTCCTAGCAGAGAAAGCTCTAGGCACAGATGATTTAATTGGTGAATCCTATCAAACATTTAAAGAAACAGTCCTTGTCAGATGCAAACTCTTTTAGGAAATGTAGCAGGAGGGAACACTTCCTAAAAAATAAAATAAATGGTAGCCATTTTTGAAGTAGGTCAATGTAATTCTAAACTGAGAAAGCATTAAACATTCAAGCCTAAAATAAAGAAAACATCTATCTTGGTCTATTTGAGCTGCTACAATAAAATATCACAGATGGGAAACTTGTAAACAACACGAATTTATTTCTCACACTTCTGGGGGCTGGGAAATCCAAGATCAAGGTGCCAGGATGGTCACGTTCTGGTGAAGGCCTTTTTTAGCCTATAGCTGATGATGTCTCTGTGCATTCTCACAGAAGAGGGTAAGCAGACCTGTGGGGTCTTTTTTATGAAAAGATTAATCCTTTTCATGAGGATTCCACCCTCATAACCTAAGCGACCTCCCCAAAGCCCCATCTCCTGATGCCATAATCTCTCAAGTCTAGAATTTCAAACATTCAAACCATAGCAGGATCTTTTTCAATTTACAGGTAGAGAGCAGGAAAAGGTATAAGGAGCATTAGCTGCATGGCTTAATGTTTAATGCTCTCTCTCCATCCATGTTGTTGTAAATGGCAAGATTTCATTTTTTATATAGCTGACTAATATTCCATTATATAAATGTACCACATTTTCTTCATCCATTCATCTAGTGATGGGCACTTAGGTTCCTACAATATCTTGGCTCTTGTAAATAATGCTGCAAAGAACATTGGGGTGCATGTATATTTTCTAACTAATGTTTTTTGTTTTTTTGTTTTTGTCTGTTTTCAAAAAAATACCTATAATTGGAATTGCTAGATTGTATAAATCCCATGGACAGAGGAGCCTGGTGGGCTACAGTCCATTGGGTTGCAAAGAGTCAGACACAAATGAGCATGTTGAGCACGATGGTAGTTCTATTTTTAATTTTTTGAGGAATCTCCGTAATATATTCTATAGTGGTTTTACCAATATACATTCCACATGTGAGGGTTTCCTTTTACCCACATCCTTGTCAACATTTATATTTGATGTCTTTTTGATGACAGTCATTCTCACAAGTATGATGTGATAATTCATTGTTGTTTTGATTTGCAGTTCCCTGATAATTAGGATGTTGAGCATCTTTTCATGTGTCTGTAGTGCCAGGCACTGGAGTGGTGCCTGTGCAGCACTAGAGCGATTTTGAAGAGATACCCCATGTCCAAGAGCAAAGGATAAGCCCAAGCAAGATGGTAGGAAGGGCAAAATCAAGTTTAGAATCAAACCCCTTACATGCCAGAGATGCTATAACCCTAATCCTAACCAAACCTTGTGTGCACCAGGACCCAGAGACTGCACAGAGACTAAGACAGAGCTGTGTTTTAGTGTCTCCTGTGGTGGTACGGGTCAGCAGTGGACTGCTCCGGGGTAGGGGCTCTGGGTGAAGCAGACCTGGGTATGGCATAAGCCCTCTTGGAGGAGGTCATCATTAACCCCACCATAGAGCTGCCAGAACTTATACAGGACTAGAGAAACAGACTCTTGGAGGGCACAAACAAAATCTTGTGTGCACCAGGACCCAGAAGAAAGGAGCAGTGACCCCACAAGAGATTGACCCAGACTTGCCTGTGAATGTCCAGGAGTCTCTGGTGGAAGCATGGTTTGGTGGTGGCCTGCTGCAGGATTGGGGGCATTGAGTACAGCAGTGCATGCGTGGGCCCTTTTGAAGGAGGTTGCCATTATTTTCATTACTTCCAACATAGTTTGGCCTCAAGTCAAATAAGAGGGAGGGAACACAGCCCTGCCCATCAACAGAAAATTGGATTAAAGATTTACTGAGCATGGCCCCGCCCATCAGAACAAGACCCAATTTCCCTCTCAGTCAGTCTCTCCCATCAGGAAGCTTCCATAAGTCTCTTATCCTTCTCCATCCAGAAGGCAGACAGACTGAAAACCACAATCACAGAAAACTAACCAAACTGATCACATGGACCACAGCCTTGTCTAACTCAATGAAATAGGTTTCATAGGCTCATAGGCCAATGAACCTATGCTGTGTAGGGCCACCCAAGATGGATGGGTCATGGTGGAGAGTTCTGACAAAACGTGGACCACAGAAGGGAATGGCAAACCACTTCATTATTCTTGCCTTGAGAACCCCATGAACTGTATGAAAAGGCAAAAAGGTATGACACTGAAAGATGAACTCCCCAGGGCAGTAGGTGCCCAATATGCTACTGGAGATCAGTGGAGAAATAACTCCAAAAAGAATGAAGAGACGGAGCCAAAACAAAAACAACACCCAGTTGTGGACGTGACTGGTGATGGAAGTAAAGTCCTATGCTGTAAGAGCAATACTGCATAGGAACCTGGAATGTTAGGTCCATGAATCAAGGCAAATTGGAAGTGGTCTAACAGGAGATGGCAAGAGTGAACATCGACATTTTAGAAATCAGTGAACTAAAATGTACTGGAATGGACGAATTTAATTCAGATGACCTTTATATCTACTGCTGTGGGCAAGAATCCCTTAGAAGAAATGGAGTAGCCATCAGAGTCAACAGAAGAGTCCAAAATGCAGTACTTGGATGCAATCTCAAAAATGACAGAATGATCTCTGTTCATTTCCAAGGCAAACCATTCAATATCATAGTAATCCAAGTCTATGCCTTGACCAGTAATGCTGAAGAAGTTGAAGTGGAATGATTCTATAAAGATCTACAAGACCTTCTAGAACTAACACCCAAAAAAGATGTCCTTTTCATAATAGGGGACTGGAATGCAAAACTAGGAAGTCAAGAGATACCTGAAATAACAGGCAAATTTGGTTTTGGAGTACAAAATGAAGCAGGGCAAAGGCTAATAGAGTTTTGCCAAGAGACTGCACTGGTCATAGCAAACACCCTCTTCCAACAACACAAGAGAAGACTCTACATATGGACATCACCAGATGGTCAATACTGAAATCAGATTGATCATATTCTTTGCAGCCAAAGATGGAGAAGCTCTATACAGCCAACAAAGGTCCGTCTAGTCAAGGCTATGGTTTTTCCAGTAGTCATGTATGGATGTAAGAGTTGGACTATAAAGAAAGCTGACCGCCAAAGAATTGATGCTTTTGAACTATGGTGTTGAAGAAGACTTTTGAGAGTCCCTTGGACTGCAAGGAGATCCAACCAGTCCTAAAGGAAATTAGTCCTGAATAGTCATTGGAAGGACTGATGTTGAAGCTGAAACTCCAATACTTTGGCCACCTGATGTGAAGAACAGACTCATTTGAAAACACCCGGTCGCTGGGAAAGATTGAAGGCGGGAGGAAAAAAGGACAACAGAGGATGAGATGGTTGGATGGCATCACCAACTCAGTGGACATGAATTTGAGTAAGCTCTGGGAGTTTCTAATAGACAAGGAAGCCTGGCATGCTGCAGTCCATGGGGTCGCAAAGAGTATGACACAACTGAGTGACTGAACTGAACTGAACTGTAGTCCATCTGCATGTTTTCTTTGGAAAAAATGTCTACTCAGGTCCTTTGCCCATTTTTGAATTGGGTTGTTTGGATTTTGATGTTGAGCCACATGAGCTCTTTGTACATTTTGGATATTAACTCCTTATCAGACGTATTGCTTGCAAACATCTTCTCCCATTCAATAGGCTGCCTTTTTGTTTTGATAGTTTCTTTCCCTGTGTAAAAGCCTTTTAGTTTGATGTAGTTCCATTTGTCTATATTTGCTTATATTTCTCTTGAGAAAGAAATATTCCGAAACGTGATGTCAAAGAGCACTCTGCTGATGTTTTCTTCTAGAATTTTTATGGTTTCAAGTCTTACATTTAAGCCTTTAATCCAGTTGAGTTTATTTTTGTATATGGTGTGAGAAATTGGTCTTGTCTGATTCTTCTGCGTGCAGCTGTCCAGTTTTCCCAACACCATTTATTAAAGAGCTGTCTTTTCCTGTTGTATATTTGTGCCTCCTTTGTCATAGATTAACTGACTATAAAAGCATGGGTTTTTTTTTCTAGGCTCTCTAATTTATTCAGTTGATCTCTGTGTTTGTTTTTATGCTAGTACTATACTGCTTTGGTTACTGTAGCCTTCCAGTATAGCTTGAAATTAGGAAGGATGATATCTGTAACTTTCTTCTCCTTTCTCAAGATTGTTTGGCTATTCAGGTCTTTTGTGTGTTTCCATACAGATTTTAGAATTACTTGTTCTAGTTCTGTGAAACACACCTTTGGTATTTTGATAGAGATTGTATTGAGTCTGTAGATTGCTGGGGAGTATGTTCATTTTAACAATATTAATTCTTCTAATCTATGATACATATTTCCATTTGTTTGTGTCATTTTCAGTTTCTTTCATCAATGTCTTACAGTTTCCAAGTACATGTCTTTTACATCCTTGGTTAGATTTAGCCTCGGTATTTTGTTCTTTTTGACGCAGTTGTAAATTGGATTGTTTTCTTAATCTCTCTTTCTAATTCATCATTATTGTATAGACATGCAACAGGTTTTTTGTATATGAATTTCATATCCTGCAACTTTACTGAATTCATTTATCAGTTCTAATAGTTTTTTGGTGTTGTCTTTAGGATTTTCCACATATAACATCTTGTCATCTTCAAGCAATGACCGTTTTACTTCCTCTTCTATTTGGATTCCTTTCGTTTCATGTCTGATTGCTGTGACTAGGACTTCCAATATTATACTGGATAATATGATGAGAATGGATATGCTTGTCTTCTTCCTGATCTTAAAGGAAATACTTTCAGCTTTTCACTGTTGAGTATGATGTTAGTTGTAGGTTTATCACATATTAATATAAACTTTATCATGTTGAAGTATGCTCCCTCTGTATGCACTTTGTTGAGAATTTTTATCATATATCGATGTTGGACTTCATCAAAAGTTTTTCTGCATCTATTGAGATGATCATATGATTTATATGCCTATCCTTTTTTAAAACAAGTCTTTAAAATGTAAATTAGTTGAAAATATTGAAATATATTTATTTGCTAAAATAATCATTTGATCACTTCTTGTTTCTTCTCTGAATTCCTCTCTGCTATACTTCTTAAAACAGATGGTATTGCATATCTATGGATATTTTGGGAACTGGACTGAGAAAATAATTTAATTTAAATTTATGGGAATATATTAGGGTGGGTCATGGTCAATTTGTGAATAGTTAACTTTTCTCCGTAGTGCCTTCAATGTAGAAAAGGTCTAAGGGACCCTGCTTCCAACTGTGCTGACTCACCTGGTGAAGCTACAGAACTGAGGCATGGATTGTGATGTAAGTATATCACACAGTACCCAGAAGTTCTGTAGATAGCTGGGGGGACAGAGGGACCAAGCATAAAGTATACACAGCTAGAAGACAATTTGTTGTTTAACTTTCCAATAATCAGAAATGCCAAAGCCTTTGACTGTGTGGATCACAATAAACTGTGGAAGATTCTGAAAGATGGGAATACCAGAGCACTTGACCTGCCTCTTGAGAAACCTGTATGCAGTTCAGGAAGCAACAGTTAGATATTTAACTTATATGCAGAGTACATCATGAGAAACGCTGGACTGGAAGAAACACAAGCTGGAATCAAGATTGCCGGGAGAAATATCAATAACCTCAAATATGCAGATGACACCACCCTTATGGCAAAAAAGTGAAGAGGAACTAAAAGGCCTCTTGATGAAAGTGAAAGAGGAGAGTGAAAAAGTTGGCTTAAAGCTCAACATTCAGAAAACGAAGATCATGGCATCTGGTCCCACCACTTCATGGGAAATAGATGGGGAAACAGTGGAAACAGTGTCAGACTTTATTTTTCTGGGCTCCAAAATCACTGCAGATGGTGACTGCAGTCATGAAATTAAAAGACGCTTACTCCTTGGAAGGAAAGTTATGACCAACCTAGATAACATATTGAAAAGCAGAGACACTACTTTGCCAACAAAGGTCCATCTAGTCAAGGCTATGGTTTTTCCAGTCATGTATGGATGTGAGAGTTGGACTGTGAAGAAAGCTGAGCGCAGAAATTCTTCTGAACTTCTAATGCTTTTGATCTGTAGTGTTGGTGAAGACTCTTGAGAGTCCCTTGGACTGCAAGGAGGTCCAACCAGTCCATTCTAAAGGAGATCAGTCCTGGGTGCTCTTTGGAAGGAATGGCACTAAAGCTGAAACTCCAGTACTTTGGCCGCCTCATGTGAAGAGTTGACTCATTGGAAAAGACTCTGATGCTGGGAGGGATTGGGGGCAGGAGGAGAAGGGAACGACAGAGGATGAGATGGCTGGATGGCACCACTGACTCGATGGACGTGAGTCTGAGTGAACTCCAGGAGCTGGTGTTGGACAGGGAAGCCTGGCATGCTATGATTCATGGGGTTGCAAAGAGTTGGACACGACTGAGCAACTGAATTGAACTGAACTGAACTGAACTGAAGAGAAAATGTAGGGGGGAAGCACTATAGAACTACCCTAGGCAGTTAATAGAAATATTATGTTATTTTCTGGATTCTGTTATGTTTTTGAAACTATCATCCTTTAAAGATTTGTGCTTATGCATACTTAATTGCCCAGTCGTGTCTGACTCTTTGTGACCCTTTGGACTGTATCCTGCCAGGCTCCTCTGTCCAAAGGATTTTTCAGGCCAGAATACTGGAGTGGGTTGCTTTTCCTTCTCCAAGGGATCTTCCCAATGCAGGGATCAAAACTGTATCTCCTGTGCCTCCTTCATTGCAGATGGATTCTTTAACCACTAAGCCACCAGAGAAGCCCATGCTTTTGTAAATTTGTAAAATCCAAAAATTTACATTCTAAATCTTTTCTCATTCTAAATACACATTCACTTTCTGACTCAATTGTTAAATTTAGAATTTAAAATTATTTTAAAGAGCATCCCCAGATTGTATAAGCTTCTGGCTCTACAAAAAACCCTGGATCTTTCCCTATTTGAGTTGTAAGAGGAAGTGTGAGAGAAGGGCAGGATCAAGGGCAGGATACAGATGCTGCTTAATTCTACACTTTAAGACCAAATATATGTTAAATAAAGGTTAAAATAAAAATATCTAGGAGCAGAATAAAAAGTAAGATGTATGCTATCTAAACTACTAAAATAAGAAAAAAGCAAGCTTCATTAATTCCACAAAAGGCAAAAAAGAAAAAAAAGTACTATAAATAAAATGGCAGGAATAAACACAATCACAATAACTATAAGTACGTTGAACCCCTATAATAAAGTGTTTGTCTAATTGGGCTTTAAAAAATCTAATCATATGCTTTTTAAGAGTAAAGGGAAATAGAATTTTAAATTATGTTAGAACAAACTTGTATCAGAACTACCTAGAAACAATATCAGAATCACCTAGAGATGCCATTTCATTAGAATCAGGGAGGTAGACTTTGGGATAAGGGGTTTCTCTATTTAGTACCCTAGAAAGTCACGCACTATTGTTTGCATATCTGAGCACTGACACTTGTCATTGCTTCTAGAGAAAGAGTATGGAAGAACAGGATAGAAGGTACATTGTCTTCTGCTCTTCAGCATTTGCATTTTTGTACCCCTTTGAATTTAGTTTCTTCATTAATTTGTTTTGATTTTCTTATCAATTGAATGTATTGTTTACTCAAATAATATATTTAATAGAATATTTAGGTTAAATCATCACACATTAAGAATTGTGTGATTTATGACAAACGTGCGATCAGTGGAGGAAAGGATAATCTTTTCAATAAATGGTTCTGGATCAATTGAATATGTAAAAATTTTAACCCTGACCCCTTCTTCTCATTATACACTATATTAACTCAAAATGGACTAAAGATCTAAAGTGAAGGGTAAAGCAATGAAACTTCTAGAAGAAAACATGGGGAACTATCTTCATGAATTTAAGATAGGCAATGTTTTCTTAAATACAAAAGAACAAACCGTGAAAAAAAGAGACTGATAAAATAGACTTAATTAAATGAATAACTTTCATTTATCAAAAGATATTTTTAAGAGAATTAGAAAATAATACACAGAATAAGAAAATAAAAATATGAAACAACTATTGACAAAGATTGTACACCCAAGATATATAAGGCACCACTATATATCAATAAGAGAGAGAAAAACTACTCAGTTTTTTGAAAACAGGCAAAAGATTTGAATATACATTTCATAAATCTAGATATATAAATGATCAATAAGCATATGACAATGATTCTGTATCATTATTTATGGGGGAAATGTAGATTAAAACCATAATCAGATACCACTACACCCTAAAATTTTTGAAAACGGATAGTACTACTTCTTGTCCAGTGCTGGTATAAATTAGGACAACTCCTTTGCTACCATTTCCATCTTTCCTACACCCACCAGCAAACGTTTCAGTTCAGTTCAGTTCAGTCGCTCAGTCGTGTCCAACTCTTTGAGACCCCATGAATCGCAGCACGCCAGGCCTCCCTGTCCATCACCAACTCCCGGAGTTCACTCAGACTCACGTCCATTGAGTCAGTGATGCCATCCACCCGTCTCATCCTCTGTCGTCCCCTTCTCCTCCTGCCCCCAATCCCTCCCAGCATAAGAGTCTTTTCCAATGATCCTGCCACAAACTCTTTGCTCATCACAAGGAGACAGATTTTCTCCCACGTAGTTTTTCCTTTCTAGTTCAACTGGCAAATATCAAGCACATAATAATAGTTAATGTATAAATGTGTACCAGCCTCCTTCCTTATCTATTCGTCTTACCTTTACTTTTTGTATATTACTTGGTTCCTTGTTATAAGACAAAGGTACCTGTATTTCCTCACTTATTAGTGAACAGGGTCTCAATCTAACATACACAGCTTAACAGGTAAACAGTTTATGCACTGGTGATGAATTACCGGAGAGAGGACACGTGGAGAGCTTCTTAAAGAAAACTTAGGAAAACTTCTTTAAGAAAACTTAAAATTCTTATACTACCCTCAAGGTGCTCTGTATATACTAATCACTCTATAAGTGAGGGATGAATTTAGCATGATTATGGTCAAAAAAAAGCTAAAGATCTGGGTATTTTAAAAATTTATTTATTTTTTAATTGAAGGATAATTGCTTTACAGAATTTTGTTGTTTTCTGTCAAAACTCAACACGAATCAGCCATAGGTATACATATATCCCCTCCCTTTTGAACCTCCCTCCCATCTCCCTCTCCACCCCACCCCTCCAGGTTGATATAGAGCCCCTGTTTGAGTTTCCTGAGCCATACAGCAAATTCCCGTTGGCTATCTATTTTACATGTGGTAAAGACCAGGATATTTAAGAAAGTGGAGTTGTCATCACATGCTAGGCATGACAGGACTCTCCTATGTTGTCTGTGTCATTTTCATTGTATTACATCATACTGTGATGTATTTTCTTTCTTCTATTGTAGATGCTCAGAGTAACAAATGAAAAAATGTGCTCTTCCAACCTTTTCTCTCCATACCATCCTACAGTCAAATCAGAGCTTTTAGGAACTAGTGTTACCTCTCTCGGTGCTTGCAAAATTCACTTTCAGGAAAAAGAATTGATAGGGAATTAACTTTTTTTCCACAGTTAACTGCCTGAAGGAATTACTGTTTAAAATGCAAACAAATGAATTTCTAATGGTGGAATTTTAAGTTCTGACAAGGTGGCAGAGAAATGGAGGTTGGTTTTTTAGGCTAGTAACCACTCTAACATTTCCTCTGCTCCTTATAACTCTAACACATAATAATCTCTTTTCCAGTAAAGCTAGCTCTGTTTTCAACAGACTACAAAGTATAGCTATCTGATCCACCCTTAGTCCCATGTAACTTTGATCTATTTTCTTTCAGAGGTATCGCCTTCTCAAAAAGCCAGGAGGAACTGGCAAGGAGTTGAAAAGAATTCTTTTCTTTTCCCTCCCAAGCTAAAATGACCTAAGTTGCAAGGACTGGGTGATCTCAATTTCTCTGGAAAGAACAAGTGTTGTTTTTCATGGTTGTTAGTAAACAAAGAACAGAACACATCATTTGCAACACTTACCTAAAACAACCCTTCAGTTTATGACCTAGTCTCCAAATGAATGACCGCTTACAAAGACCTATCTGTAGGTGGGGACCCTGAATATAATAAAATGCAAACATTCACAACTTCTGTAAGCAGTATTTGCTAAACAAGATCCAACCATTGCTGCCTTTGCACTGAGTGTCAATATTTCCATTGTCAAGTAAGTGGACACCATTTCAATTGCTTATAACATACGGTGTTGAAAAGTTATAAACCTGCAGCTTTAACATTTTAAAGTCAGTGCTTCAAAGTATGGAAGGTTTATAATCCAAAGAGATTGGTAGTATTATTATACATATTATGTTAATATCTTGCCCTTATTTGAAGTACAAGGAGGTAATCAATGCAAAAAACTCAAAGAGATGGTAGGCTCAACTTTTTTTTGGTGCGTTAACTATGCCCTAGTAAAAGATAGCTATAGAACTCTTTGAAATTCTCATAATCCAAACCCTGCTTTGTCTTTTCGTATAAATAGTATACTACCAAAGAAGCACCGTGATATGAGGATTAATATGAGTGTCCTTATACCTCAGTCAAAACAGGACAATCAAAAAGGTTTAGAGACTCTGCCCTCACTTTCTGTGTTTGATATATCTTGTTTTTACACAGACACTTGGGATTTGTTATCTATAAAAAAAGAATGAATTTATCCAAGGAAGTAGTAGCCATGGCCTAAAGGAACTAGCATGAGAAAATGACTAAGCATGTTAATAACAACAGTAATAAAGATTGCACTTGCTGTACAGTGCTCATTTATTCCTTGCGATACCCTTCATGGTAATTATTATTCCCAGTTTAGAGAGGACAGCGAGGCGATGTAATTTTAACCTCACACAGTCAGGAACTGCCAGAATCTGAGCCTAGGCGCTCTGGCTCTGGAGCAATATTTACACCCACCTGAGTTCATTCAATGAGTCAGTTACTCGGTTTTTTAATCAAATATCTACCAAATATGCAGTGTGTTCTTGGGCTCCAAGGCATACATAAATGAGTTAAAGTAGATATGGTGTGTGCTCTTACAGAATGTACAGCAGTAAGCCAAACATCAGTCAACTAGTTAACAAACCAATGTAAAACTGCAGTGTGACAGGTACGCAAAGGAGGCAATGGGTGAGGCCGAGCGAATCAGGGAGGTGGCGGAGTTTTGACTTCCGCACCAGATACGAAGGATAGGTAGACGTGAACTAGACAAAGAGGAAAAGGAAGAGATTTCAAGGTAGAGGAAACACCACAGGCAAATCCCCTGCTGTGAGTGGGAACAGGAAAAGAATAATTGAAGGCAGCCCAGTGATGGGCAATCAAAGAGAGCGAGAGTGAGAAGAGTTCAAGGCAACACTCAGTCAATAGGACCGGATCGGCCAGGAGTTCGGTAGGGCTATGTTAGGCTGTATCTCTGCCCTATGATCTTTTCTGAGTCCTAAAAGATTTTAAATAAAGGAAGAGGTGGTGGTGGAATTACTTGAATAGATGTGTGTTTTAAAAGGGCCACTCTAACGCTAATATTGGAGAAGGCGATGGCACCCCACTCCAGTACTCTTGCCTGGAAAATCCCATGGATTGAGGAGCCTGGTAGGCTGCAGTCCATGGGGTTGCTAAGAGTCGGACACGACTGAGTGACTTCACTTTCACTTTTCCCTTTCATGCATTGGAGAAGGAAATGGCAACCCACTCCAGTGTTCTTGCCTGGAGAATCCCAGGGACGGGGGAGCCTGGTGGGCTGCCGTCTATGGGGTCGCACAGAGGGACACGACTGAAGCGACTTAGCAGCAGCAACGCTAATATTGATAATGGGATAGAAGAGGACTTTGTGGTGATAAAGAGAAATGGAAAGAGCCAAGCTGTAGTAGACAGAAAAATCAATAGGCCTGTCTTGAAAAATTATCTAAGTCAATTTGGTCACGTACATTATTTCTTTCTTTTTGACAGTTAGAAGTAGTCACCAATTTTTGATGTAAGTGAAGAGGGTGGTTACTCTGACATATAGCTCTGCTACTCAGTTACAGTGAAAGCAAGTATTTGACCAAATTCTATCGTATAAACAGACCTTTTAAAATAAATAGTTATTAGCAAGGAGGCTTAGGTACAATAGTTCATCCAGTCTCTTCTATAAATTCAGTTAGGTTCCACCTTTCTCTTATGTCCTTTTATGTATCAGTAGTATGATGTACTGTATCACTGCATAACACATTACCCCAAAACTTCCTGACCTAAAGTAACAATAAATATTTATTAACTCATAGTTTCTGTAGATCAGGGATAAATCAAGTTGGCTGGGTAGTTTTGTTTTGGGGTCTCTCATGAGTCCAGATGCTGGCTGGGGCCCTTGTTAGCTGAAGGCTTGACTAGACCTGAAGGATCTGCTTCCACAATGGCTCACCCTACAGCTGGCAAGATAGTGTTGACCACCAGCAGAGGACCAAGCTCCTCCCCATGTGGGTGGCTCTGTAAGTTTCACAGCATGGTGCCTGTCTTCCTCAAGAATAGATAATCCAAGAGAGAAAAAGGCAGAGTCTGCAATATCTTTTAAGACTTAGCCTTGGAAGGCACTATCTTCCTTTCCAGAATATCTTAATCACACAGGTCATCTCTCTTCAGTGTGAGGGTGGAGAGAACTATACAAAGGGATAAATACTAACAATCACTAATATTAAGGGCATTAAGGATCAATTTGAAGACTGTCTACCACAAATGAGGGCTTCCCCAGTGGCTCAGCAATAAAGAATCTTCCTATCATCTCCTGCAGGAGATGCAGGAGACGTGGGTTCTATCCCTGGATCAGGAAGATCCCCTGGAAAAGCAAACGGCAACCCACTCCAGTATTCTTACTGGGAAAGTCCTACGGACAGAGGAGGTGGGCTACAGTCCACGGGGTCACAAAGAGTCAGACACAACTGAGCATGCATGTATCACATATGACTACAACATGCATGAAAAGTTCTCTTAAGGTAGATGCAGTAATATTTGGAGGCAGGATGCAGACAACCAGAATCCAATGAATCAATAGCTAGATACAGGTTGGTACCTTTCCTAGAGATACAGATTATGGTGCTTGCTAGATTGTTATACTCCATTCAGCAAAGGTGGAATGTCTAAAATACATGAGCCAAACCATATACCTTGAACAACACTAATTTCACCAGTGAAAACTGTTAATATTTCACTATGCTAATTAGCAAAATTCTGGTGTTGGTCAAGGTAAGTATGACGAAAGCACTTGCAGTAGCTTCCTCTGGAGTGTGGCTTTGTGGGTAAATATCAGCTGACCATACCTGGGAGTGTGAATTCCTAATTATGGCAAGCAATAGCGCTTATGACATAGCCTAAATCAACACACATATATATTCACACATAGTGTCACATTATCCGCGCTCAATTACTTTAAAGTAAATTACAAACATCATGATACCATCCGGGATTTAGATGGTATAGCCCATGAAAAGAGTAACTATCCTGGCCCATGACAGTTCCTGAATGATACTGCTCATACTGGATACAGTAACTTAAAATGGAAATGACTGGTCATTAGTGATGCATTTCTGAGATTAGAGTATGTTGCATAAAGCACCTATATTGATTTTTAATTTTGAAGACAAAAGGCATTTAAGATTATATTGTAGGGTTATCTGGGGAATTACAGGAGTTATTACAGGGTTATTTGGGGAATTATGTAAGTTAACAGTTTCAAAGTCCTTAAGACATGTGCCTGGGCATGTAGTAAAACTTAGTAATTGGACAATGATGACGGTGGTGGTGATCGTCTAACAACGTCAGATAGATAAATGCCTCTTCATGATTATGAGGTATACTGTACGCTGGGGTAGATTCCCCTGACACCATATTACTCTTCAGGACTGAAGGACTTGTCTGTCTAGCTGCTGGGAATGCTGTGGCTCATCGCTCTCAAGATGTCAGCTCTATCGAGAAACTGTCTTACCCAAGGTCACACGCACTTCCTGGGGGCAGTCTTTTATCCAGTGTCTGATCATTGGAGGGTATACCAGGGCCCAGCATGCTTGCCTCAACTTGGAACACTGCTGAGGGTCACCCTAGCTTCAAAGCCACCCATAGCTTTCGTTTAGGAATTATTATAACCTTTCACAGCCCAGCTTCCCCCTCTATCCAATTCTGCATATCACCAGAAGTGTTATTGCCAAGAGAACCTCCTGATAAATCTTCCTGCATGCAAATCTGTCTCAGGGCCTGCTTCCCAGGGAACATGACTAAAAGCATTGATGGTTATTTAATGAATTAAAATACTGCATAAGCAAATGTATCCTTTTTTATTGGTTGATAATCTTTAGCCCAAGGTGTAAGTTTGAGATATGTGCTGAGCTTAGTAGCTTGGTCGTGTCTGACTCTTTGTGACCCCATGGACTGTAGCCCACCAGGCTCTACTGTCCATGGGGATTCTCTAGGCTAGAATACTGGAGTGGGTTGCCATGCCCTCCTCCAGGGGATCTTCCCAACCCAGGGATTGAACCCAGGTCTCCTGCATTGCAGGCAGATTCTTTACCGTCTGAGCCACCAGGGAAGCACAAGAATACTTGATGGGTAGCCTATCCCTTCTCCAGGGGAACTTCCCGACCCAAGAATCTAACGGGTCTCCTGCATTGCAGGCGGATTCTTCACCAGCTGAGTAGGTATGTATAATTTAAAACATTGTTCATTTAGATTTGAAATTTGTGATCTTAGGTTGGTAGTGTTAGTCACTCAATCGTGTCTGATGCCATGCAACACCATGAACTGTAGCCCACCAGGCTCCTCTGTCCATGAAATTCTCCAGGCAAGAATACTGAAGTGAGTTGCCATTCCCTTCTCCAGCGGATCTTCCCAAGCCAGAGATCGAACCCAAGTCTTCCACATTGCAGGCAGATTCTTTACCATCTGAGCCATTAAGTTGGTGGTAGAGACTAATAGAATAAGTTTTTAATTAAAAGCCTAATTATATTAAATATTATTAGAAAAGCTGTAACTTATAACTATTATCCGACGTATGGAAAACAGAAAAGGCCATGACAACCTTTGATATAGGCAAAGCTAGTATACAGATTCAACTTTTTAGTTTAGGCTAGGGAATGCTACAGTAGTAAACTATGCCAGAATCTCAGAGGCATTTCACATAAAAGTTTCTTACTTGGGCAAATCTGCTAAGAGTCCAGGAGTTTCTCTAGGGCAGTGCTTTATGCAGTGGCTCAACATTCCAGACTGCTTCCTTTCTCTGGTAACTCCTTCTTAATGATGCCTCAGGGTTCTTTGTGCCAGGAATGACAGCATGGTGAATCATGTGCTGACTTGTAAATGTTTTGGTCTAGAAGTAACGTACCACCTCTGGCCACTGTTCATTGATAGAACTAGTCACACAGTTCCGCCTCACTTGCAGAACTAAGAAATATAAACTCTTACATATCCAGAAAAAAAATTGAAAATATTGAACACTGGTAATTTTAGCCACAAGAACACACTTACACTATGTGAGAGAGACTAACATTTTAGTATCCATAAGGATCATTGTATAAGAGACATTTAGTCTTTTTTATTGTTTTTATGTTATATTAAAACGTATTTGTATGTAAACAAATAATTATACATGTACATGCTGTCACAGCATACATAATTTTTAGGTCCTTTAAAAAATTTTGTTTATACTTTTTGTTCATTTTTTTTTAATTGGAGTATAGTTGCTCCTCAATGTTGTGTTAGTTTCTTCTGTACAACGAAGTGAATCTATTTGTGTACGTATATCCTCTCCCTCGTGAGTCTCCCTGTCACTCACTCCCCCATTCCACCCCTCCAGGTCATCACAAAGCACCGAGCTGAGTTCCCTGGGATAGACATCAGCTCCCCACTAGCTCTCTTTTCCCCCTGGTCGTGTATATATGTCGATGCTCCTCTCCCAGTTTGGCCCACCCTCCCCTTCCCCACTGTGCCCACAAGTCCATTCTCTACATCTGGTCTCTATACCCGCCCTGCAAGGAGATTCATTTGTACCATTTTCCCACATATGTGCATTAATATACGATATATATTTTTCTTTTTCTGACTTACTTCATTCTGTTTGACAGACATCCACAAGAAATTCACTCTTGGGACAAACTCTCTGTGTAGATCTTATCCTAGGAGAGGAATTAATTTTAAGTTTCTGTGTTTATTTGATTGGAATTCTGTGTACAATTTGATTGGAAGTAAATTTAGTTCAGTATTAACAGAATTAGCAGCTAAAGTAGAACCCAGCAAGGTGTAAACGGTCTCTCAAATCATAAGATAAATAGTTTAAATACAGATCACATTTGAGTGAGCTGTGAAAATTTATGTAAAAATATTTTTTCAGAGGCTTCCTTAAAAACGAGATAGTAAAATTTTAAAATAAGAATGAAATATAAATAAAAGTGAGCTTTACTTGAATTTACTTTCATGTTCGACCATTTATTCTTTCAAATAAAAAGAATAAAAGTACTATTAAGAAAATAAATAATTAATTTACTTAATACCATGGGGTCAAAAAGTCAGACAGACTGAGCGACTGAACTGAACAGAAATACACCTCACACCTTTATTTCTATGCTGCTAAGTTGCTTCATTCGTGTCCAACTCTGTGCGACCCCATAGACGGCAGCCCACCAGGCTCCCCCATCCCTGGGATTCTCCAGGCAAGAACACTGGAGTGGGTTGCCATTTCCTTCTCCAATGCAGGAAGGTGAAAAGTGAAAGTGAAGTTGCTCAGTCATGTCTGACTCTTCGCGACCCCATGGACTGCAGCCCACGAGCCTCCTCTGTCCATGGGATTTTCCAGGCAAGAGTACTGGAGTGGTTATTTCTATGGCACGAGTCAATAAAAAAAAAAATTTCACATGAAAACCATTTCATATTATTGGTTATGAGACAGTCCAAAGCTAAACATAAAAAATCAGTTTAAACAAAAAGTGGAAAATGAAACAAATTTTCTTGCTTTCTAGAACTGTGAAGATAAACATAATTCTCTTTTCAGTGTATAGTTGTATCAAATTTTATCATGTGTAATAGATTAGCATAGTGATCACCACAATTAGGATATGAAATTCTTAAAATTATTCTGCTTCCCCAAAGTAACTTCCTCATGCTACCCCTTTATAGTCATACCCTCCCCCAACCCTAAATCCTGGCACCACTTACTTGTTCTCCATCACTGCACTTTTGCCATCTTGAGAATGTTATATAAATGGGGTCATACCATATGTAACTTTTTGAGACTGATTTCTCATCAGCACAATGGCCTTGAGATCCCTGAAAATTGTTGCATGTACCAAATTTGTTCTTTTTATAGCTGAATAGTGTTCCATGATATGGATGTACCATAGTTTATTAATTCACCCATTGCAGAGTATTGGGTGGTTTCCAGTTTTTAGCTGTAACAAATAAGACTGATTTGAACATTTATGTACAGATTTTTGAGTGAATGTAAGTTTTCATTTCTCTAGAGTAATATCCAGTAATTGGATTACTGGGTTTTATGATAAGTATATATTTAACTTTGTAAAAAAACTGCCAACTGTTTCTAGAGTGGCTGTCCCATTTTACATTTCCCTCAGCAAAGTATGAGAGACATAGTTAGTCCATGTCTTGTCAGCACTTGGTATAATCAGTATTTTTTATTTTAGCCATTCTAATAGGTATGTAGCATTAGTTCCTTGTGGTGTTAATATGCATTTTCCTACTGGCCAATGATGTTGAACTACAATAATGTCTTACAGAAAGTTTTGCATTTTTGTAATTTTTTTTAAACATCTAAACTAATTCTCATAGGAAAGTGTGATGTATTTCAAGTGATAAGAGGCTGATATAAAGTAAATCTGGAAAAATCAGTCAAATGTAATTACCCCAATGCAGAATCAAAACAATTTAAAACTCAAAAGGAACATGGAGATAATTTAGTCAAACTTCTCCATTTTACAGAGAACTGTCCCAGAAAGGTTAAATGACTTCTCACACAGTTGGAATTTTACCAAAAGCCACACTTCTGATACTTGAATCTCTTCCATAATGTCCAGTCAAGTAGGTGACAATGTATGCTTGAATCCTGCAAGTGACTGGAAATTCACTCATTTTTTGCCCCATTCCGTTAGTAAGTGTTTCTTGACATTGAGCTGAAATGGCCTATAAACAAATAAAGAAGTTTGTTCCTTTTTGACATTGACCCGAAATGGCTCACTATAGCTCTTGTCAGTGGGTCTAGTTTCATCCTCTGAGACATTCCTAAGGAAGTATGGACCCTTTTCCTTATGACAGTACTTCAGGTACTTGAAGACAGCCATCATGCTCTCACACATAAACTCCAGGCCAAACATTCACATTTTCCTCCAGTCCTTCTTAGATGAGCTTGTTTACCAACCTTGCTTGTGTGGAAACTGGTCCTAGATCTCCTAGGGTGAAAAATACTGAACAAAACGTTTCTAGTCACACAGCCAGAATTATATAGGCATTTTCCAATTATATGAATTCGCTACAGGACTTAATAAATTTTTCTTGCTTTTCACTTAGTGTATTTCCTTCCATCATTAGAAATATTTGTAAGTGTAGTTTTAAAATTTTAGGCTAAATATTTTTATTTTTAAACGGTTTCTTTTTTGGATGTGTTACATTCATAGGGCACAAAATTCAAAAATTTAAGGAGGTTTATGGGCTTCTCAGGTGGTGCTAGTGGTAAAGAACTCATTTGCCAGTGCAGGAAACATAAAAGATGCAGATTCAATCCCTGGGTCTGGAAGATCCCCTGGAGGAGGGCACGACAATGTACTCCAGCGTTCTTGCCTGGAGAATCCCATGGACAGAGGAGCCTGGTGGGCTACAGTCCATAGGGTCACAAAGAGTTGGACATGACTGAAGCGACTTAGCACACAAGAAGGTTTGCAATGAAAAGTCATGATCCCTAGCCTCCTAGTTGAATATAATGTAATATTGATATTATATAAAACAACATAATATCAATATTATATTCTCATAAGACACATGATTCTAATTATGACATTCCATTTTAAGACTATACATTAAAATTTTTTATCTTAATTTTTTATTAATATTATTGTGGGCTTCCTTATGTATATTTTATGTATATATTTCATATTATTTCTTAAAGTAGACTCCTAGAAGAAAATAGCTGCATTACATAGTATGACTTGTCTTACTATAACTTTCCACAGAGTTGCCATTTTATATACTTAAAATGTTTATAAATGTACACCAGCAGTTTATGTGTCCATTTCACCACACATTTACAAGCATGGAATGCTATCATTTATTGATTTTTTCAAATTTGTTGTCCTGATTTGCTTTTAATTGAGAATGAATTTTTTAATGTTTTTATATCTCTATTGACTTCCTAGTGGTAAACATATCCTAGTGATAAAGAACCTGCCTGCCAATGCAGGAAACATAAGACATGCAGGTTTGATAATTGGGTTGGGAAAATCTCTAGCAGTAGGAAATGGCAACCCACTCCAGTATTCTTGCCTGGAGAATCCCATGGACAGAGAAGCCTGGTGGGCCACAGTCCATTGGTTCACAAAAAGTCACGCACGACGGAAGCGACTCAGCATGCATGCACACATTTCTATTGGCTATTTGTATTTCCTCCTTAGGGTATTTAAGTCATCGCTAATTTTTAGAAGATAAACTTGTATGAGGTAGAATGAGTATCAGCCCATTGATACTTAAAAAATACTGTTTCGTCCATCGTATTAAACTATTAGATGTGTTTTACAGGTGCTAATGCCAGTCTATCCCAAACAATTAAATGTAGTTAACTTAAAAACTTTTTTTCCTAAATATCAGGCCTTACAATGCACATTTATATTGTAATATATCTTATCTCTTTACAAGTCTGTTTCGCCTACCAGATTTCAAACTAGTGTAATCCGAGGGCAATACCCTAATCAGCTTTCTAAAGCCTGACGGAGACATATACAGAGAATAGACATTCCCTAAATGTATTTACTTGGCTGCACTGGATCTTAGCTGTGGCATGCAGGATCTTTAGTTGCAGCCATGCGGGATCTTTCAGTTGTAGCATGTGAACTCTCAGTTGTGGCATGTGGGATCTGGTTCCTTGGCCAGGGATCGAACCTGGGCCCTCTGTATGGGAGCACTGAGTCTTAGCTACTGGACAGCTTAGCCATTGAGTCTTAGCCACTTCACACACTAGAAGTCCCAGATGTTTCCTAATTTTATGATATCTAAATGAGTAAATTAACTTAAAATTTTTCTGTTAGTTTGCTGGGTCTGTATGGTTACAGATTCCCCCAATTTTTAAAATTCTAATTATGACTATCTAGAATTTAGCCCAGAGTCAACATCAAGCTGTTCTAAAGTTTGTTAAATCCCCTACCCTTCCCAACTTTGAATCGGATAAAAATTTGATAAGTATGGGTTTTCTCAAGTCAGTGAAATACAGTGTTGAGCCATAAAGGGACAGTAGTTCTATACTGAAAACCTCTGAGAGGCTGAGTGCCTCCAGGAGTCAGTGCCCTTTGGGTATTAGCCACTATCTGAAGGCGCTATCTTGTAGCCCTGCTTCCTCCCCAATTTACTTGTGAGTTTATGATGAAAAATGTCAATAATGTTTGTTGGGTACAGATAAATATTGTGTACTGCATTTTATTGGTGCACGGGTCTAGAAACCCTGTCAGGAAGAAAATAAAATTAGAGAAAGTCTGGTTGATAAACCCATACTGTATTTGATTGACTGTGGCTTTCTCTTATGGGCTTCCCTGATAGCTCAGTTGGTAAAGAATCCACCTATGATGTAGGCGACCCCAGTTTGATTCCTGGGTCGGGAAGATCCACTGGAGAAGGGATAGGCTACCCACTCCAGTATTCTATTCTTGGGCTTCCCCTGTGGTTCAGCTAGTAAAGAATCCACCTGCAATGAGGGAGACCTGGGTTCAGTTCCTGGGTTGGGAAGATCCCCTGGAGAAGGGAAAGGCTATCCACTTCAGTATTCTGGCCTTTGCAATCCCATGGACTGCATAGATCCAAAAGATCGCATAGATCGCAAAGAGTTGGACAAGTCTGACTCAGCGACTTTCACTTTCACTTTTTTCTCTTATAGATGCTCCTGGAGCATCCTGTTAATTCCTTTTAGATTCTTGCCTAAGATCAGAGTACTCCTGGTGGAGGGTTAGAGGTGTTAGAGACTCTCAACTGAATGAATAAAATCCCAATCAGGTCAAGATTGAAGGCAGGGTTTCCAAATGAAGTGGATTTCCATTCTATATCCCTGGAACTCCTTTAGTTGTCCATGATCTTTTCTCTATTTCTGAGGGTTTGAGACTGCCAGCGACTATTGAAAAGTACCTTTTCCTATGAATAGTTTGTACATGATTATGAAAAGTATTGGCATACAGACAGCTGTAATTCCTGCAACAGATCAAGAGAGTGGGAAGCATTTGTCAGTCCAACAAACTGTCTGAGGACATGAAATACTCTTTGAATATTAGAATATTCTGCCACATGGTTTTCTGGTCTATTCAAGCATGGTAACCCTGTCAGGTCTCTTCCAAACTCTGACACACACTGTCAAAGCAGACTGTGGGATCTGTGATTTGCTAACTCCATCCTGCCTCATGTATTTCCTCCAAGGAGTCCGTTAGACCTTCACCCTCCAGCATCCATTTCACAACCCCCTATTCCCTCCAATCCAGGGAAGACTAATATTGAGATTCCCTTTAAACTCTTTGTATTAACTTCATAGGGTTGCTGTACCAGATTACCACACACTGATGGCTTAAAACCATAGAAACGTATTCTCTTACCGTTCTGAGGCCAGAAATCTGAAACTAAAGTGTCAGCAGGGATGCACTTTTGGAGGACTTAGAAGAGAATCTGCTTTTTGCCCCTCCCAGTGCCTGGGAGGCGCCAGCACTTTTTCACTTGTGGCTGTGTTACTCCCATCTCAGCCTCGCTGTCACATGGCCGCCTCTTCCCTGTGTCTCCTCTTCAGTCTGTCACATAAAGATGCTTGTCATTGAAGTTACAGCCGATCAGACAGTCCAGGGTGACTGATCTCTTCATCTCCAGATCCTTAACTTAATTACATCTGCAAAGACCCTTTTTCTAAATAAGGTAACATTCACACCGTTCCAGGGCTTGAGACATGGGCATTATCTTTTTGGGTGCTACTATTCAACCCACTGGAGAAGGCAATGGCACCCCACTCCAGTACTCTTGCCTGGGAAATCCCATGGACGGAGGAGCCTGGTAGGCTGCAATCCATGGGGTCTCGAAGAGTCGGACACGACTGAGGGACTTCACTTTCACTTTCATGCATTGGAGAAGGAAATGGCAACCCACTCCAGTGTTATTGCCTGGAGAATCCCAGGGACAGGGGAGCCTGGTGGGCTGCCGTCTATGGGGTCGCACAGAGTCGGACACGATTAAAGTGACTTAGCAGCAGCAGCAGCATTCAACCCACTACATCTTGCTTAAGGATACAATTTTTTTCTTCTTAAGTTTTACCTCTGGAAGTTTTGAGGAAATTCAAGAAATCTGTTCTTTCTTCATCACCTTAGCTTTGAAGACTGTGCCTTCACATTGTGCTGTTCTTTGGAAAATTCAATCTACTCCTTTGTTTCAGCTTTTTTTTTTTTTTAATTCCCCCTTCCCTGGGCAAATGAATATTACACTAACGGGAAGAAACAGCCCCCCAAATTCCAGGTTTTAGATTTCCACGTGTCACCCTTAAAGCAGACATTTGCCCATGTCATTCTAGCAATATTCTGTTTTCCATAATTCCTCAAAGATGGGAAAAATTCTCAGGTCTTATTTGTACCCCTCGCCCTTCCATCCCCCAAATCTGCAGTACAAGCACTTCATATTAGATGATGGATTCTAAATTGGCACTGTTAGGTACTTTCTTACGATTCCTTCTGTTTGGGAAGAGTACTGTTTCCTGTCACTATGTATACTACTCTTTTGAGTAATATTAGTAAGTTCCTATTTACTTGAGTCACTACTAGGAGCCTGGCTCAGTGTTTTGAATGCATTACTTCCATTACTCAGAACAATCCTATGAGAAAGAAATACTTTTCTCCATTTTACAGATGGGGACAAGGAGACCCAGGTTAATATAACTGAGTATTGAAACAGAAAATTATATCCAAGTTTGCCTGACCTCACAAATACACAGAGTTTTTTCTACTATGTCAACCTGCTTCTCAAGTTTCCTTTGTAGAGAATGAAGAAAACAATATTTAGGAAGTCTGCTTTCTCTCTCAGCTCTAACCTTACAACAGAAGCTGTAAGTGGGCTTTCCCTTTCTTGATCTTCTGCCTTTGAATAGAATTTTAAAAAGCCCCTTCTTTGCCTTCTCTTAGCAATTTTTTTTTTTGTTTTGTTTTGCAAGTCTCACTTCATTGGGGAGCTTCAGGTTTCTTGACACTATATTTTAAGGCCCATGTTACCTTCTTATAATTATCCTTGGTATGTGGTTGTTCACTCCCAAGGTTTCTGTCTCTTCCAATTAGCCAAACAATTCTTCCTTGTTGGTCAGAATTAGGCTCCCCAGTTGTTCTGCTGGGACATCAAATCATGAGAAAGGCAAATCAAAAAGTTGTCAGATGTTTTGCTTTTAGGCAATGAAACTTTCAGGTATCCAGCTATTTGAATTTTCTTTTGGATTGTTGCATTGCTGCAGGTATTGACAAATAGTATACTGTAGGGTATGGTGGTACCAATAATGAATTATTTATGAATAACTGCACGTGGCAGTACATGTTTGGAATCACTGTTGAACCTCTTAAATAAAACACTCTAAAGCAGTTCTGAGATTCCCATTGTCTGTGTGTATACCTAGTCATTCTAACATATTCCCCATTCAAGTTCATCACATAGAGAAATATTATTTTATTTCTAGTAAACTAGTTCTTGTATCTCATTTTGAGTGTAATCCCAAACCAGAAAGTGAGAGGCTAAGGAATATGACCTCTCTGAAGTAAAACAGATGTCAGGAAGTCTATGAATTGAGGTCTTAAACAGAGTTCTGTGAATTTTGATGACAAAAATATTATAACTTAATTTTTGCACACCTCTAAGTGAAATTTAGCATTTCTTTCAATTGTGAACATAGGCAACAAACCAGTGTTATCAGAAGTAACAATGATTTTTTTTACCAATAAAAATCACAAATATTTCCCCATTGCATTACTATAGCTGTAAACATCTCAAGAAGTAATTAACATTCAGTACTTTAAAATTGGGTATTATTTGACCCTCTGCTAGATTTTGTTTTTCAATGTGTTAATAAAGAAGCACATGTACAGGACATTTTTGTTGAATAACTTGATTACTATATTTTATATGATTGGGCAGAAGCATAGCAGCTGCGACAGAGAAGCTCTATACAGTCAGCAAAAACAAACTGGGAGCTGACTGTGGCTCAGATCATGAACTCCTTATTGCCAAATTCAGACTGAAATTGAAGAAAGTGGAGAAAACCACTACACCATTCAGGTATGACCTAAATCAAATCCCTTATGACTATACAGTGGAAGTGAGAAAGATTTAAGGGACTAGATCTGACAGACAGAGTGCCTGATGAACTATGGATGGAGATTCATGACATTGTACAGGAGACAGGAATCAAGACCATCCCCAAGAAAAAGAAATCAAAAAAAGCAAAATAGCTGTCTGAGGAGGCCTTACAAATAGCTGTGAAAAGAAGAGAAGCAAAAAGCAAAGGAGAAAAGGAAAGATATACCCATTTGAATGCAGAGTTCCAAAGAATAGCAAGGAGAGATAAGAAAGGCTTCCTCAGGATCAGTGCAAAGAAACAGAGGAAAACAATAGAGTGGGAAAGACTACAGAGATCTTCAAGATAATTAGAGATACCAAGGGAACACTTCATGCAAAGATGGGCTCAATAAAGGACAGAAATGGTATGGACCTAACAGAAGCAGAAGATATTAAGAAGAGGTGGCAAGAATACACAGAAGAACTGTACAAAAAAGATCTTCATGACCCAGATAATCACAATGGTGTGATCATTCTCCTAGAGCCAGACATCCTGGAATGTGAAGTCAAGTGGGCCTTAGAAAGCATCACTACGAACAAAGCTAGTGGAGGTGATGGAATTCCAGTTGAGCTACTTCAAATCCTGGAAGATGATGCCATGAAAGAGCTGCACTCAATATGCCAGCAAATTTGGAAAACTCAGCAGTGGCCACAGGACTGGAAAAGGTCAGTTTTCACTCCAATCCCAAAGAAAGGCAATGCCAAAGATTGCTCAAACTTCTGCACAATTGCACTCATCTCAAATGCTAGTAAAGTAATGCTCAAAATTCTCCAAGCCAGCCTTCAGCAATATGTGAACCGTGAACTTCCAGATGTTCAAGGTGGTTTTAGAAAAGGCAGAGGAACCAGAGATCAAATTGCCAATATCCATTGGATCATCGAGAAAGCAAGAGAGTTCCAGAAAAACGTCTATTTCTGCTTTATTGACTATGCCAAAGCCTTTGACTGTATGGATCACAGTAAACTGTGGAAAATTCTGAAAGAGATGGGAATACCAGACCACCTGACCTGCCTCTTGAGAAACCTATACGCAGGTCAGGAAGCAACAGTTAGAACTGGACATGGAACAACAGACTGGTTCCAAATAGGAAAAGGGGGTACGTCAAGGCTGTATATTGCCACACTGCTTATTTAACTTATATGCAGAGTACATCATGAGAAACGCAGGACTGGAAGTAGCACAAGCTGGAATCAAGATTGCTGGGAGAAATATCAATAACCTCAGATATGCAGATGACACACCCTTATGGCAGAAAGTGATGAAGAACTAAAGAGCCTCTTGATGAAAGTGAAAGAGGAGAGTGAAAAAGTTGGCTTAAAGCTCAACATTCAGAAAACGAAGATCATGGCTTCTGGTCCCATCACTTCATGGGAAATAGATGGGGAAACAGTGGAAACAGTGTCAGACTTTATTTTTCTGGGCTCCAAAATCACTGCAGATGGTGACTGCAGCCATGAAATTAAAAGACGCTTACTCCTTGGAAGGAAAGTTATGACCAACCTAGATAGCATATTCAAAAGCAGAGACATTACTTTGCCAACAAAGGTCCATCTAGTCAAGGCTATGGTTTTTCTGGTAGTCATGTATGGATGTGAGAGTTGGACTATAAAGAAAGCTGAGTACCAAAGAATTGATGCTTTTGAACTGTGGTGTTGGAGAAGACTCTTGAGAGTCCCTTGGACTGCAAGGAGATCCAACCAGTGCATTCTAAAGGAGATCAGTCCTGGGTGTTCATTGGAAGGACTGATGTTGAAGCTGAAACTCCAATACTTTGGCCACCTCATGCCAAGAGCTGACTCATTGGAAAAGACCCTGATGCTGGGAAAGATTGAGGGAAGGAGGAGAAGGGGACAACAGAGGATGAGATGGCTGGATGGCATCACCAACTCAATCGACATGGTTTTGGGTGAACTCCCAGAGTTAGTGATGGACAGGGAGGCCTGGAGTGCTGCGGTTCATGGGGTCACAAAGAGTCGGACACGACTGAGCGACTGAACTGAACTGAACTGAACTTATACTATAAGGAAGAATTATACAATACCCTCCATCTAGGTTAAAGGGAAAAAAGATATTTTAAAAATGATGAACATATATTTTATTTTCCAAACTAGGACACTTTTGAGAGTGAAAGAGGGCTATTAGTTATTACACCAGGAAAATAGGCAAACAGGTCTGTTATGAGTAAATCAGCATGTATAATCACACTACTTTTATATTCCTTGTATTCCCCTGCCTTAGTCCATTCCTTTCTTTCTGTAGCAAGAGACGATCACTACCTTGATTTTGTGGTTATCATTCTGTTGCTTTATAGATTTACTTCTTATGCTAGTACTCAAAATATTATTTACTTTTATTGATTCTTTCATTTATAGAAGTGAAAGCCTACTGTACTATTCTTTTGTGAGTTGCTTTTTTATTCAACACTGTTAGACAGTCATCCATGTCCATGGATTTGTGATACATTTTCCTCACTGTTGTAGTCTACTGTATATGTAATATATTTAACCACTCTACTACTGATAGACAGTTGGGTTGTTTCCATTTTTTACTGTTATAATACTGTTAGGAATTTTCTTGCTCATATACCCTGATACACATTTCTCCTGAGTCATAAAAAACACTTGTTTTTTTAATGTTTACTGGATAATGCCAAATTGTTTTCCAAATGGATATACCAATTTGTTCTCCAACCAGTAATGTATAAGTGTTCCGTTAATATTGTCAGACTTTAAAATTTTTATGTGGTGGGTGTGAAATAATAATGAGCATGTGGCTGAGCATGTCTTCAGGTTTCCTCCTTTATGAGTTATGTTTATAGTGTGGTAGTTAAGAGCATTATCTATTTTTTTAAAATTTACATTGTAATAATTCTTTACACAATTTGAGTATTAATTCCTTTCCTAGTAATATGGGTTATAAAGATAACAAAGCCTATGTCTTGTCTTCTACTCTACTTAGGATGTCTTAAAATGTTTTTTTATTGTGGAAAACTTTAAGCATATATAATAGTATAAAAGTATGTAGAACAATCATCTCTGATTTATCTACCACCCTACATCAATAGTTATCAACTGATAACCAATTCAGCTTCATTTATACTACTACTCACTTTCTCTCTAACATTTTAAAGTATATCCCAAATATTATACTGTTACATCTCTAAATATTTCCATATACATCTCTAAAAAATAGGGATCTTTAAAAACTACTATAACACAAAAAATTTACAATACTTCCCTAGTATCATCTAGTATTCACTAAGCCTCCAAATTTCCAGTTATCTTAAGTGTGTGTGTGTGTGTGTGTGTGTGTTTTAAACTTTGTTTGAATCATGATCCAGATAAAGTCCTGTGGTAGCAGGCTTCGAAAATGGTACCCAATGATTCCTTCAATGTAGAAGGCATGGTGGCTTCTGTCTCTTTCTTTTGGATTTCTTGCTTAATGGGGAGCCAGGCTGTTCTGTGGAGAGGTATATGGTGAGAAACTGAGGCATTTTGCCAAATAACTAATAAAGAACTGAAGCATCCTACCAATGAGAATAAGCCATTGTGGACATCTAGCATTATTTAAGCCATTAAATGATTGTTGCCCCAGCTGATAGCTGGACTGTTACATCATAAGAGACAGTGAGCCAGAACCACTCAGCTAAGCCACTCCTGGATTTCTGACCCTCAGACACTGTATGAGACAGAAATGTTTTTTGCTTTAAAAGTTATGTTTTGTGGATAGTTTGGCTATAAAGTGATACAAAACTAACAAAGATTTGGGTACCTGAAAGTGAAGTTCTGACATAACAAAAACCTAAGATATAATAGTGACTGGGACTTCTATGGTTCGATGGTTAAGACTCTGCGCTTCCACTGCAAGGGACATAGGTTTGATCCCTGGTTGGAGAAATATGATCCTGCATGCCATTGGTGGAGATGAAAAAAAAAGGGAGTGGATTTAAAGTACAGTGGGCAAAAGGTGGAGGGACTTGGAAAGCATTAGTGAAAGTTTGAAGAGGTTTGAAGAAATTATTTATAAGTGCATAATAACTTTGAGGAGGCTGCAGATGAGGTCTTAACAAATTAAAAAAATCTTATTGGAAATTAGAGCAAAGTGGCAGAAGGTTTAGCAGATTTGTCATCTGTGGTTATGTGCAAAATAGAAAATATGCCTAATGAACAGGGTGACTTGGTTAAGGCAATTTCCAGCCAGAGTAGTGTTTAAGATGTTACTTGGTTTTTCATTGTTGCTTTTAGTAAAATGTGAGAGGGGAGAGATAAGTTAAAGGAAGACCGTTAAACAAAAAGGAGCCAGAACTTTGGGGATTTGAAGATTCCCAGTCTCTGTAGGTGACAAATGATGTTAAAATTAGTAAATGGCTCAGAACAAGAACAAATGCAAAGCACTAACAGGAAAATATGAAGTTGGGGATGTAGTTTTAAAGCCCTTTAAGAGCTCAGAAAGATCTAGTGTGGGGCTTCAGTGTTTTATTCAACATAAAGAGTGTGCCTGACAAAATCTCTCAAATTACAGGGCTTCTAAGAATTTTAAGGGTGTGGTGCATCAAAAGCCCAAAGTAGAGAAGGGTTTATATGGAAGATATTTACGGGCATTGTTTTGTCTAATGGCGAGAATTCAAATAAAATTCACAGAAGATCCACAATGTTTATAAAGGGATTATATCAGCAGAATATAATGTTTTAAAAGAGACTTTTAAAAGAGAACTATATTAGTAGGCTGTTTGCCAGCCTGAACTGGAAAGGATAGAGCACCAAATTAAGAGACTTTCGGACATACAAGCTTCTACAGGCACACAAGTATATAGCTGTAAATATGGAAAACCGAGGATAATTCAGTGGGTGGATCTGAGGACCAGAAAGTAGTTAAGAGCCCTGAAGATTTACTCTGACATTTTGAATCTTAATCAGGAAATTGCCAACCTGTTCCCCGGTGGATTTCAGAATTTCTGTGAATCTGTGGACCTAACTTCTGCACCTAACTTCCCTCCTTTTAAACACACATCTGTAGTGGTCACCCTATTTTATGTTAAGTTGTGGAGGCAGATACTGTGTGTCTTATTCCCTGATGGCTCAGATGGTAAAGAATCTGCCTGTAATGCAGGAGACTTGGGTTCGATCCCTGGGTCAGGAAGATCCCCTGGAGAAGGCAGTCTACTCCAGTATTCTTGCCTGGAGAATCCCATGGATAGAGGAGCCTTGGCGGGCTAGTCCATGGGGTTGCAAAGAGTTGGATATGACTAAGGAACTAACACTTTCACTTTCAGATCAAAAGGAACTCTAAAGATCAGTGTTTAATGAAGTGTACCTGAAAATCCTCATCCACACCTAGACTTTACCTTTCTAGACTTTGAGTTAATGCTGTCATAGGATGAAAGTTTGGGGGAGCTCTGGTGGAGGTTGAGTGTATTTGGCATACTGGAAGAATGTGACTCTTTGGAGGTCAAATTTGGTAGACAGCTTCTAGGTAGGCATGCTGTTGCATAATTTCCTCCCACACTGTTTCAGGGATCATCTGACAAGAATGGTACACCATTCTGAGTGATTTTTAGCTTGTCTTGGATCACTCTCTCTTGGATTACTTGCTTTGGGGACGGCCAGGTGCCATATTATAAGAACACTCAGGTAGCCTTGTGAATGAACCATCTTGGAGGTGAATCCTCTATGAACAGTCTTCAGAAGACTGCAGCCCAGTTAACAGCTTGACTGCAAACTCATGAGACCCTGGGTCATGAGACCCAGCTAAACCACTCCTGGCTTCCTAATCCTCAGACTCTGTGATACATCTTTTCAGTTTTAAGCTGTTAAATCTTGGGGTAACTTGGTACACAGCAATAGTTAACTAACACAAGTTCACACATTGCTTCATATGTCTTTTAGGGTGTGTCTCTTTTAATCTACATTTTTTTTCCATCTTCTCTCCCTCTGGCAACATATTTGTTGAAGTTAGTTTGTCCCATGACTTCTATAGATGAAATTTTTCTGATTGCACATTCACTGTGTTTAACATTCTCTGTATTTCCTAATGATCAGGTTTGATTTTTTTGGGCAAAAATTCTTAATAGGTGATGGTGTGTTTTTCCATTAAGAGGGTTATAGTTTCTTTATTTGTCACGTTAGTAGCTGTTGATATATTGATACAATGAATAAACCTGTTTATTCATTAGGAATCTTAAAATGTTATAATTTTATCATTCATTCTTCACTTATTAATATATTTATGTAGAAAAACTTCCCCTCATTTACTATTTGCTTACCTGTGGTAGAGTTCATATAGGAAAGATAGGACAAATAATTGACTTTTTAAAAATTTGTTTTCAAAATAATGAATGATTCTATAACATCCTTCAATGTTGACCAATTAGATGCTTTTTGTTGGTTTTATTATTAAGAACTCATGAATTTGAGGACATTAGATAATTACAGATATTCCAATCCACTGCATTTGGTATGTTCCAGTGTGCACTCGAGGGGATTTCAGGATTCCTATAAACCTGCGTGTCCTTATTGATACTCATTCATTCCATCTCTGGCCAGAGGAATGCTTTTCAGTTGGCTCCTGAATCATTTGATGTGATCCTGGTAGACTATGACAGTTTCCTTCCTAAATAGAACAACAAAATGTTTCAGGCTCATTGTGTACATTTCCTATACCTAACTGAAATTAACTACTACTCCAAGGGCTTATGAGGTCTTCTGAACAGAGTTTTAAAAATGTTCAGTTCAGTTCAGTTGCTCTGTTGTGTCCGACTCTTTGCGACCCCATGAATCGCAGCACGCCAGGCCTCCCTGTCCATCACCATCTCCCGGATTTCACTCAAACTCACGTCCATTGAGTCGGTGATGCCATCCAGCCATCTCATCCTCTGTCATCCCCTTTTCCTCCTGCCCCCAATCCCTCCCAGCATCAGAGTCTTTTCCAATGAGTCAACTATTCGCGTGAGGTAGCCAAAGTACTGGAGTTTCAGCTTTAGCATCAGTCCTTCCAAAGAACACCCAGGACTGATCTCCTTTAGAATGGACTGGTTGGATCTCCTTGCAGTCCAAGGGACTCTCAAGAGTCTTCTCCAACACCACAGTTCAAAAGCATCAATTCTTTGGCGCTCAGCTTTCTTCACAGTCCAACTCTCACATCCATACATGACCACTGGAAAAACCATAGCCTTGACTAAACGGACCTTTGTTGGCAAAGTACTGTATCTGAATGTAATTTTTTAAAATAGATTTTGCATTTACCTAGTATAAAGGCACGGCTTTTGAACTGTGGGGTTAGAGAAGACTCTTGAGAGTCCCTTGGACTGCAATATCAAACCAGTCAATCCTAAAGAAAATCAGTCCTGAATTCATTGGAAGGACTGATGCTGAAGCTGAAACTCCAATACTTTGGCCACCTGATGAGAAGAACTGACTCATTGGAAAAGACACTGATGCTGGGAAAGATTCAAGGTGTGAGGAGAAGGGGACGACAGAGGATGAGATGGTTCGATGCCATCACATACTCAAAGGACATGAGTTTGAGTAAACTCTGGGAGTTAGCGATGGACAGGGAAGCCTGGTGTGCTGCAGTCCATGGGGTCACAAAGAGTTGGACACGACTCAGCGACTGAAGGGCATGGTGCTTTCCTGGTGGCTCAGTGGTAAAGAACCCACATGCCAATGCAGGAGATGGTTTGATCTCTGGGTTGGGAAGATCCCTTGAAGAAGAAAATGGCAAGCCATCCAAAATTCTTGCCTGGGAAATTCCATGGACAGAGGAGCGTGGCAGGCTGCAGTCCATGGAGTCAGACACGACTTAGCGACTGAGCACATACACACACACCACAAGGGCATACAGATATCTCACCATCTTGTCTTCTAAAGGTTTAATAGGTTTTCTTTTCACATTTAAATCTTTTAACTCACCTGGAACCGATTTTTTCTGTATAGTGTTAAGTGTGTGCACGTGCTCAGTCGTGTTTGACACTTTGGGACCCCATGGACTGTAGCCTGTCAGGCTCCTCTGTCCATGGGATTATCCAGGCAAGAATAAGGGAGTGGGTTGCCATTTCCTCCTCCAAGGGATCTTCCTGACCCATAGACTGAAGCCATACTTTCTATGTCTCTTGCATTGGCAGGCAGATTCTTTTCCACTGATTCTTTGTTGTGCTTTACAGATACTATGTTTTTTTTTTTTTTTTTTTTACAAATGGAAGGTTTGTGTCAATGTTGCATTGAGCAAGTCTCTTGGTACCATTATTCCAAAAGCATTTGCTCACTTCATGTCTGTGTGTCAAATTTGAGAATTCTCAAAATATTTCAAACCCTCCACCAGCCAAATGATTACAACTCACTGAAGACTCAGATGAAGATTAGCATTTTTTGGCAATAGAGTATTTTTAAAGGGATAGTAATATTCCTTTAAATATTAATAATGCTTATTAATATTATGACTAAATATAAATAATCTAAGGACTGTAGATTATTTTTTAAGACATAATGCTATTTCACACTTAATACAGTATAGTGTAAACATAAATTTTAAGCCACTGAGAAACAAATAATGTGACTCATTTTATTGTGGTATTTGCTTTATTGCGACCTGGAACCGAACCCACAATATCTTCAAGGTATACCTGTGGTCCTTCTTCTGAGAACTCAAAAAGCTGGACAAAATATAAAACACATATCTGAAGGCATCAGAGAGAGCTAATGAGGTAGTAGAAAATCCAGAGAAAGAAAATCCCAGAGTTGTTGAACCCAGCATTTATAATAGCTTATCTGGGGTACCTGCTGATTCTTGAGAAGATGGTTGAGAAGCTGAACAGAGCTTCTGATTAACTCAGTGAGTTACACAAAGACTGGATTTCAGAGACTGCCCTGGTTAACTCTACAGGCTTCAAGTTGCGATCTCAAACGTCTATACTGAGGCAAAAGTTTGAACTAGAAGCAGACCTTCCAATCGTCTAACCACACTAGGGTGATTCTGGATTACTAGTGGCCAGAACCTCTGCCAGGAGACATAAATCCTTCCTATCAACATCCTAAACCTCAAAGTATAGTTTCCTTCACTAGTTCTGGCATTTAAACAAAAATAACATAAATTAACAAAACTTTATAAACAAAAAGATATAAAATAAACAAAAATACATAAAAGTAAATAAGATAATATGATAACACACACAATGAAGAAATAAGAAGTTTCTGGTAACAGCAGATCCCAATGCCACTCAACGTGAGTTTTAAAGTAGTTATGCTTAATATGTTTGAGAAAATAAAAGACCAGAATGAGATAGATTACTGGATAGCTAACAGGAAAACTATAAAACAGAACCAAAGAGAAATGCTTGAACTGATAACAACCAAAAACATAATAACTGAAGTCAATGTTTCAATAAATTAAGTTTAATAGTTTAGAGACTATTAGAGAAGAATGAAATGACAGGTAAGAATTATCTAAAATGAACCACAGCGACAAATAAGTGGAACATAAGGGATAAACTGAAATGATCGAATATATTATACATTTAAGTGGAGTACCAGGAGAGGAGAGGGCAAAGAAGTAGGGCAGAAACAATAACCGATGAGAGCTGAGAACTTTCCAAAGCAGGAAAGACATGAGACCCCAGTTTCAAAAAGCACTACAAACTCAAAAAGAAAACAAATTCTATTAAAAAAAAATACAAAAACATTTGCTGCTAAGTCACTTCAGTTGTGTCCGACTCTGTGGGACCTCATAGACAGCAGCCCACCAGGCTCCCCCATCCCTGGGATTCTCCAGGCAAGAACACTGGAGCGGGTTGCCATTTCCTTCTCCTGCATGAAAGTGAAAAGTGAAAGTGAAGTCGCTCAGTCGTGTCCGACTCTTCATGACCCCATGGAATGCAGCCCACCAGGCTCCTCCACCCATGGGATTTTCCAGGCAAGAGTACTGGAGTGGGGTGCCATCGCCTTCTCCGACAAAAACGTTTAGTTACATTGTAATAAAACTGCTTCAATTTTAAGATGGACATCTTATAAACAGCCAAAGGGAAAAAGATTAAAGGGGCAAAAATAAAACCAACATTATTTCTCAAAAAAATTTTTTGGAAGCCAAAAGCAATGGAATATATCTTTGAAATGATAAAATACAGTAGCTGCTAATTCAGCAAAAATGTTATTTGAAAATGAGGTGAAATAAATAAGTTTCAGGATACAAAAACGGAATTTATCTCCAGCCCATGTACAAAGGAGATACTAAAACTTGTTCTTCAGGAAGAAGAAATAAGATGCCAGATAGAAGCTTAGAAACTCAAGGAGTCATAAAGTACAACAAAGTAAATATTTGAGTAAATATAAACACATATTAATCATATAATGCCTTAAGGAAATATATATTAAGTAGACACAATGTATATAACATGCAGTGAGGCAGTAAATGATGTGTTCTTGAGTCCTTACATTGTCTAGGAAGATGTGTCATATAAATTACTAAATAATACATAAGCTTATGGTGTGGAAGAAATGGAATAACAAAAGATAATCTAAAAGAAGGCAAAAAAAGGAGAAACTCAATAAAAGAGAGATGGGACAAATAGCAAATAATGATACATTTAATTCCATGTATATTAATAGTATTGCATATAAGTCAACTAAACCCTTTAATTACAAAAATATTATCAAATTAGATTTAAAAAATAAATTTGTGCATATAACGCAAGTAAAAATGTAAAAACACTTAGAATAAAATCTAAATTATGGTTGCTTTCAATTGCTTTTAACTTTGCTCTTTCCTACCTGCAAACTTACTCTTCTTGTAGTCACTGTGCTTCAACCAGGCAGGCCTTTTTTTGATCCCTAAGATATTCCAAGATAGTTCATGCCTCTGGGTTTTGCATTTTTGTCCCCTCTGCAAGCATTTGTTTCCCCAATTTCTGCAAAGCTGGATTCTCCTGTCAAATAGAAGTTTAAATAACAGTCTTTTAGAGGTTTTCTTTAGTCACCTATTCTAAATTATTCACCCATTTTAACTCCCTACCTAGCACGATCTTATTGGAGAAGGCAATGGCACCCACTCCAGTACTCTTGCCGGGAAAATCCCATGGATGGAGGAGCCTGGTGGGCTGCCGTCCATGGGGTCGCTAAGAGTCAGACACGACTGAGCGACTTCACTTTTACTTTTGTGCATTGGAGAAGGAAATGGTAACCCACTCCAGTGTTCTTGCCTGGAGAATCCCAGGGACGGGGGAGCCTCGTGGGCTGCCGTCTATGGGGTCCCACAGAGTCGGACACGACTGAAGTGACTTAGCAGCAGCAGCACAATCTTATAGTTTATTTATGGTCTATTATCACTAAAATGTAGTAGGGAACATGTCTGCTGTATTTACCACAGTTTCCCCAAGTCTAGAACAGTGACTGGGACACAGTAGATACTCAATAAATATTTAAAGAATGAATAAAATCAGTTTAGGTTTTAAACCTTTCTTACAGTTTTATTGGTCTTGGTGGTGGCTGTTCAAAGAGTGAAAGTGTTAGTCACTCAGTCGTGTCCGACTGTCTGCGACCCCATGAACCAGAGCCTGTCAGGCTCCTCTGTCCATGGAATTCTCCAGGCAAGAGTACTGGAGTGGGTTGCCATTTACTTCTCCAGGGAATCTTCCTGACCCAGGAATCGAACCTCAGTCTCCTGCATTGCAGGCGGATTCTTCACCATCTGAGCCACCAGGGAAGCCCCTGGCTGTTTAAAGACTTTCCTGATCCCAAAAGTACCAAATGATATCAAGATCCCATTTATGTATGGTAGTGACCCCTGAAAGTACTCGCTATGTAATGTGTAAAATTTGTAGGAGTTTTTCCACCAGTAAGTCAGACATGTAGTATAGTCTTAGATATAACTATAAAAACAAGTAAATAAAAGCTTCAAAGGAAGGCTACTGAACTACTAAAAAGTTGCAATACACTTCTGAAGAACATGTTTGTTTGTATGTTTTTCCCACATTAGAAAGCTGAGAGTAATATAGGTGAATGTTATAAAACATAAGTTTTTTATGGGGGAAGGGGGAGAGGCCCCTTTCATCCACTCCTAAGTAAAAACTTGAATTAAAAAAAAATTACCTTCTTACAGTTGTTTTAGAGTGGTTATTCCAGTAATGATGATTTATATATTTTGGTTACTTCCTTTTTTACTCTTTGTTTTATACTCAGTTTTTCACATCAAAGCAATCACACCGGTCACATTTTCCATTAGAAAGACTAGCTTAATGGCTTTTAAAAAATAGCTAGATAATACACCACTAAGTGCATATGACAGAACTGACCAATCTCTAATTGTTACAGATTGTTCCTACTTTTTAAAAATCATGATTAGTATTCCTACAACTAACATTTTTGTTCATAAATCATTTTAAGCGCAGTTTAACTGAAGTGATTTTGGTCTACAACATTCATTTAAATGGTATTTCTCAAGGGGAAGAGGGTGGGCAACACAAAACGGTCCCAGGCCTTTATCTCTAATTAGGAAAACAGTATACGTTGCAGGGAGGTGTGGAGATTACAAAGGCACTGACTGCATAAGCATAAGTCATTACATTTATTAAAGAAAAAGCAGCAGAAATTTCTTACAGGAGCTAATCTGGAAAACATTTTGCAAAGAGTATGGAGCTGGACTTTGAAAAAAGGATAGGTCTTAATGTTTGGAAATGTTCCAGACAGGTGGAGGTGTTGGAGGAGATAACTATTTGTTGGTGTTCTTAAATATCGGAGAACAGTCCTTACTCAGGACAACTCATCACAAAGCCTGAATAGTGAGCAACTTTGATTTTTTATCAAAGATTGGACTCCTAACTTCCTTGCCAGAAATGACCAAATTTCTTCTTAATCTCCATCATCCACATCTTTGTTCCTCTTTCATCCTTCCCTTTTTTGTTCCTCTGTCAAAGACTCATCTATTTTAAGTAACGGAAGTAGGTAAATTCCTCTTCTCCAAGGCTTGCAACCTTACGCAACATTATAACTGTTGCAACCTTAAAACATGCATGCCTTTTAATCTTATAAAAAAAAACACTGCTTGTAACAGATTTTTCACACTAAGAGAATTAGGAACATTCAAGGATATTAACTAAGAGTTATTTATCAACTTGCTCTACACCAAATAAGGAACATAGAGTCACATGATCTATTAAAAATGATTAGCAGATAATGAATAATGACTGTGATTTTCTTTCCTGGTTTTATTCTGGCAGCAATAAATTCCACCCTAATAATTTCAGTCTTATTGCCACATAGGTGATGCTTTGTGAACCTCAACGAGGCTGCCAGGTCTAGCACAGTAAAACTCACAGCGTCAGAAATGAGAGTAAGACTTCATGGGATGTGTTGTCAGTGATAGACTTATAGCCATTTCCCTTCTCCACCTTTCCCTCCCTAAGGATAGCAGCTGCTTTCCACAGACACCCCAGTCGACAGACTCCAATTCCTCTCTCCCACAGTTACCATCTGCAGATCCCCAGGGGCTTGTCTGTTTACAACCTTGTCCCAAACAGCAGAAGAGGAACCCTCCGAGAAGTTCTGGATTCGTCCTCAATAGGACCTGTTTCACAAAATATTTCCCAGCCACCTCCACCTGTTTCCAATGTTAGTACTTAGGATTTCTGTATCTTGTCACACTATACATTCCCCAATAAATAAAATTTAAAGTGAAAACTAATATAAAGCAACTGCCCTGTGCATGTTTCTTTCAGATGGCTCAGAACTCTCAAGATTCCCAGGATCTTTCGACCATGTTTAGGTTGGGTATCATGTTCTTCAGGGACTTTGGTAAGAGGGTGAAACTTAACGTCTCTAACTACCCTTGCCAACCCAACTTTGAGTTCTTCTGAAGCCTCCTAGATTCCTGTTCCAATTCCAGCTTTTCCAACAAAACTAGACCCTAAGGCAAAAAGACATCCCATAGATGAAACTGCAGATACAGTCAGGACTTAAGCAAGGACCCCTAAGTGGTGAGATGAATTTCTGGGTTAACAGTACTCCTCTGTAAGTCTGTCACTAACCAAACAAAAGGAGAGAGTTGACAGGTACACTTAACAACACAACACTTTGAAGGTATATGGAAGTTGTCTTTGGGGGAGGGGGGAACACAATATTACATGGAATTCGAAAGTTTGGTGATGGATATTTTTTAATCTAAAAGGAAATCGTCCATATTGGAATATATTAAATAGGCAGAATTCTCTTGCCAGCTTCTCTGCTCTTGGTAGATGTAGTTCTGACTTCGGCTGGTATGAACAGTGCAGAAACGTCTCACGATCAAATTCCACTGCCCTGAGGAAGGATAGAGATGGAGGACCCACAAAGCAGAGAGCAGAGCCGACGCAGAGACGGGTCTGTAAGGATTCGGAGTCTCCCAGAAGGGACGGCCAGAAAAATGAGAAGGTAGAAAGAGAAAGAAAGGGCGTGGCTGAGCTAAGGCACTTTCCACGTCGTCTCAGCAAGAGCGCGGCTTAACCGGGGTTTTCTTCCGAGCGAAATCCGGTGGGTCTGGAGTCGACTCTCCCCGTGTCCACGAACCTGTATCTCCATCACCTAGTAGGGCCCACACCACCCAATCTACCTCCGGATCCTCGCAGGCGCCGCAAAAGCGCACCGCCCACCCACCTACCTGCGCTGCGCCTGCGCCTCCCCCAACCCCGTGCTCTCAAGGTCAGCACCGCCCCCGGCCTCTAACCTAGCACCCACGGAAGTGGCAATAGAGGACGTCCTGCGTCGCCTCACATCTGCGTGGCGTGGGGTCGCCGGCGTTCGGCAGAGGGGAGGGACTTCCTGTCCCGCCGAGCAGAACTTCCGGCCGAGCCGGAAGATTCTCTCCCTCGCGGTGTCGAGTGGCTCCCGGCTGCAGGGTTGGGAGGGGAGGGCCAGGACGACCCCGGTGTACTCCTGGGCGTCGGGTCCACGATCTTTCCTTGGCGCCATGGTGAGTCCTCCTGTGAGGGCTAGAGTGAGAGCAGTGCGGGGGAAGACGGGGCCAGGAGGTCCTGTGCAGGGAAGCCGGCCGGGTGGCCAGCTGAGGATGGAGCGGGCGGGAGCAATGAGATGAGCGGTAGGGCAGGACCTTACCACCTTCCCCGGGGCGCTGGGGCCCCCGAGGAAGCGACGTCAGCCCAGCCCAGCCGCTGGATCTGTCCAGGAGTTCGAAATAGGTGGTCAGAATATTCATGGCCCCGTTCACTGTGGACGGCCGTGGGGTCAGGTGGTCCCAGAGTTGACCTTGCCCGGTTGATCACCTCCTCCCTCCTCTCAGCTGTAGGGCAGTGGCCAAGAACTTCAGATCTCAGAAATCCTCCTGGCCTTTCCGGGTGGACCCAATACCTCCCCTTCTTATAAAGGATCAACACGTGTCACTAAAGAAACGGCCAAGTCAGTTTATCTTTCAGACTTGGCCCTTGGGAAATTGGAAAAGGTCTCAAAGATAAAAAAAGGTCTGGACTGAATAAGGAGGGTCTTGATTGGAAAGGAATGTTGCAGGGGCGTGGGCGAGGGAACTGTTGGAGTAGGGAGAGTACCCTGACCATAAGATCTGTAAGAGCCTCAAATATTAGGCAAAAGGGGTTTTCTTTTATGAGGAGGAGGAAACAAGGCTAGAAAGAACTGAGTGTGGGGAAGTGAGATGAAAGGGTAGTATGATTGGACTATATATCAGAGAAAGTTTTACCCCCTAGACCAGACTTCTGAGGAAAAACTGTTGGAGGTGTATCCTGTTTCAGAGTTTGGGTAATATTTTGCTCCAGTTGCTCTATGGGGACAAGCGGTTCAGCTAGTCATTTTTAAAGCAAAGAATGGTAATTTGCAGGTGCTATGTCTGGCCTTGTTACAGGGCTTCCCAAGTGGCTCAGTGGTAAAAGAATCTTCTTGGCAGTGCAGGGAATGCAGGTTGGATCCCTAGGTCAGGAAGATCCCCTGGAGGAGGAAATGGCAACCCACTCCAGTATTGCCTGGAAAATCACATGTATAGAGGAGCCCTGTGGGCTCTAGTCCGTGGAACCGCAAAGACTCAAATGCCACAGAGCACACAGGCAGCCAATTCCTGCATCTTGCTTCCCTAAGTCTTATGGAGACTGTTGGTTCTTTGCAGTAAGCTGTTACCAGAAAGGTGGCGGTGGAAGGATTTCTTAACCTTTGTTGTTTTTCAGTATCACAGGGGTCGGGTTCAAAATTGTCACGTTACTTCAAATCCTCATCTGGAGGACATTCTGCCTTGGAATTTGGAGTTTGCCGTATTTTTTTTCAGGGTCAAATGTTGACACTGTTCAGTTGTGTATGATAATTCACTTTTGAATGACTTACAGTAATGTAATGGATTGTGAAACAAAGGAACTTCAAAATAATGTGGTTCCTAATTATATCAGCCAACCTCTTGACTCTTGAGGCAGTAGTGGGTGTGTATTCTTTAAACCTCAGTGAATAGTATAATTTGTAATTATTAAGAGTTTTTTTCTTTTTTCTTCCCTTTGTACAGTGAAATTAGACAAAGATAAGGAACAGAAGGACTAGAATGACCCAAAGATAATGACTAGCCTAACCACCTTCCTCTCTCTCCCCAACCCCCAGTTTTACAGAGGGAAAAATCTGAGGTTTAGAAAGAGGCAGTGATTTACCTAAAGTAGCAGTAGTTTGGCACTTTTTCATTTTTTAACATATCAAGTAGGTAATACTTAGAATCTTTTGTCAGTATGTTTGGCCAAATCACAGAATGGAAAGCAGAGCCTTTTTTATTTTACATCTTGATTTTTTTGTTTTAATCAATATAAACTCATGATCCAGATCAAAAATACTGAGTATTGACTCGTAATTTTTTTTTTATGTTGTGAAAATGAATTGTTGTTCAGTCGCCTCATATGTCCAACTCTTTGTGACCCCCATGGACTGCAGCATACTAGGTCTCTCTGTCCTTCACCATCTCTCAAAGTTTGCCCAAGTTCATGTTGATTGCATCGGTGATGCCATCCAGCTGTCTCATCCTCTGATAGCCTCTTCTCTTGCCCTCAGTCTTAGCATCAGGGCCTTTTCCAGTCAGCTATTCACATCAAATGACCAAAATACTGGAGTTTCAACTTCAGCATCAGTTCTTCCAATGAGTATTCAAGGTTGATCTCTCTTAAGATTGACTGATTTGATCTCCTTTCTGTCCAAGGGACTCTCAGGAGCCTTTTTCCAACACCATAGTTTGAAGGCATCAGTTCTTCAGTGTTCCCCTTTCTTTACAGTCCAGCTCTCACAACTGAACGTGACTGTTAGGAGACCATAGCCTTGGCTGTATGGACCTTTGTTGGCAGAGTAATGCCTCTGCTTTTCAACACACTGTCTAGGCGAGTAGGCCTGTTGCAGCTTTCTTGCCAAGAAGCAAACATCTTCCGACTGCATGGCCGAAGTTAGCATCCGCAGTGATTTTAGAGCCCAAGAAGAGTAAATCTGTCACTAGGAGTAGTGTGTAGTGTAGTAGTAAGTAGTGTTAGTCGCTCAGCCATGTCCAACTCTTTGCAACCCCATAGACTGGCCTGCCAGGGTCCTCTGTCTAAGAGATTCTCCAGGCAAGAGTACTAAAGTGGGTTGCCATTCCCTTCTCCAGAGGATCTTCCCGACCCAGAGATTGAACCCCGGTCTGCTGCATTCTGGGCAGATTCTTTACTGTCTGAGCTACAGAGAAGTCCTGTAATCTGTCATTGCTTCCACCTTTTCCCCTTTTATTTGCCATGAAGTAATGGGGCCAGATGCCATGATCTTAGTTTTTTTAATGTTTAGTTTTAAGCTGGCTCTTTCACTCTCCTTCACCCTCATCAAGAGGCTCTTTAGTTGCTGTTCACTTTCTGCCATTAGGGTGGTATCATCCATATATCTGAGGTTGTTGATGTTTCTCCTGCCTATCTTAATTCCAGCTTGTAACTCACTAATCATGATGTGTTCTGCTGCTGCTGCTAAGTCGATTCAGTCATGTCCGACTCTGTGCAGTCCCATAGACGGCAGCTCACCAGGCTCCCCTGTCCCTGGGATTCTCCAGGCAAGAGTAATGGAGTGGGTTGCCATTTCCTTCTCCAATGCATGAAAGTGAAAAGTGAAAGTGAAGTCGCTCAGTCGCGTCCGACTCTTAGCGACCCCATGGACTGCAGCCCACCAGGCTCCTCTGTCCATGGGATTTTCCAGGCAAGAGTACTGGAGTGGGGTGCCATCAGCGTATAGATTAACCAAGCAGCTGACAGCAGACAGCCCCATCGTACTCCTTTATCAGTCTTGAACCAGTCAGTTGTTCTATATAGCGTTCTGACTTGCTTCTTGACCCGCATACAGGTTTCTCAGGAGACAGGTAAGATGGTCTGGTATTCCCATCTCTTTAAGAGCTTTCCACAGTTCTTTATGATCCACACAGTCAATGGCTTTGGCGTGGTCGATAGAACATAGGTAGATGTTTTTCTGAAATTCTCTAGCTTTCTCTGTGATCCAGTGAATGTTGGAATTTGATCTCTGGTTCCTCTTCCTTTTCTAAACCCAGCTTGGGTATCTGGAAGTTCTTGGTTTGCATAATGGTGAAGAGTCCATAGAAAATTTACTAAAGGAATGAAGCTATGTTTTTACTATACTTTTTGAATATTACAGACCAACTTTAATTAAATAGATTTTTACACCATTTAGGTTGATTGTGGGGGAAAAGTAGCTCAAACTCCTAGAATTGTAGGAATCCTCATGGCTTATTTTATCTATGTAGCATCCTGTTGTAACTTTACTGCTGGGACTCTGCTCAGTATGTTGGTTGTTAAAAAAAAAAGTTGTGAATCTCTGCCTTAATTGGAGTTAATGAGAGTTTTCTTTTTGGGAAATGGAGAAGGCTGTTGGGAAGAGATAATGTTTTAAAAGTTACAAATACATGATTAACACAGGGGAAAGAAATTCTGATGGGGGGATGAACACACATAATAGGTGGCTTCAACTGAGTTTTGAAAAGTTAAATTAGGACACTCAGTTCAGTTCAGTTACTCAGTCGTGTCTGACTCTTTGTGACTCCATGAACCATAGCACTCCAGGCCTCCTTGCTGCTGCTGCTGCTGCTAAGTCGCTTCAGTCGTGTCCGACTCTGTTCGATGCCATAGATGGCAGCCCACCAGGCTCCCCCGTCCCTGGGATTCTCCAGGCAAGAAGAACACTGGAGTGGGTTGCCATTTCCTTCTCCAGTGCATGAAAGTGAGAAGTGAAAGTGAAGTCGCTCAGACGTGTCTGACTCTTAGCGACCCCATGGACTGCAGCCCACCAGGCTCCTCCGTCCACCGTCCATGGGATTCTCCAGGCAAGAACACTGGAGTGGGGTGCCATTACCTTCTCCGGCCTTCTCCCTATCTATCACCAACTCCCAGAGTTTACCCAAACTCATGTCCATTGAGTCAGTGATGCCATCCAACCATCTCATCCTCTGTCGTCGTCTCCTCCTGCCCTCAATCTTTCCCAGCATCAGGGTCTTTTCCAGTGAGTCAGCTCTTCACATCAGGTGACCAAAGTATTGGAGTTTCAGCTTCAACATCAGTCCTTCCAATGAACAGCCAGGACTATTCTCCTTTAGGACGGACTGGTTGAATCTCCTTGCTGTCCAAGGGACTCTCAAGAGTCTTCTCCAACACTACAGTTCAAAAGCGTCAATTCTTTTGTGCTCAGCTTTCTTTATAGTCCAACTCTCATATCCATACATGACTACCAGAAAAACCATAGCCTTGACTAGACAGACCTTTGTTGGCAAAGTAATGTCTCTGCTTTTTAATATGCTGTCTAGGTTGGTCATAACTTTCCTTCCAAGGAGCAAGGACACTAATTCTTAATAATTAGGACACTAACTCTCAATTTAAGTTCACATAGGATTCACCTGTGATGCTTGATATAAATGCTTATCTGGGCTGCCTTATTGAGGGAGTGGAGTCTCATAATTTAATTTTTAATGAGTTTTACAATTAAGTCTCAAACTTGTGGTCCTGAAAGCACTTTGAAGGAACTCTAATGCAGCCATTAGAAACTTTGATAGGGATATTGAGGTTTTTGTGCTGAGTGATAATCATACGTGTGGTTTGTTGATGTGTTAGATTGCTTTAATGGATTTTGGATTGTTGAACTAGCCTCAAATACTTGGAATAAATTCCACTTTGTTGCAGTGTATAATTCTTCTCATACATTGTGGATTTTGATTTCTTGGTCTTTTGTTTAGGGTTTTTGCATCTATGTTCATGAGAGATATTGGTCTGTAGCTTTTTGTTTTTCCTTGTAATCCTTTGCTTGATTTTGGTATTGGGGTACTGCTCTTAGAATGAGTTAGGAAGTGTTCTCTCTGCTTCTATCCTCTGATGAAAGAGATCGTAGAGACTTGGTATAATTTCTTCCTTAAATGTTTGATAAAAGCAGCAGTGTACCCTACTGGGCCTGATGCTTTTTGTTTAGGAAGGTTATTATTGATTTAGTTTCTTAGTAGATATAGGCCTGTTCACATTGTCTGTTTCTTGTATAAGTTTGGACAAATTGTATCTTTCAGAAATTGGTTCATTTCATCTAGGTTATAAAATTTGTGAGCATAAACTTGTTCATAGTGCTTCTTTATTATCCTTTTAAATGTCTGTGGATCTATAGTGATATCCCCCTTGTCATTTCTGATATTAATAATTTATGTCCTCTGTTTTTTCCTTACTTGATAGGGCTAGAAATTTACTGATTTTATAGATCTTTTCAAAGAACCAACTTTTGGTTTCATTGATTTTTCTCTGTTGATTTCTTCTTTTCAGTTCCATTGAAGATAATTCATACTATTTCTTTTCTTTTGCGTACTTTGGATCTAATTTGCCCTTTTTCTTGCTTCATAAGGTGATGCCTTAAGTGATTTAAAATCCCTTCTAATACATGTATTCAGTGCTATAAATTTCCCTTTAAGCACAGCTTTTGCTGCATCCCATAAAATTTGATAAGTTGTGTTTTCATTTTCATTTAGTTCATATATTTTCTCTTGATTTCTTCTTTGATTCATGTGTTACCTAGAAATGTGTTGTTGGGGCTCTGTGTGTTTTGAGATTTTCTAGTTATTTTCTCTTATTGGAGCAGACATTGTATGATTTCTATCCTTTTACATTTGTTAAATGTTTTATGGCTCAGAATGTGCAATTTGAAGGGTGGTTTCTGGTCAGGTTTCATCAGTTTGCCACATGGTGGCAGAGATTTGGGTCTCTTCTCAATTCTCCGACTTTTCCTCCACTTCACTCCTTTCCAAAAGAGGCTTAGTTCAAATAATAGTAGATACTGTTCTCTTGATTAGCATTTAGTTGGTTGAAGGTTGATTCTTGAGACTGATTTATGCTTTGGTCTCTGTCCACTCTTTAGATAATTTGTTTGCTCTGGGATAAAAACTTAAAGCAAATATAGTTGATTTTAGAAACTCAGAACATATTCTAAAGTGTTCATTTTTTAAGAGAGAATTTATTATTTTCCTGTTATGATTTTTGAACACGAACTTGCCCTGTTCTTGTTTACTCACTCAGTCATGTCTGACTCTTTGCAACCCCATGGACTGCAGCACACCAGGCTTTCCTGTCTTTCGTCCTCTCCCAAGCTTGCTCAAACTCATATCCTTCAAGTCAGTGATGCCATCCAACCATCTCGTCCACTGTCGTCCCCTTCTCCTCCTGCCTTCAATCTTTCCCAGCATCAGGGTCTCTTCTAATGAGTTAGGTCTTCGCTTCAGGTGGCCAAAGTATTGGAGTTTCAGTTTCAGCATCAGTCCTTCCAATGATTATTCAGGACTGATTTCCTTTAAGATTGACTGGTTTGATCTTGCAGTCCAAGGAACTCTCAAAAGTCTTCTCCAGCACTACAGTTCAAAAGCATCAATTCTTCAGTGCTCAGCCTTCTTTGTGGTCCAACTCTCACATCCGTGCATGACTACTGGAAAAACTATAGCTAGAGGAACTTTGAAGAAATAAACCTGATTTGTAAATTTCGCTGCTACTCTTTGTATACTACCTACTCTTGAGTTACAGGAAAAGAAAATTTCTAAAGTCCCGGTAAAATGAACATTCTCTTGGTTTTAACTGAAATGATTGTCCCTTTTGTTTCACCAAACACTTAAAATTCATGCTCTTACCTCAAAAGTATTTGTTTAATCATTCCTTCATTGTCTGTTCAGCAGTATCTGTATGTCACATGCTGTTCCTGGCAACAGAGACATAACTTTATAAAACAGAGACTTTCTTATCTTTATGGATCTTAGGTTATATTGAGAGTCTGATGATAATCAGTTGAGATATAATGTTTGTTAGTCATGGTAAATACAATAAGAAAAGATAGAACAGAGTTAAGGGAATGATCGGGGTGGTGATTTTAGATAGGGCCTGCAGGGAAAGCACAGTGAGAAGGTGGCACTGGGACACCTTTGAGTTCAATATACCTGCTGTCTTTGAAAATCTGTTTATGATTGCACCAAAGAAGTATTGTAGTATTAGGTACAAAGTTCATAGTGTCTTTAACTATAGTGTGAATCTTTCAGTAAAGTCATGTATGATTACCTTTCCATATAGTGAACAGAAAAATGATAGAAATGTGTTTTTAAAAATCTTACGTTAGTAGGTGATACTACATTTTACTTAATAGATTGCGTTTTTTATGCCACATACTTTTAGTCTTTTACGTTATTACAGATCTTGAGAGAATACAACTTGTTCACTCATAAGTATTCTGAGCTTACAGAGTATCTTTTACTTACATTAAATAGACAGTAATTCTGTTGTTAGATTAAATATATTTTGTGTTTTGACCATAAACAAAAGATTTAGAAAAACCTGAAATAATTTCAGCTTTTGATACTTCAGTATTGAAGTTCAGAGTCTTGATAGCTGATTATAGTGTTTTATTTATTTTTTAAAAGTTGTGTTAAAACCAACTGCTCAAACATTCATATCTTTAAAAGTGACTTTGGGAAGAGTACAATAAGTGTATGGCATTGAAAGTCTACTTGAACCAGAACTAAATGACCTCTATAGTTTGTTTCAAGGTCTGTGACTCTCAATATGTGGATTTGTGAATATTATTGATGTACTTTTAGTTGAATGTACATTGAGGGGATCAAGGAGGGAATATTCAATTTGTATGGAGTTTAAGAAGGATTTAACAAAGGATTGATTAGTCTTGGTCTTTAAGTGTAAGTAGAAGTATGTTTGAAGAAGGCAATGGCACCCCACTCCAGTACTCTTTCCTGGAAAATCCCATGGATGGAGGACCCTGGTGGGCCGAAGTCCATGGGGTTGCTAAGAGTCGGACAGGACTGAGCGACTTCACTTTCACTTTTCACTTTTATGCATTGGAGAAGGAAATGGCAACCCACTCCAGTGTTCTTGCCTGGAGAATCCCAGGAACGGGGGAGCCTGGTGGGCTTCTGTCTATTGGGGTCGCACAGAATCGGACACGACTAAAGGGACTTAGCAGCAGCAGAAGTATGTTGGGTGGATAAGAAAGTGAATTTTAAGTACTTTTCCTTAATAGCAGTAGTAGCTACATTTATTTAGAGTTAATATGTATCTGCTCTACTTAACTAAACACTTATGAAGTAATCACTCTTGGGCTCCTACTATTTTTTTTAATCTCTATATTTTACGTACTTTTTTTTTTTTAACCTCTGTTTTACAGATACAGAAATGGAGGCACAGTGAGATTAGAGTAGCTCACCCAAAATTGTATATCCAGCGGTGGTGAAATTTGACTTCTAAATCAGGCTATTTGACCACTGTACTGTTGTGCCAATCTTACTGTTTACCTTTGATAAATTTTAGCTTAATGAAAGGATTGAATTTCAAAAACATTCTCCTCTAGAAGTAATACTATAATTAGTAATTATATTTCTAGAAAATCCTTCTAACCTATTTACTATCCAGTATCACATCTCATGGTATTAGAGAAATTAATTATTACTGTCATGAAAGCTGTAATGATTGGCATTTCTAACTCAGATGCTAAATACATCTGACTCTGCTGTAGTAAGTCACAATGAGGATTCCTTCATATTCCTTTTACCTTAACTGGCACTCCTTCACACTAGAGCATGAATTTCCCTTAGGCCTGGGGATGAACTTCCAGTAACACTGATAAAGTGAGGAACAATTAGAGAACTGGGGATAAGGACCTTTGGTGAATTGGGATTTCTTCAGTGTAAGCCTGCAGTGTTCCAGGTGTATCTCGTGTGTCACAGCCCACTTTTCCTGAGGGCTCTCAGGACTGGCTTGCTCCTTTTCTTTTCACTTGGATTACCTGCTGCTTACACCTAGAACTGGGTTTCCCCCTGGAGTTGCAGAGGAGAACGTAGTCTTGTAGAGTATCTTGCCTTCCTTCCCAGACGTTCAGCACACTCTAGTAAACGTTTTTATTGCTAGTAGAATTTGCAGAAGTCACCTCCCCATGTAACTCCGGACTAACCATAAACTAGTTAGCTAGCTAGCTATTTATTACAAAGATTCTTTAGGGGAAAAAATGGAAGTCCTTGGTGATAGTGATCAATCTTTGCAATAAGTTCTTGGGAGTAAGGAGGTTTGGATTGTGAAGGGATGACATGGAAATACTTAGGGGCCTTGGGAGACTTTTCTCCAACAATAGAAATTACTTATGAAGAAGAAAGTTCAATAAGCTCCATAGTATAAATATATGATTATAGACTGCCATCAGTTAATGTCACAGATAAGGCACTTCAAAGGCTATGGCTGTTTTTCCTTTTTAAATAACCTTAATACTTTTAATCTTTTTGATAAGTAATACAACCCTTTGAAATAGCAGTCTTGAATTGCTTATTTTTATGTATAGTTTTTAATGTCTGCCCTTTACACAGTGGTTTGCTGATTGTTGTTATCTTTGACCTGTTGATTGCCTCTGTTTGCCTTCATGCGGTGATCTGCTTAGAAAAAGCAGTGCTGGAGTTTCCTGCTTTCTTTTCCTAAAAGGAAAAGTCATAGTGAGGATTCTGCTCAACCAGAACTTCATTAACTTGAGTGTTTGTTAAGTATTTTTAAGTATTTTTCTCATTTCGGAAGATTTTGGCTATTTTTATGGTTAGTATAAATGACTGACTAGAAAACAGTTCTAGTTCTTTATGGTTTATGGGCATATGTATGTAAGTGTTCCATGATTACAATCATTTGCTTCTGGTTACAGGCTTGTTTAAAAGAGAAGCCATGCCTTTTTTTCCTCAAAAGTTTTGCTTTTATTAATAGCTAATTCATTAGTAGAATTTTACTTCCATTTAAGTTCGTGCCTGCTGCCTTCCTGCTCTGTTCCCTATTTTCTTAATTAACATTAAGACAGTGAAGCCTCACTGTATCATTTATTCCCAGACAGTTTCGTTGTTTGGATAGGTCAGTTGTTTCATGTTGAATATACTAATCTTTCCCTAATCCAATTTTTAAGACAGAAAGGAAGTTGAAAGGAATCTAGAATAGCTGCAATTAGAATTAAATGTCAAAGAAATAAATTTTCAGTCAGGAGGGACAGAAAAGAAAGCTTTGGTTAAAATTTGTTGTAGTATATGTAGTAAGTTTAACTGTGATATTTGTTCTTTAAAACTATTTTTTTATTTGAACTAACACTTATTTTTGATTTTGATAGTTTCTCAGTCATTCCCATCAGAAGTTGTTAAGATCATCATAGTTCCTAAAAATGTTTTCAGGTCATAAAGAAAACATTTAATAAAAGAGAATTGACCGCATAGCTGAGATAAATTTAAAAAAAGAGAGAGAGACTGAACTTTTGACATTCACAAGTCTCATAAGAGAAATACTGCAAACCACTTGTTGAGATAAGAATGTTGGGCAGTGGGCTAGGTGTACTTCTTTACATTAACTTGGATGGAGCTCTGATTTCCTTTCAGCGCTCTTACAAATAGTAGCTCATTTAATTCTTAATGAGGAAAGAATAGTTATTCTTTCCCATTGGGAATGACTGCCTATCACAGGGTTTGATGGTGACTTAGTAATGGTAAGTATGTAACTGCAAACAATCTGTTGTTTATTTAATTGAAGTCATCATCAGTAAGCTCTTTCAGTATTTTGCAGATCATTTGCCAACTTGTCTTTTTGTAGATAAGGAATGAGTCCCAGAGAAGGTTTGTCTTGTTGCTGTGCTATCACCACTTAGTGACAGAACTATCTTGATTGTGATGTTTTATTACTCAACATATTAAAATATTCACAATGAAACCATTTTCTAACAGTTAACATTAAAGATGTTTTAAGTTTTCTTGACTTTTTTCTGCTTAAAACTTAGAGATAAGCTGAAATTTTTATTTTAAATTTGTTTAATAAAGCTTTATTAGTGTATTTACAAAAGTTTGAAAGGAAGTATTTGCAACACATATTGCATTAAATTGAGAGGATTATCTTGTAAAACTTGCTACAAATCTTACTCTGAGGTATGCAGAAAACATGATATCTTTCAATCTTAAATAATTTTCTTCTTTATTGAAAATAAAGTTCAGTATTTGGCACGTATAGGAACATATGAATGTAGTGAAGAACTGTGGGCAAATTATGCTTTATCCTCTTATTTCATCTAAAAAGTAAATATTCTACTTTCTTTCCTAGGATTGGAGTTTGGGGCTGAAGAAGTGAAAATGAGATAAATGTAGTTCTAGAAGGGGAGAGACTGTTAGAAGGGGACAGCTGAGCACGATAAAGGCTGTTTTGGAATTACGTGTATGTTTTTTTGTAGCAAGGAAGGTTTTATGGAGGAAATGAATGTGAGGAATGAGAAATAATTAGTTTGAATAAGCAAGATGATTTGTAAATGTCAAATGTAAATTTATTAGTTTTGACTAATAGCTCTTTTGAATATAGATTGTAGGGATATTGTTTATATTGTCAGAAAATATTCTTACGGTTATGGAAGAGTTAGCAGAATTTAGGGATGTCTTCTTCTATTGAACCTTTTGTTTGTTACTTATCAGTATTATAATAAAACATTTATGCCTTCTTTGGCTAGAGATAAAGTTGTTAACATCTTTAAAAATACTTCATTTTTCATCAACATTTTAATGACTATATGGCATTACTTTATATGAAATATTGCATAATTTATTCAACCTACTATAACTGGAAAATGATCTTTTAAGATAAACAACTATTAATTTCAACTCTAATACATTAAGATGTTTTCTAAATTATGTTTAATTAGAGTGTCCTCTGTTCTTGTGAAAAAGTATTTTTATCCTTGCCCTCTCTTTGTTGTTGATCTTCCACTTTGCCTTATCAGTTTATATCTTGGGGAAATATCTGAAGTTTTTTTCTAAGTTTAATCAAATTCTGAAAAATGGCTTTATATCATCACCTTTAGCAGAAAGTCTGGAGCTGCTGTTGTTGAATATAGTTATGTGAAATTCATGCATTCTACTATGTGGTTCTCACTAAGATATTTAGGGTGATATTTACCTAGGCATTTTATTGGTTTGTGGGTTTTGACCTTAGTTTTAAAGTACATTAGACATCTTATTCTGAATTGGGAGACAAAAATTTCTGCTTCTACTTTTTTACTTTAAGGAAATTTAAAAGATATTTTGTGGCACAAAACATTGATGTTTTGCAAACTGAACTTACTCTGTAAATGTTTAAATTTGAAAACCCGTGTTGAGTCCAAATCACAGTTGTTGATAACTGTGGTTTTCAACTCCCTTTCTGTCATTTTACCTTTACCTATATATTATGTATATATAATTCTGTTTGTAGTAACAGTTTGAACTATATGAAATTGCTGTTTTGTAGGTCAGAACAGTTAAGTATCTGATTTCATATGATTCAATCAATAAATCTGTATTAAATATCAATAGGTGACTTTATTCAGATTCTTCAGCCACTTTTTAAAGTCTCTGAACCTTCCCCGCAGTCACATTGCCAAGATCCTGACCTTGGTGTGGTTATTTTTCAAGATCTCTCAAATTTTGTCCACTTTGGTGATTTTCTTTGGCTCTTTTGACCAGCTACTTAATTATCCTGCAGATTTAACCTTTAACTCCAGATCTTTTATTTCTCTGATGTTGTACCTAAAGCTTCATCTTTTAGACAAAGTTGTTTGGCAATTATTCATTCAATTCTCCCATTACATTTCTGTCAAAATTCTCACAACTTTTGAATTTCTCACAAAATTCCCTCCCTTCTTTTGTTTTATAGATCAGCTCCCCATCCCATCATGGTTTTTAGGGAACGATCTAAGGACTTTGAAATGATATATAGTGAGTTTTCCAAAATGACTATATCCAGTGGAAAGCAGGGCATCAGGAATTCTTGACCTGGTTTCCACCCCCTCCCCCAAGTTATGTAAACTCTAAAGACCTTGGTTTTTAAATTTAATACATCTCTTTACTTTTTTGTGTGCTTCTATTAGGTAAAACAAGGTCTCATGAAGTTTTACTTTCAGCTTAGGCCTTTGGTCTCATCTATTTCTGATTCTTAAACAGTATTCACAGTTAACTCTTGATTAGAATATTTAGCAGTCCCCTTATATTGGTTCCTTCCCTCTTGCCTTATGCATGTATATTTCCCCCACTACATATATATATATATATATATATATTTATATGTGAGCCATTCTAGTAACTGTCAGATTCTCCTCTTATTGCTTAATTTCTCCAAAGAATAATTATGCCCATTATTTGCATTTTATCCTTATGTAACCACTTAAGTGTAATCTTTACCTGCTTGCAGAGATGATTATTAATCTCATGCCTATTTCCTTTTTTTTCCCCTCTAAAAATGTTAATTTTGCTCTTGTTTTTGAAGTTGTTTTAGTTTAGGCTTTCATGATGTTTGTTGGACTCTTTCAGTGGATTTGTAATTTAGCTCTTTGCCTCCAGTTACTTTTACTCACGTCTTTACTTTTCCATGGTAGTAGCAGATTTATTCTTCCAAAATATATTAGATTTAATTGCTTCCAGGCTCAGGATCCGGGACTTCTAAGTACTTATAGGAGAATCCATTGTGTGCAGCCCATACCACAATCTAGCCATGTGTAGCTCAGCTCATGCCATGTACATTCTTGGTACAAATTTGTTGTTGTTGTTTAGTCACTCAGTCATGTCCAGCTCTTTGAGACCCCACAGACTGCAGCACACCAGGCTTCCCCTGTCCTTCATTATCTCTCGGAGCTTGCTCAAATTCATGTCCATCGAGTCTGTGATGCCGTCCAAACATCTCGTCCTTGGTTGTCCCCTTCTCCTCCTGCCTTCAATCTTTCTTAGCATCAGGGTCTTTTCCAATGAGTTGGCTCTTCACATTAGGTGCCAGAGTATTGGAACTTCAGCTTCAGCGTCAGTCCTTTCAATGAATATTCAGGATTGATTTCCTATAGGATTGACTGGTTTGGTCTTCTTGCAGTCCAAGGAACTCTCAAAAGTCTCCTCCAGCACCACAGTTCAAAAGCATCAGTTCGTCGGCGCTCAGCCTTCTTTATGATCCAACTCTCATATCCATACATGACTACTGGAAAAACCATAGCTTTGACTAGACGGACCTTTGTCAGCAAGTAATGTCTCTACTTTTTAATACACTGTCTAAGTTTGTCATTGCTTTTCTTCCAAGAGCAAGCATCTTTTAATTTCATGGCTGCAGTCACCATCTGCAGTGATTTTGGAGCCTAAAAAATAAAGTCGGTCACTGTTTCCATTGTTTCCCTACCTGTTTACCATGGAGTGATGGGACCGGATGCCATGATCTTTGTTTTTTGAATGTTGAGTTTTAAGCCAACTTTTTCGCTCTCCTCTTTCATTTTCATCAAGAGGCTCTTTAGTTCCTTTTCTCTTTCTGCCATAAGGGTATCACCTGCATATCTGAGGTTATTGATCTTTCTCCTGGCAATCTTGATTCCAGCTTGTGCTTCATCCAGCCTGGCATTTTGCATCATGTACTCTGCATATAAGTTAAATAAGCAGAGTGACAATATACAACCTTGACATACTCCTTTCCCAATTTGGAACCTGTCCGTTGTTCCATATCTGGTTTTAACTGTTGTTTCTTGACCTGCATACAGGCTTCTCAGGAGGCAGGTAAGGTAGTCTTGTATTCCATCTCTGGAAGAATTTTCCACAGTTGGTTGTGATCCACACAATCATAGGCTTTAACGTAGTCAATGAAGCAGAAGTAGATGTTCTTCTGGGATTCTCTTTGCTTTTTCTATGATCCAGCAGATGTTGGCAATTTGATCTCTGGTTTCTCTGTCTTTTCTAAATCCAGCTTGAACATCTGGAAGTTTTCAGTTCCCACACTGTTCAAGTCTAGCTTAGAGGATTTTGAGTATTACTTTGCTTGCATGGGAAATGAGTGCAATTGTGTGGTCGTTTGAACATTCTTTGGCATTGCCCTTCTTTGAGATTGAAATGAAAACTGACCTTTTCCAGGCTTGTGGCCACTGCTAATTTTTTCAAATTTGCTGGCATATTGAGTGCAACACTTTAACAGCATCGTGTTTTAGGATTTGAAATAGCTCAGCTGGAATTCCATCACCTCCGCTAGCTTTGGTACAGATAGATGTATCTGAACTTGTATTTCTTTTCTTTCTGACAGTGGATACTACAAGTCTTTCCTACCTCCCATGTAGATTTATTCACCCCCTTCGTTGGAATGTATCCATATAATACTGGGCACTGACCTCTACCATATCACTTATCACATATTATTTGTAGGTGGCAGTGAAGGGTGGTTAACATTTTAAGAGTTTGATAAGATCAACATGTGATGGAAGAAGTTGTCCTCTCACCTTGAACTTAAATATGGATTGTTTGCAAGACTTAAGCTAGACTAGATTGTGGCCAAATCAATCATATTCACATGTCAAAAGATAAAGACAAATTTTTAGATAGGGTTTTGTCTAAAGAAGTAGAATTGGAAAGTAGTTTTGTCATTTGAAAGTCTAGAAAAACATGCTTTAAGAATCAGAATTGAACATAACTTACCCAGAACTGTTTAGGGTTGAGAGTATCTTATGCTCTAGACGACTGTTGTGTGTTCGTCAGACTTTATCCCTGCCTGAGTGAAGTGTCCCTCAGTGCTGCCTTTTGCTCTCAATCACTCCTTCCCAAGCAGCCTGCCTGTTATTTGACTTCCATTGTATCATTAAGACAGTAATGGAATGGCGCAGTTAGTGAACTTGAACATCTGATCCACTTGGTAACTTATGTTTCACTGTATATTAATTGTTAGAACTCTTACAAACCTGATTATTGCCAGTCTGTCTGATGTAGATCGATTGTGCCAGAGAAACATGTTTTGTGTGTGTTCTGAATGGCTGAGGGCACAGCCTCAGTGGGAGGCCTATGGGAAGCTTGTCAATCCACTTCCTTGAGTTTCCTTCAGTCTGCACCTTTCCTGTCAGTGAGTCCAGGGTTCTACCAGTCACCAAAACTAAAATATTTTTGTAAATACCCTTTGAAACATTCCTGTTTTATTCTGTAGTTGTTTTCCTTTTTCATGTTTGGTCATACTCAAAGTTGATTGGTTTCCTACTAACATACTTTTTAATTTTGTTCTTTCCTTCCTAGTTTCAACTGTTTCTACCTTATTAGTCTTAGGGTTGCTCAATATATTGTTATGTCTAATTTTCCTATGTTACTTGAATTATTTTATTCTCCTACCCTTGATTGTTTAAAAGCCTTCCAGTGCAATATTTGCAAATACCTCAGATCAATGCATCCTCTTGATTTTAAAGATTTTTAACAATCTAAAATTCTGTCTTCATCTGATTTCTCACAGTTCTTTGTAACATATTGATGTCTGCTTTGGTTGAACGAAGTTCTTAGTGGTCCCATGGTTACTCTCTTCCCATTTGTCATTTAACCTGGAATTCCCTTCCTTGGTTTCATTTTAATCATCTACTCTGAAACTTTTCTGTACAATTTTTTGAATTTATATAACCCTGAACCCTTGTTCATAGTACTATGCAATTTTATGTTCCAAAATTGTCTTTAATATATTTGTTGTTACACTACCTTTAATGGCAGAAAGTGAAGAGGAACTAAATTAGCCTCTTGATGAAAGTGAAAGTGGAGAGTGAAAAAGTTGGCTTAAAGCTCAATATTCAGAAAACGAAGATCATGGCATCCGGTCCCATCACTTCATGGGAAATAGATGTGGAAACAGTGTCACACTTTATTTTTTGGGGCTCCAAAAATCGCTGCAGATGGTGATTGCAGCCATGAAATTAAAAGACGCTTTCTCCTTGGAAGGAAAGTTATGACCAACCTAGATAGCATATTGAAAAGCAGAGACATTACTTTGCCAACAAAGGTCCATCTAGTCAAGGCTATGGTTTTTCCTCTGGTCATGTATGGATGTGAGAATTGGACTGTGAAGAAAGCTGAGCGCTGAAGAATGGATGCTTTTGAACTGTGGTGTTGGAGAAGACTCTTGAGAGTCCCTTGGACTGCAAGGAGATCCAACCAGTCCATTCTGAAGGAGATCAGCCCTGGGATTTCTTTGGAAGGAATGATGCTAAAGCTGAAACTCCAGTACTTTGGCCACCTCAGGCAAAGGGTTGACTCATTGGAAAAGACTCTGATGCTGGGAGGGATTGGGGGCAGGAGAAGGGGACGACAGAGGATGAGATGGCTGGATGGCATCACCAACTCGATGGATGTGACTTAAGGTGAACTCCGGGAGTTGGTGATGGACAGGGAGGCCTGGCGTGCTGTGATTCATGGGGTCGCAGAGTCGGACACAACTGAGCAACTGAACTGAACTGAACTGAATATGATAATCTTGGGTTTTAAGTTCTGTCAAGACGGTTTGCTTTGTAGTAGTGTCCTTCATTCATTCAGCCATGCTGTGTTCCTTAGAATTATTCTAAATGTCATTGCTCTGAGTATTTGAGATACTTTTCTGTCAGAGGGACAGAAAAGTCCTCTGGCAAGTTTCTAATACTAGCCAGCAAGATATTGGATTAGGCAGACAGCCTGTATTTGTTAAAGTTTTGTTTGCTTTTCCTGTTTATAGATATAAATAATTTCTGTAGTGATGTAATTTGAATTTATAGATTTTTAACATTGTTGGATTGAGACCCTAACTCACTTGTTACATGATGAATAGTGGTTGCTGCCTTTAGTGCAGGCCCTTCTTTCATACCTGAGCAGCTGTCTTAGTGCCACTGGCCTAGCCCTCATCTAGTGTTTACAAGGAATCCAGAGTGACTTTTCTTAGGTTCTGATGTGGTCATATGACTTTTCATGGGTTTCTTTATTGTTTTCAGGTTGAACTTAAGTCTGTAGGTTTTGCCCTTCAGTATCTGGTTTTGGCCTACTTGTCATCCTGTGTGAAGCAGATAGCACTGGTGGTTCACCAAGCTGAGTCCACGGAGTCTTAACTTAGCCTTTACTTTCCATGACACCCTTTCACAGCTCTTGTCCCTTAGTATGCACGCTGCATTCTGGTAGAATCCTCTGCCTGTGCTCTCATCACTTTGTATTAAGAGTTTGAGCAAACTCCAGGAGATAGTGAAGGATAGAGAAGCTTGGCGTGCTGCAGTCCACGGAATTGCAGAGTCAGACACGACTGAGCAACTGACCAACAGCTATTTACTCTCCTGTTGGCCTTACTTCTCACTGGTGACAGGGACTGTGCTGTTTCTCCCTATTGTGTGCAAGTGGTTCAGTGCATGTAGTTTATTGCCCAGTAAATGTTCATTGAATGCCCTGAAACAGAGGAAAAAACATTAGGTTGGATTAGGAATCTGGGTTCTAGATAAGTTTGTGACTGGGTAGTTCTATGGGGTTTGCTATTTGGACCCTGATAACCTCATTTGTAAATTGTTGGGAGATGGTTTGCTTAAATGCTCAATGTGTGAATTCTAAGTTTTATGTAAATCTAGATTGAAATAATGAAGTTCACACCTTCTTTTGTAGTATAAATTATTTGGGTGTCTCTAAGAAGTCTGTCTCAATATGTCTAGCTATCACTAAAATATGTAAAAAGTTAAAAAACCAAAAATGGGAAGGTCATTGGGTAATAGCCTCTTTTTTTTTTTTTTTTTCCCTGTCTCATTTATTGGAGGGTGAGTGATAATTAAAACCATTTGGGGTGGTTTGAGTTCAAGTATGTTGCTGATATGCCTTCTGATTGTAAACAGTGTATACTTTGCTTTCAGTCTGTTTGTCAACAGGAGAGCAAGTTTAGTGAAATGAAACAAAATATCAACTCCACTGAGGTTGACATAATATTGTTCCAAGTTTGAATTTTAAAATTACAATATGTTTTTCTTTAGGTTGGGGGTTTTATTGTCAGTATTGTCAAGCAAGATAAAATACTGGTATTTGATATATTTTATTTCTCAGAGAATTGGCTAATTTTCCTTGGTAAGAATTTTTTTAACCTACCCAGAAATGATTACTAACAAAAATTGAAATGATCATTCTTCTATAAACTAAAGGCAAATAACTTTTTCTTGCTCTTCATGGCCTCAGGTTAATAGATGTGGAAAGGTTGAAACCTAAGTTGCCCCAATGTTTCACCCTTCTTGGGAGCTTACGAGCTATTTCATAAATGACTTTTCCCAGTTCCAGTTATCAAGAGAATTGGAGCCTAGGGCAACCAATCTGGACAGAAGCCATCTCTTTGGTCAAGTTATTGTTTTGAGGCCCTAATAAAACCATTAAGGCCACTTGGCCAATGACCCATAAGGTCGTGCGCTTGAAACTTCAGCCATGATGGACTTTATTGTATCGGTGCGTATCTACTCAGTTTAGTAGTTTTTTTGTGTGAAGTTTATGTTTGTTTATGGTTAAATTTACTTAAGCATTAGCTTTTAACTAAAAATAATGAAAGATATTCAGGGAATTTGGTTTTTACACTAAACATTTCAAAAATTCTGTTTTGTACAAACTTAGATATACATGGGCACTTAAGCTGGTCAGTGAAGGCAGGTTATTAGAATTTGTTTTTCAATTTCACATAATTGTGTCTCAATTAATGAGTTGAATGTATTTTAATATGTTGATCCCTGACATGTACACTGTGATTGTCAGTTGTATAGCAATGTCTCAAAAGTTGATCTAAGTTTAGTACTAACAACATATTAAGTTGATAATATATAATTCTGTAAAATGGTTGTCATTTTGAAAATGTATTCCAAGGACTCTTTTCCAAATAAATATGAAAAGGATTAACTTTGGGGACATATTCCCCACATAATTTAAAAATTATTTCTCAAAAAAATTAGGTGGATTCTTCTATTGGGAAAAAACAACATTTTCTTTTAATCCACATATACAGTTACCCAGTGGCACCCCACTCCAGTACTCTTGCCTGGAAGATCCCATGGGTGGAGGAGCCTGGTAGGCTGCAGTCCATGGGGTCGCTAAGAGTCGGATACGACTGAGCAACTTCACTTTCACTTTTCACTTTCATGCACTGGAGAAGGAAATGGCAACCCACTCCAGTGTTCTTGCCTGGAGAATCCCAGGGACGGGGGAGCCTGGTGGGCTTCTGTCTATTGGGGTCGCACAGAGTCGGACACGACTGAAGCGACTTAGCAGCAGTAGCAGCAGCAACAGCTGATTCATTCTTGGAAGGGTTTATTGACTTCTGTTAGAAAGTTGGAAGAAAACTTATATATTTCACAGTAAACAGATGAGGTTTTGAGAAAGTACTTTCAACTTTATTTTAAAAAGATGGAAATGGCATAGTAAGATAAGTGAATAGAGTAAAGTTACATTTTTTAATGTTTTTTAGTCAAACATTAGCTACAACATTGAGAATGATGTTTGCCTTTCATGAGGTTGATCTCTTTAGTTCCTCATTTGCTTCAGTATACCATCATCCTGTGAATTCTTCAACAATATCTTTAGCATACATTTTTCTTCTTACAACCAGAGATACCATTGTAATTTAAATCATTACCTTTTTTGGTGTGGATCATTGCAGAAGCCTAGTTGCTATTATGCTAGTCAATCCGGTTTGCTGATTTTTATTTGTTTTGGTCTTCACATGGTTTACATTCTTTAGTCCTGGTTTTATCAGCAGTATTTTATTATGCTCAGTGATTTGGAATAAGAGGAGAGAATTTGATAAGATGACTTTTTTCCCCAGTTCATCACAGTCCATCATATATATACACACACACACACACACACACACATATCTTGCAGATCAGTCTTTCTGAAATGCCATTTAATACCTGTAACATTTATTAGATATGACTAAGATACGGTTTCTGCTATTAAGGAGCTTGCTGCTGCTGCTGCTAAGTTGCTTCAGTCGTGTCTGACTCTGTGCGACCCCACAGATGGCAGCCCACCAGGCTCCGCCGTCCCTGGGATTCTCCAGGCAAGAGTACTGGAGTGGATTGCCATTGCCTTCTCCATTAAGGAGCTTACACTCTAATAAATTGTTACATATGTTTGTGAGAGATTGTACTAGATGACCTTGAAGATTCTCTGATACTATCAGATTTCTTTCAAGGCTAGATGGAGGTTCACTTTGTCCACAAAACTTTCCCTGATTCCGACTAAAAAAATTATCTTTTGCTTTTACGTCTGTAATCTCAAATAGACTAACCTTCTGACACACTTGCTAATATATTTCTTGGCCTTGTTCTGCCTGAAAGCGTTCTTTGTAATGGCATTCACTGTATGGAGATTGCAGAACTTCTATCACAAACTATATAGAAAATAAGATAGTAAAAGCAAGTGATAGGAAATATGAAAGAAAAAAAGACAAAAATGTAACCTTTGATATTAGGAGAATATAAAAATGGTCTGAACCTTAACCCAATTGGTAGAATTTAAGGCATTAAAATATCCACATTGAAACCAGAATTGAGGCAGGTTTCAAAGGCATTTTAAAAACAGTCCTGTTTAAGAGCCATTTTGCTCCCTTTTTTAAAGAACTCTGTGTACATACGAAAGAAGGCATTTGTTCCTTTAGTAATTGACTTGTAAGAACTCTATATAATACCTAACAAGTAAATAATACCTTTGGGCTTCCCAAGTAGCTCAGTGGTAAAGAATCCGCCTGCCACTGCAGGACACACTAGTTTGATCTCTGGGTCGGGAAAGTCCCCTGGGGAGGAAATGGCAACCCACTCTGATATTCTGGCCTGGGAAATCCCATGGACAGAGGATCCTGGTGCACTACAGTCCAGGGAGTTGCGAAAGAGTCTAAGCAACAATAAATTATCCCTTTATGATATGAGTTACAAATGTCTTTTCCAGTTATTTTGACATTACTTACACTGTTTCTCTATGAATACATTTGATTTGATTTTTCTTAAAACCTCATGTTTTTAGAGCACTTTTAGGTTTGCAGCAAGATGGATCAGAGTAGAGAGTTCCATATCTCCTGTCCTGGCACGTGCACGACCTCCCACACTTTCAGCATCCGCATCATGATAGTCCATTTGTTACAGTGATGGACGGTTGATGGAACAGTTTGTTAAAATCACTGAAATCTAATTTTTTCAAAATTTTTAGTGTTCTTTTATCACTTAGGAGATTAATGTTATTTTTTTTGGTATGATTCCATTTATTTTGTTTTCTCAATTTATTTCTTATAGAAGTAATGGTTATTTTTTGAAAAGCCTTCTTTTCTTGAAATTAAAAAAAAAAAACAAACTTATCCCTTAATAGGAATGATAATTAGGACAATAACAAGTATTGGCTGCATTCTCTGAAACAGGCACAATTATTAACCACAGCTTGATTAGTAGGTTGGTTGAATTATTAGCTTCATTTTATAGAAGAGAAAATAAAGAATAAGGGGAAATTATTGTTATTTTTTTAGGAAGGTGAAAGGTATTAAAATACTAATAGGAAGGATTTAAATAGAGAAGAGATCTGATGCGAAGAGCCAACTCATTGGAAAGGACCCTGATGCTGGGAAGGATTGAAGACAAAAGGAGAAGGGGGCGGCAGAGAATGAGATGGTTAGATAGCATCACTGACTCTATGGACATGAGTCTGAACAAACTCCGGGAGATAGTGAAGGAGAGAGGAGCCTTGTGTGCTGCAGTCCGTGGGGTGGCAAAGAGTTGATCATGATTTAGCAACCGAACAGCAACAGGAGCTGTTCAGTGGTTGAGGTTCCTGAAAATCCGTGAGAGGATGGGCTCTGAAGCACCGAGGGATTTGCTTTACACCGAAGATACTCTGTTGTTATATTTCTAGAGGGTGTATAAGAAGACAGGTGCAGATACCAGTGATTGTGAGCTTGTTGGTGTCAAATGAGAGTTCTCATTTGATGCTGTTGTTTTGTTCTCTGTGAACTGGAACCTGTCCTCTACTGAATCGAGAGAAGTTCGGAGGGAGTGGATAAATTAGGAGCTTGGGATTAGCAGATGCAAATTGCTATATGTAAAATAGGTAAAAACAAGGTCCTACGGTATAGCAGAGGGAACTGTATTCAATATCTTGTAATAACCTGTAATGGAAAAGAATATGTGTGGAAAGTACATGTATATGTATGTGTGTGAAACTGAATCACTTTGCTAGGATTGAATTTTTTTTTTTTTTAAGAAGGAAGAAGTTTGAGGGAGGTTGGAGGTGTGGGGAGATGGGAGAAGGTTTGAATTAGGTATTGCAGAGAACAAGAGAGGGATTGATGAGAACAAACTGGGCATGTTTGGACCTTGTTAAAACCCACCCATTGAAAGTTTGTGATGATAAGATGAATTAAATTTTTTTTTCTAGTGACTTTCCACCATCACATTTAGTGTAGTTAATGCTCTTGAGTTGTTCATTGCCACCCTAGAATTAAAAAACAGGCATACTGCTTTTAGAGCTAGCCAAGCTGGTGTTGTAAGTGTGTTGAATAGAGTAAATCTGGAAAAGGATGGGGGAAAAAAATCACTATTTTCCGCTTCATTTTGGTACACTCAGGTAATGGAGAAGATTTCTTGGAAATAGATTTTGAATGTGTATGTTCCCTAATTTAACTTTTGTTAATATGGATGTGACCCTTGGATAACTTGTAGAGGATTATGAGGTGAGATCCCATATGGCAGAATAATAGGTGTTTTGATAGTAAACCCATTTTTCTTACAAAGTATAATTTTCGAAATGTATAGAAAGCTTTTCAGTGGTGTCCTTAAATCTAAATTCATTCATTGTTAAACTCATCTGTTTGTTTCTTTACACAGGGTGTGATAGGTATACAGCTGGTTGTTACCATGGTGATGGCTAGTGCCATGCAGAAGATTCTACCTCACTATTCTCTTGCTCGGTGGCTACTCTGTAATGGCAGGTAAGGCAAGGACAGGCTGATTCTGACTAGTACTTTCTTCTCTGTTTACCAGGCTGATTAACCTCCTAGAAGTTAAGTGCTAATTCCAGTTTTCTAAAAACATGAAAAAGGAAAATTACAAGAAAAATCCAGCTTCCTTATTTCTCTTACTTGAGATAGTAGTAGTTTGTTGAGTACAAAGATAATAGGATGATCATTGTCATGAATTTAGTCTCTTCTTTCTCTATCCCTTTTTGAACATGGCCACTGGAATTAGCACATGACTTTTCTAGTTACCTTTTTTAAAAAAAGTTGGTCAATAAGAGGAAGTGACTATAAATTGAAGTGCTTAAATTTTCACCATTGTTGGAAAAAATGACTCAAAGCACCTGCCCTATTACTGGTGACTTAGTTGAGAGTATTATGAGAGTTAGGAGTTCTTTGTTTTACTGTTAATAAATAATTTTAAACTTTAATTTAGCAAAGAGGGGGTGAAGTTGTTTTGTAGGCTTTTAATTTTGTTTAGTGCACTATAAGCTTACTACTACTACTGGCCCCTGATGGAGAAGAACTAAGTTACCTTGCTGAAAGTTAAAGAATAAAATAAACAGTCCAGAAGTTAAATACAGATATCAGGAGGCAAAAGCAGTAAAACCCTGCATACAGAAATACATGTCACAATCTTGTGTAATTATGAAAGGCAGATTACAGGTTTGGTACCATGACTATAGTTTTTTTACTACAGTTATTTGTCTCTAATAAATAGATTTTATTATTGATTTGTGTATCAGTTTTCTATTGTTTAGACCTTTTAAGTTAGAACCCTGGAGAAGGGAAAGGCTACCCACTCCAGTATTCTGGCCTGGAGAACTCCATGGACTGCATAGTCCATGGGGTCGCAAAAAGTCAGACATGACTGAGCGACTTTCCCTTCACTTTAAGTTAGAAAGCAATGGACAGCTATTATCTTCCTAATGATTTCATATACTGCAAGACCAATAATAAGCCATTCTATCCACAAAGCTTAATTTATTTTTCAGTTTTAAGTATATTCTTTGTGCTTTATGCTTGTTCTGTATCAGTGTTTAAATATAGGAAAATACTATTTAGATTGTCCAAAAAGGTTTTTTGAACACTGATATGTGCACACACACATGTGTATGGAGAGCGTGAGAGAACAGTGGTTTAAAAATATATATTTTTTATTAGCAAAGTAAATAATGACTAAAGTTTTAGCAAAGTTAAAACTTCATCAAAGATATTTATAAGTGAAAAAAGTAAATCATCAGTGACTGGTTTTTAACCATGTAGGTTTATACTCTGTGTAGTCTTGCTTACTTGTTTTGCTTAGCAACAACCCTTTTTTGTAGATCATGAAAGGGTGAATATCTGCTGGGCAAATACCATTAATTCTAAATAAATAGAATCTGAATTAATAAACTAGATAAAATACATATTAAGGTAGCTTATTTTCTATTGAGAATTGCACATTTCTGGTTTTGTTTCCAGTGAGTCTCCAGGGAGCCTTCCTATCCTTTTTGGCTTTAAAGATCTTGGCAGTCTTATCCCTTTTTAGGGAGTTTCTATTTTCTAATAGGTAATCTGCAGCCCATTTGTTTCTATAAAACTAAGACTTCCAGAGATTGAAAACTGATTCTCTTTGTTAATTTTGAAACAATATATTATATTTAAAATTGCTTCTCTTTTGACAATTTATCTGTCATGTAAGTATACATATTGCTAATTTGAAGAGGAGCTCAACCTTCAAAAATAAACATGAAGTTGATAAATTTTGTGATCTTGATTTGCTTTTGTAAATAGATTAACTTTAGTGTTAATGCTGTCCCTAATTCCAAATCAGGTTCCAAGGAATACCAATCAGGATTTTCTAGCGATTCTTTTCTGCTACTTTGATTTCCTCTTTGTTTGTTTTGCTCTTTATTCTTAAGATCATCTATTGATATTTTTCTTTAAAATTTTTAAGTCATGAAGCTATATTCTGACTGTTGTTGCCTAATTCTGTTGAATAAGAATGTTGATTTTATCATTTTGAAATAATTACTGTTTTACAAACCTTTTGTGACATGAAATGACACCTTTTTAATATTAAGAAAATCTAAAATATCTTCTAAATTGCTCATGTAAAAATATTGATGAGAAATGACAGTTTATATTTTAAACCATGTGTTGTTGCTGAGTTGAAGAAAGAGAAAGGGAAGAAGATCTGAGGGCGTTCTTTGTCGTTTGTAAAATGCTTGAAGAAATTTAAAGGGAGAAGCTTATGAGAGAACTTTCAAAATTACAGATAGTGTAGGATGGTTTGGGAGTGGCTGTAGTGAAGAGATTTAAGTGAATAGATGGTGTAGATACCACGATAGTTTAATCACAAGTATGACAGAAGAAACTTTAGTTTTGGTATCTGTTGACTTAATATTTTATCATATATTCAGATTGTAAGTATTCATGTTTTTCTTAAAAGTTATGGCTTCTCTTTTTATCACGTTAATTAGCTTCTGTCCATATCTCTCATCAACTTCTGTCTCTTTTAGAATGGAAGGTGTGAAGTGGCACCTGTTTCTATTATGTTGACTTAACAAGTAAGCCTGCTAATTTCCTGAAGTCAGCATCTTGAAGAAATTCGCAGTTTTTGCTTATATATTAGCCTGTTGATTTTTTTATATTAAAAAATTGACTAGTTTTCTGACTCTTGGTTGAATAACATTTTTATTTTGTAATTAATATTGTAGATATCTAGGTGTTTTTTTATTAAGTACATAATCTTTAGCCTGGTTCATTTCCGTTAATATTACCTTTACAACGTTAAAGAAACTTTGTATTGGTAGAATTTTTATTTCTGTTACCCCATTTGCATCTGTACACTCTGAACTTGGAAGAAGACATGTATTGGGGTATTTTATGACCTCCGAAATCTCAGTGTCTGAACTTAATAAAAGTTTGTCAGTCACAGACAGGACAGGAATCAAGGTCAAATTAGGGTACCTGAGAGGGGTAGGGCAACTCTCTGTGTAGCTCCTTCACAAAATGATGATTCAAGTGTTACTTAGGGATTCTAGGCTCCTGCTTCTGTTTGTGGCTCCTCTGTTCCTTCTGCTACTTTGGAGTCCTTTTTGTTAGATGCTGTGCCAGTTGAAAAGACCCTGATGGGAAAGATTGAAGGCGAGAGGAGAAGGGGACGACAGAGCATGAGATGGCTGGATGGCGTCACTGACTCAATGGACATGAGTTTGAGTAAACTCCAGGAGTTGGTGATGGACAGGGAGGCCTGGCATGCTGCAGTCCATGGGGTCACAAAGAGTCGGACACGACTGAGCAACTGAACTGAACTGAACTGTGCCAGTTGGCAAGTAAAGAGAGAATGGGCTCTGGTTTTTTCAGGAGATTCTAGGGTCCAGGCTTAGAAGTAGATACATCATTTCTGCCCACATTGTATAGTCTGGAGCCCTGTGACTGGTTCAGACCAAAAGTGCATGGCAGGCTGGGAAATATACTTTTCCTTGTGCTTGGGAAGTAAAAGCAGGATTGGTGAGTGCCTAGTCCTTATGTTGTAGGTAATATTGTCTCCATTTTTAGATGAGAAATTGTAGCTTTACTCATGTTCACGTACTGAAAAGTGAAACAGATCCAGCCTCTTACCCTGGAAATCTGACTCATCGTCTAGTAATTATTTGATGTATGGTTATTCATCAAACTCCAGACCCTTGTCCTGGAATGTACTTAAACCGAATTTTGAATTTGGTGGAGGTAAACTTTTCTACAATCACTGTGACTTCTGCTGGTGGTTTACAGAGTAATTTATTTCAGGTTTTCTTTTTTCTACCTTTTTTCCTAGTGTGCTTAGCCTTCTAGAAGATATCCTCAGATTATAGGAAGTGTATGGTTTCTCTTTACTTACTCTTCTGGCTTCTCTAGGACTATAGTCATCTTTTATTCTAAATTTAAAGGCACATCAGGATTTTTCTAATTACCAAAAGCATGCTAAGTGTGAAGTAGAGTTTAAGAAATATCATCTGTTAAAATTATACCTCTCCTCACCATTTGAGATTAAATGTGTTCCACATTACTAAGTCATAATTATTTTGTATTCCATCCTTCTACTTTTTTATAGTAGAAAAATGTTTTTCTCCTAGAAAATGTTATTCTCCTTTTTTTACATGCCTTTTTATTAGACTGTTGAGGCATTCCTGCTTTAATAAGAATTTATGAAACAAGATCTTGCTGTTACCTGTGAGCAAATTACTAACCTTGAAGAACTCAGATGTGGCGTCTAGTGCTCAGGTTGCCCTTCCCATCTCTTCCTCTCCAAAGGAAAGAAGGATTGTGGGAAGTTGGTTTCTCTGTACCTTTACTCTGATCATTTGTTATAACCATTGCTCAGATCACCTACAGATGTTAGTTCTTTATCGTGTCCAGCATACCACTGCTTCGTAGCCAGAGTATTCTCTACTTTCTGTTGTAATTAAAGTTCCTTTTTGTTTTGAAGTTTGCTTGGCCCCTCTTTTCATGGAGAGGTAAGTGGTAGGTTACATTCTTTGTACATTTGAATAGTGGGTTTTGCATGAGGAGCAAGATTTGGCTTTTTGTCCTTTATAGCTTCCTTGCTGAACCTGCTTTCTGTGATTGTTCAGCTTAAACCTTATGCATTTTTCTCTCCCCCTTCATCCCCCTAGGCTCTCACTTTGGTCTGATACTTCCCTTCATATGTCCCTGACTCAAAATATATTATGGTTGGATTTATTCTGATTTTGTCTCATCCTGTATTGGGTAAAGAGGATGTGACAACACCCTGTTCATTTGTTTTTAATTCTTTTTGCCTGTTCTTTTTCGCATGTTGCCTGATCCAAGAATTTGCAAATTCCCTTTGGTGAGAGAAACCTACTATTCAAATGCACAGTAGGTGGGACCTATGACCTAAGGGAAAGGTTCAAACCTTCAGCTACTACCCTTACGGAATGCCTGAGTCCTTGCTCTCCTGCCTTAGCTGTCTTAATCCGTTCCAGAATGTCATGATATTCTAGTAAAGTTTCCAATAAGTAACAAGAGAATGTATTAATATATATGTAATAAACAATATTTTAGTTACTTGTACTGAAAGATTTCCTAGGTTTTAGGTGGTGTTTGTTTTCTCTCAAGTTTTTTTTCATGTCTAAATTATTACTTTGAGATTTAGAATAGAGACCAAAACTGTGTTATGACCTATCTTGTGAAAGAGTTTTGTATGATTATTTATGTATTAAAGCTGTTTTTAGCTTTCTCTCAGTACCCAGCTTTTCCATATTTGTTCATGTTATGATTTTCATTTTAAACTTCTGAAATTTTTACTTCTAAAATTTTTTTAAGTAGTTCACTTTAAATAGCATTACTGTTTAATTTTTTTTTTTTTAATGAATCTAGGTCAATGCATTCTGTATTTTGTAGTATTTTTTTTTTTAGTGGTCTTTGAAACTGCCTGATTTGTTTGTAGCCTGATATTATTTTATAAAAGAGGTTTATGTAAGAAAATTACTGAAAAATTATTTCAGTGATTTAGTGGAGTTTAACACAGTTGGCTTTGTTATCTGAGACACTGTTTACTGAATTAAAGTGAAAGTAGCCAAAGTAAATGTCAGAAGATACAGTTTAACTTAAATGCAAAAGGTTCAGTTTTGTTGTAAATTCTATTAATACTTACTTTTTAAAAAAATTATTATTATTAGCATAATACGTGCTTGTGATGTAGAAAAAGACAATAAATTAATAAGGAAAAAATAAGAGATAACAAACTGTATTCCTTTCAGCTAAAGACAGTCTCTGTGTAAATTTTGTTGTATTTCCTTCTAATCTTTTCATATTTCCCCCTCATGGATGTGATTATTTTATGTGTAATTTTACATCATGCTTCTTTTAATTAACATGAAGCATTTGTCTTTAATTGTATTTTTGTAACCATTATTCTTAATATCACGTATAAGACTAATAAACTTTTATATCTGTCTTCTAAGCCCATATTTGAAAGGCCTAGTGCATCAGGCCAATTATTGCAAAATTCAGGCTCAGATTGAAGAAAGTAGGGAAAACCACTAGGTCATTCAGGTATGACCTAAATCAAATCCCTTATGATTTATATTTTTATTTTCTAGTGTTCCCCTTACAAATTGTTGATATGGAGATGATCTGTGATGTATATGTGAAAATAAATCTTGAATAATGTTGATAATGCCATTTATCATGTTTTAAAAATAGTCCACAGAAATGTTGTTGCCTTACGACATTTAACCTCTCATACAGAGAGTGACTATATGCAGCTTTTTTTAGTTGGATGCCACATCCAAAGACTCATGGCAATATGTTACGTGACAGGTTAAAGCAAAATAAAACAAACAAGAAAACCTGTGAATTTACTTTGGAACTATATATGGTGTTATATATTTACAGGAATTTGATATTTGGAGAGAAGAAAGTACATTCAGCCCTTTGTATCTGCATGTCCATGAATTCAACCAAAGGATGGAAAATATTTGAAAAAAAAAAAAAATTCTGTGAAGTTCCAGAAAACAAACTTGAATTTTCCATTCTTCTTCAATTATTTACATAGCACTTACATTATACCTGGGCTTCCGTGGTGGCTCAGACAGTAAAGAATCTGACTGCAATGCATGAGACATGGGTTTGATCCCTGGGTCAGGAAGATCCCCTGGAGAAGGAAGTGGCCACCCATTTCAGTATTCTTGCCTGGAGAATCCCATGGACAGAGGGGCCTGGTGGGCTCCAGTCCATGGGATCGCAAAAAATTGAACGCGACTGAGTGACTAACACTATGATTATACAGTGGAGGTGAGGAATAGATTCAAGGGATTACATCTGGTAGACAGAGTGCCTGCAGAACTATGGACGGAGTTTCATAACATTGTACAGGAAGTGGTGGCCAAAACCATCCCAAAGAAAAAGAAATGCAAGAAGGCAAAGTGGTTGTCTCTGGAGGGCTTACAAATAGCTAAGAAAAGAGAAGCGAAAGGCAAAGGAGAAAAGGAAAGATACACTCATCTTAATGCAAGTTTTAGAGAATAGCAAGAAGAGATCAGAAAGCCATCTTAAGTGAATAATGCAGATAAATAGAGGTAAACAATAGAATGGGGAAGACTCTAGAGATCTCTTTAAGAAAATTGGAGATACCAAGGGAAGACATTTCATGCAAAGATAGGCACAGTAAAGGACAAAAACCGGCAAGGACCTAACAGAAGCAGAAGAGATTGAGAGGTGGCAAGAATACACAGAAGAACTATACAAAAAAGATCTTAGTGACCCAGATAACCACGATGGGGTGATTGCTCACCTAGAGCCAGACATCCTGGAGTGCGAAGTCAAGTGGGCCTTAGGAAGTGTTACTATGAACAAAGCTAGCAGAGGTGATGGAATTCCAGCTGAGCTATTCCAAATCCTGAAAGATGATGTTGTACTTAATATGCCAGCAAATTTGGAAAACTCAGCAGTGGCCACAGAACTGGAAAAGGTCTGTTTTCATTCCAATCCCAAAGAAAGGCAATGCCAAAGAATGTTCAAATTACCATACAGTTGCACTCATTTCACATACTAGCAAGATTATGCTCAAAATCCTTCAAGCTAGGCTTCAGCAGTGCATGAACTGAGAACTTCCAGATGCACAACCTGGATTTAGAAAAGGCAAAGGAACCAGAGATCAAAGCGGCAATATATGCCGTATCGTAGAAAAAGCAAGGGAATTCCAAAAAAGCATCTGCTTCTCCTTTGACTGTGTGGATGACAACAAACTGTGGAATATTCTTAATAAGATGGGGATGCCAGGCCACCTTACCTGACTCCTGAGAAATCTGTATGCAGGACAAGAAGTAACGAAAAACTGGACATGGAACAACGGACTGGTTCAAAATTGGGAAAGGAGTACATCAAGGCTGTATATTGTCACCCTGCTTATTTAAGTTGTATGCAGAATTCAGTTCAGTTCAGTTGCTCAGTCGTGTTGACTCTTTGTGATCCCATGGACTGCAGCACACCAGGCCACCCTGTCCATCACCAACTCCTGGAGTTTACTCAAACTCATGTCTGTTGAGTCGGTGATACATGAAATGCTGGGGTGTATGACTCACAAGCTGGAATCAAGATTCCTGAGAGAAATATCAACAACCTCAGATATGCAGATGATACCTCTCTAATGGCAGAAAGTGAAGAGGAACTAAAGAGCCTCTTGATGAAAGTGAAAGAGGAGAGTGAAAAAGCTGCCTTAAAAGTCAACATTCGAAAAACTAAGATCATGGCATCTGGTCTCATCACTCATGCCACATAAAAGGGGAAATATTGGAAGCAGTGACATTTTATTTTCTTGGGTTTCAAAATCACTGCGGACAATAGAGACTGCAGCCATGAAATTAAAAGATACTTGCTCCTTGGAAGAAAAACTATGACAAAACTAGATAATATATTAAAAAGGAAAAACATTACTTTGCCAACAAAGGTCCATATAGCCAAAACTATGGTTTTTCCAGTAATCACATCCAGTGTGGATATGAATTGTACCATAAAGAAAGCTGAGCACCAAAGAATTGATGCTTTTGAACCTTGGTGTTGGAGAAGACTCCTGCAAGTCCCTTGGATTGCAAAGAGATCAAACCAGTCAATCCTAAAGGAAATCAACCCTGAATATTCATTGGAAGGACTGGTGTTGAAGCTGAAGCTCCACTACTTTGGCCACCTGATGCGAAGAGGAAAAGACCCTAATGCTAGAAAAGATTCAGGGAGAGAGGAGAAGGGGGCAACAGGACAAGATGGTTGGATGGCGTCACTGACTCAGTGGACATGATATTGAGCCAACTCAGGGAGATGATGAGGAACAGGGAAGCCTGGCATGCTGCAGTTCATGGGATCACAAAGAGTCTGACACGACTTCCCGACTGATGAATGACGACAAATTGCATCATGGGAAGCAGGTTCCAAGTCATTTTGCAAAGGAAAAGACCAAAAATTTAGGTCAAAACTTTAAGTATGCTAGATAGGAATCATATGAAATCAAATTCTATGAAGCAGTGGCTATTGAAGAAAAGTGTGTAACTATACTTTTATTAATAGGTTTTCCTTTGTTTTCACATCCTTCGATGGCTCCTCCATGCAGCCTGGAAGTCTTGTGTGTTGTACTTCTCAGCCAGCTTTTTCAGCCCCAGACCTCTCTTCATTTACACATTCCTGCCTCAGCCTCACTCTAAGCTCTTAAAGCAGGAACCTCTCTCTCTCTCATCTTCATGCCGTCAAAGCCCTAGCCCTAGGTGCATGTGCATCCTCTCTTTGTTTTTTATTTTTGTTCTCCCTCTCATCTTCATGCCACTTATGTTTTTTGTTTTTTACTGTTTACATATTTTAATTTTGGCCTATGGAGGATATCTCTTGCTATCAAGACCCAATAGCTTCATTTGTGGGCTGTACCCCATCCCCTCTAACCTTCACTCAGACTTGGCTTCTTTGGCCATTTCCCATCTCTGTGCCATTAATTGCTTTATATCTGTAGGACTATTCCTATTAATGCACACACACATTTTTAAAATGTTTCCCATTAAAAATAATAACAACAAATAAACAAATAAAAGAGTCACAACTCTGCCTCCCTTCCTTTTTAAATGGCAAAGCCCCTCCCATATCCATTCCTTAGGTTTGGGTTATTTCCCTGTTTTTACTTCAGTGCTGAATTTGTACATACTTGTTCTCATAAACTCAGTTTTCCCACTTCCTTATTAACTGTTTAGCCTTCTACTATGTTTTATGTTACTGTTAGGTGATCTTATTAATGCCTATGGATTTAAATACCAAAATTACAGGTATTTAGAAAAATGGATTCACACAATTAAATCTGAGAATATTTTAGAAGAAAATAGATCCTAGAAAATGTAGGGGTCTTAAAATATTTCATTATTGTAGGACTGTAAATGTAACTTAAGTTTTCCTGTAGTACTAAGATTCTTTCACTGAGAATTATTTCCTCAAAGAAATAAACAACTAATTTTAGTCTTTATAAATGAGTTATTGCTTATGTGTTCTCCTAAATGTTATATACTCAGTCCTCATTATTTGTAGATTCTGTACTTGTGATTTGCCTAATTGCTAAAATTTATTTGTAATCCCAAAAGTTGTACTTGTGGTGCTTTTGAAGTCATTTATAGAAATATATACAGAGTGGTACAAAATTTGAGTAGCTTGTTCCCAGCTGAGGCCTAGGTTCCCAGCTGAAGCCTTCTTGTTGTACGTCTCATAATGTAATCAGGTGTCCTTTTGTGGTCTAACTAGTCCATCTTTATACATTTTTGCTTTTTTGGTGACTTTGCTATTCAAAATGGCCCCCAAGTATAGTGCTGCAGTGCTTGCTATCTAGTGTTCCTAAGCTCAAGAAGGTTATGATGTGCCCTATGGAGAAAATTCACTAGTATTCACAGATACCAGGAAAATACTATACTTAAGATTACAGTTATTAGATAAGTTTTGTTCACACCTGAGTTTTATTACTGTTGACCATGAATTTAATATTAGTGAATCAATAGTATATATTAAGGTATCTTTAAACAGAAACACACATAAAACAAGGGTTTGTATTGATTGATTGAAGATGTTGTGACTTGGAGGCTCATGGGAACCTAACCGTGTATTTCCCCTAGGAGCAATGGTTCAGTGTTCGTGGCGACTTTATAGAGCATAACTATCGCGAATAATGAGAATCGACTGTAAGTTAAAATTCTGGACTTTGAGTGAAATTTCAGGAAGTGCCTCCTTATCCATGTTAAGTATAGTTTAGGGCATTTTGGGTTGGGATATATATATTTTATTTTAAAACCCTTAAGAGGAGAACTGCATTCATTCATTGATCCTTTTTGAGCACTTACTATATGCCAGTAACTGTACTAGTTTTGAAGTATACAGGAACAAGTAAGTCACAAAATCTTTACTCCACAGATCTATCAGCTAGAGGAATATTCCGTTTTACCCCAATCAGTCTGGTACCAACTGCAGTTCAATTTTGACACTAGCTACCTGGAGTTAGCTCAGATTCCATTGGTTAAAGGCAAAATCCTCCATAAGAATGCACAGGCTTTGGATGCCAGCTGCAAGTTCTTGGAATCCCTGAGCCATACTTTTGAAAACCAGCATTTCCATGACCCCGTCAGGTTCAGTAATTCTGTATAACAATTAGAACCAAAGAAAGTGCAGTGGTTACAGTTATATTAATATAAAGATTACACATTGGACGAGGTTTGGGAAGGAGCACAGCGTTTCCATGTCCTCTCCCTGCGGAATCAGGACATGTTACCCTCCAGGTACTTCAGTATGTTTAACAGCTAGGAAGCTCCTCGGAGCTTCGGTGTCTAGAGATTTTATGGAGTTTCATTACATAGGCGCGATTTTAATCATTGGCCGCATGATTGAAACTTAATCTTCAACACCCTTCCCATTCCTGGAGGTCAGCTGGCTGGAAGTTCCAGTTCTAATTGGGTGGTATTTCTGGTGACCCACCTCCATCCTGAAGCTATAAGTAGGGCAGTAACCAGATGTATTCTTTATTATACCACAGAGAGATCGCCTTATAAAGCATCAAAGTAAATTAGAAGTTTGCCAATAGCAGCACAGGTATTTCAAGCAGAGGGAAGGATATATGCAAAAATGCCAAGGGATGAAAGAATTTGTGGAATAAATGTCACTTAGTCTAGGTAGAAGGTCATGTTCAAAAGGGTGGTTCTTTTTGTAATTGGAGGATAATTGCTCTACAATATCATGTTAGTTTCTGCCTACATCAACATTAATCAGCCATAGGTGTACTTATGTCCCCTCCCTCTGGATCCTCCCATCCCCCAAAAGGGAATTCTTGAGTCTGATGAAGTAGACAGTAGATTGTGAAAGGCTATTAAAATAAGAGGTCACAAATCTATATATGGCATTGTAATGTGTATTTTAGCTTTAATGCAAATGTTTAAACATATACAAAGAACAGACAGAATGATACCATGAATATATAACAAATATAATGAGCTCCCGTGTAGTCATTACAATAGCTGGTGGCCAGTTTGTTTCATCTGTACTCCCTTCCTCTCTTCCCCCAACATTATTTTGTAGCAAATATTATTATTTCATTCATAGATATTTCAGTGTATATCTCTAAAATATATGAACTTTTAAAAAGTTACTGTAATCCCATTATCACAGCTAAAAAATTTTTAACAGTTTCTTTATATCACTAAATATTTGGTCATTACTCACATTACCAGTTCAGCAATATTTTTAAAACAGAAAATCAGCAGTAGCATTTTTTTAAAATTGAGGTATTTCACTTTAAAAATCTAGATTTTTGTGGTTGAAAAATTGGAAGATCTTTCAATATGAAGTGTCTTGTTTCTTTTTCACAACAGGATATTGGTTGGTATCTTTGCTTTGCTGTCTTACTCACTTGTTTATTCTGTGAGGAGTCTTGGAAAGGATTTATGCAGGCATATATGCCTTGATAGGATTTGCATTATGGAAAAAAATAAATGTGGGATTAGAATGCGTTTAGGAGAGTCTAGGGGAAAAGAAGAGTTTTGCCATAGTCAGATAGAAAGGAAGATATGCTGAACTGAGGTCCTTTCAGGAAGTAGGCAAGTTTGGAACTTTTAAGAGTTAAAGAACAGAATTAATGCTAATATATGGAGAGGGCATGTTGAAGGTAAAACCCAAATATCAAACTTAGGTGGCTGACAGGAAGTTCAGGTGAGACAGGAAATTGTGAATAAGAAGGTGGGTGCTTGGGAAGGAATAAATGACTTGTCTAGATATTTTGACTGGGTAGTGGAGGTAAATACAATCACATGTTTTTGGAGCCCTAACCAAAAAGTCATGTATGGATGCGAGAGTTGGACTGTGAAGAAAGCTGAGCGCCGAAGAATTGATGCTTTTGAGCTGTGGTGTTGGAGAAGACTCTTGAGAGTCCCTTGGACCGCAAGGAGATCCAACCAGTCCATTCTAAAGGAGATCAGCCCTGGGATTTCTTTGGAAGGACTGATGCTAAAGCTGAAACTCCAGTACTTTGGCCACCTCATGCGAAGAGTTGACTCATTGGAAAAGACTCTGATGCTGGGAGGGATTGGGGGTAGGAGGGAGATGGCTGGATGGCATCACCGACTCAATGGATGTGAGTTTGAGTGAACTCCAGGAGATGGTGATGGACAGGAAGGCCTGGCGTGCTGCGATTCATGGGGTTGCAAAGAGTCTGACATGACTGAGCAACTGAACTGAACTGAACTGAACCAAAGAGGGTTAGATGTGGTTAAGAGTAAAGGGTTTTGTTAATACAGCAATTCACTCTAATTCTTACATCAAGTTTGAAAATTCTCCAGCTAAATTAAGGAAGGAAAGAAAAGCAAAGACTACTTGTAGTTTTGGGGGCATTCAGAGGACTCTTTTTAAGACAAATAACAATTCCTTATTAAATTAAAAGAAATTAAAAGACGCTTACTCCTTGGAAGGAAAGTTATGACCAACCTAGATAGCATATTCAAAAGCAGAGACATTACTTTGCCAACAAAGGTTCGTCTAGTCAAGGCTTTGGTTTTTCCTGTGGTCATGTATGGATGTGAGAGTTGGCCTGTGAAGAAGGCTGAGCACCGAAGAATTGATGCTTTTGAACTGTGGTGTTGGAGAAGACTCTTGAGAGTCCCTTGGACTGCAAGGAGATCCAACCAGTCCATTCTGAAGGAGATCAGCCCTGGGATTTCTTTGGAAGGAATGATGCTAAAGCTGAAACTCCAGTACTTTGGCCACCTCATGCGAAGAGTTGACTCATTGGAAAAGACTCTGATGCTGGGAGGGATTGGGGGCAGGAGGAAAAGGGGACGACAGAGGATGAGATGGCTGGATGGCATCACTGACTCCATGGACGTGAGTCTCCATGACTCCGGGAGTTGGTGATGGACAGGGAGGCCTGGGGTGCTGCGATTCATGGGGTCGCAAAGAGTTGGACATGACTGAGCGACTGAACTGAACTGAACATTTCCTTCTGTGTAAATGAAGGATGGGTAGAGAGAATTTGAATGTGTTCCTGCAAGCTTGCCTGCAAAGTTCACACCCTTTATTGTTAAAGTAAGACAGTTGGATCTTAATATATATTCATAGTGTATCAGTTGTAAGAGAAATACCTACAAACAACATTGTAGAGTCTGGCATCTAGTAAGTGCTTGGTGGGTGTTTGTTGAATTTGAATCTAAACCTTTTAAGGCTTAAGCAGTCGGATCTGTTCAGGTTAGAGTTTTTCACCTGATATTTCCCTGCAGTGTCTTCCCAATTAGGAAACTCAATAAATGTTTGTAGAGTAAGTGAATAATTCTGGAGGTTTTAATTCTTTATTTAAAAAGAATTAAATTTTTTTCTTAGTTTGAGATGGTATCAACATCCTACGGAAGAAGAATTAAGAATTCTTGCAGGAAAGCAGCAAAAAGGGAAAAGCAGAAAAGATAGGTAAGTTATATTGTTCAGTTTGTAAAGTGTTAAATATTTTACAGAATTTATGGTAATGTATTTTGATACTTTGGTTAAAGTAACATATACTGATTATGCTATAAACAATTGGAAAATCTGAAATCAAAATCCATGATCTAAAATAATATTGAATTGCCCTTTAAGAGCACCCAATATGTAGTAATCTAATATATAAACACAAAAATGATAATTTTACTTGAAATTGTTAGTGGGGGGTTGAGAGACCCATAAACCTATGTCTTTGCAACTCATTTAAAGATACCAGTTGGTTTGGGTTCTTTTCCAGATTTTGCTACCACCCAGAAATTGGGCAAATTCAGTTGCTTTTTACCTCTTTTCTCTCTCTTTTTTTTTTTAAAATAAAAGGGGTGAACACTGTAACTTCTTAGATCCTGTACAGGCTCTTAAATATTATATTTAAAGTTTATGAAGAAAATTGCCTATTAATAAACCTCACTGAATAGACTCCAGCAGCCTCATCTGTGAAGGAGAAGGACCAAACAGTAATTTTGAAAGATTCTTCCAGCTTTAAAATTTTATGTCCTTATTTATATTGAATCTTCATAGAAAGTATATGTCAGTTAGCCTCTCTAAATGGGCCTTAGTTTCCTTAACTGGGGAGAACGTCTTAGGATCTGAATCTGTGATTCTAATATATTTTAAAATGTTGGTGACAACATTATCACCAATTCCTCGTGTATATCATAAAAATTATATTAATGTGGGTGAATAGATTTATAGAGACTGAAAAGTTTTTTTGAACATTAATGATTATTTGAAATTGGAAGTTTGAAAAGTCTTGTCTTTTCTGATTTGGCCACGATTTTCTTTTTCACTTATCATTACAAATACACCTTGAAGGTCATTGGAATATTAAGTGTAAATCCTCCTTCTTTGTATTCCAGTGGTTACATTCTTTAATAAAATATTTCTGTCAAATATTAAAAATTTCAAAGCACTTTTATGCAGTCTTGTTTAATCCATGCAATAACCCTAAATATTCATTATTAATTTATATTTTGCTAGTAAGGAAGGTGTTGCTTAGAGGTGTTAAATGAATTGCTCGAGTTCACATAGCTATTAGAGTCAGAATTTTAATCCAGGTCAATTTTTAGTTTCTACATTTCCTTTTAACTACTCTGCATTTGCCTCTCACAACTACCATGGTCAACATTTGTGAGCTTAGGTAGTATAGTATTTATTTTATAAACATTTGAATTTTTATTATATGCCTTGTATCCAATAATTTTGTTATTTTTATAATAATTTTTATATTTTGAAAATGCTTTACATTTACAAAAAGATACATTAACAGCACTATCCTGTTTTAGTAGCAGTAGTTATTATTTGATTTATTGACATGAATTAAAATTTTTATTGAGGTTTTCTCAGTTTATACTTATTAAAGGATAAATACAAAGTCATTTCTTGGTGTTATAATTATTGTTACTGAAACTTAGTTTATTGCTTTTGATTTATGTTTGATTGTGTTTAAAAATTAAATTTGGAAATAAAACACATGCACCTGAAGAATTCTCTTGTTTTCCTCCACCCGTGATTCTTTGTAAGAGCAGCTCTGAACTGGCCTTGTACGTTTCTGAATTTCTCATGCAAATAAATCTTCATATATATTTTCAGTTCTGATTTGTTTATAGCTACAGGTCTGTGTATATGTATGTATGTGTGTATGTGTATAATTTCAGAGTGAAATGCATTTTGTCTTCATTTCCTTTTACTTGTGTGCCTCAGGAACGAGATGTTAGGGCTGTCTTTAAATCCCAGAAGAGAGCAGGAAAAAGGGGTGAGATGGTAAGCTAGCAGTCAAGGTTTTGTTTCTGTCACTAGTATAGGTAACTCTTCTGGTAATCTGTGTGTTCTCTTAATAATTTACATCCATATTTTGTAGTTCCCCTTTTGAAATCTACTTTTTAGTGCCTTACCTCCTTTTTGATAAAATATGAGAACTTCTGCCTCTTTTTCGCTGTGAAATATATAACCTCATTTGTAGTTAGTTTGATACAAACACTTGAATAACAGTGAGGGTAACCTGTTTTTTGTGTCACTTGTCTGATTTTTATAGGAAATATAATGGTCACATTGAAAGTAAGCCACTAACCATTCCAAAGGATATTGATCTCCATCTAGAAACAAAGTCAGTTACAGAAGTGGATACTTTAGGTAAGGGAAATCTGGGTAAAGTGTTCTGTAAATCTCAGTTTTATATTATGCTAGTGAAAGTACTTGAATTTATCTTTTGTTGTTAGATTCTTTTGTTTTCCTAATCATTAAGTCCATTATACAGACTGAAATCTTTTTCAGAGCTAAGAAGCTCAAAATGACTTCATCTGAATTGAATTTGTTTTTCTATCCACCTAACTTATAGTAAGCCTTATTTTTCCCCATTTTTCAGAAGAGGCCGTCTTATGCAAGTTTGTTACACAGTTTTTGTAAATGCTGAGGTTACCGTTTTTACTATCTCAAATTCTAAGTTGCCATCTGTATCAGTTTTCATGTTTTATAATGTTGCTTGTAGAAAGGCATCTGTATGTTTGTATTAAACTACCTATATTTAAAGCAATTCAACCTTATGTTACACTTAGTAGAAAGGAAAATGGTTTTAGGATGATGAATTGGATTAGAAATAGAAAACTTTACTTATTCAAGATTTTATTGGATATCTCTGAATAAGTTACTCAATTTTCCCCCTGTATATTAGTGTTTAAAATTATGTAATAACTATAATGATTTTAAATTTAAAGTGAAATTTATATGAAATTATTCAAATCCTATAAGAGAAAAGCATCTAAGGTGATATGTTTAGAACACTAGTTTTCAGACCTGGCTGTATATCAGAACCACTTAAGCAGCTCTTTAAAGATAAAGATTCTCTTATACCTACCCTTGATGATTCAGTAAATCTACAATGGTTTCTGGGACTCTGGGAATTTGTGTTGTTTTAAGTATTCCACATGGTTCTGATTTTTTGACTAGGTTTAAGAACTACAGTTTTATATGATAAGAAATTAAAATGACATTTAAACATAATTTTGGTAATGCTGTATATCTTTATGTAATTTGGTCCTTCTTGGATTAAATCACACCACCACAGAAAAATCTTAATAGAGTCACTTCACATCTCATAAAGAATTACTTTGTGAAACAAGGTGCCTTCATTACATTTGAAAGTTGATGCTTCATTTACAGGATTGTATGTATGTGTGTATATATATGTATGGAAAGGGTTTCCTACAAAGTGTCAGTGATGAACAATATACGTTAGTTGTCTAGTGTTATTCAGACTATTGAGACTGGTTACCTCATCCCCCTTTTTTTCTTTTTAACTGTTTTTCATGCAATATTTAAAACATGTAAAAGCACTTGAACTTTTTGATTAGTTATCCCATTTGTTTTGTTAATCTGATAGGTGTGGGTACTTGGACAAGAATACTTATACACGTTTCCTGATTTCTAAAACAGAATTTTGCTGTTCTTACTAATAACTGATGTGTAATGGATAATTATCAGCTAATCAACCTTAATAATAGTTTAAATTGACTACTTATCAGACATTGTTACAAGTGCTTTATTTGTATTATGTTGCCCTCACAGTTCTATGAGGTATGTAACTATTACTGACTTTTTTTTCAACTTGTTAGATAGAGGAGTTAAATAACTCTGAATGTGGTAGAGACATTTAGCGAGAATTAGGCTACTTAATGAACTTAAAAAATTGAAGTTAGGGGTAATGTGCCTTCAGCTTATTCAGTATTTTGTTTTACAATTTTGAGCAATAATTGCAAATCGTACTTGTTAAATAACTGATCATGTAACATCAAGATTATTCTAGTTAATCAGTAATAGAGATGTTATTTATGTTTATATTTATATAATCATTTGTGAATGCATGCTCTGTGTCTCTGTTTAGGTAAAAGTAGAGGGTTTTCTACCTGCCTTTTAGGTGCTCTCAGGAGGCTAATACAAATCACTGGAATTGATGAATTCTCGGTTTTTAGTGCAATATTCTATTGAGAGAATATATGTATATACATGTATATAATTACATTATTGAATACAGAAAGAAGAATGTAATACTTGAGTTATATACATAACCAAGAATATATATAATTTGTTCTTTTATTGAATGTATGTATTATTGATAGCCCAATAACTATCTTAAAAGTCTTTCAGTTTGTGTTAGCTATCTGTTAGACAAATCTCTTAAAGGACATAAGAACATTTGAATGTCACCTGTCTGTTTGCTATGAATGAGTTCCCTGGGGGAAGCCTGTGTGAATGTGGGCAGGCATGGAGAATTAGAACATTTACTTTAACTTTTGTTAGTAAAAACTGAAATAACTTTATCTTTAGATAAACAGGTCTTTGTCTGTTCCATTTCTCTGCCGTCTTTCCAGAAAGTTATTTAAGAAGTTCAACTGAATGACTACAGGGGAGGAGAGGGTTCTACAGAGTAGGATTTCTTCAAGTACTTTAGGGTAAATCTTTCAGACTGATGTTCAGAAGTTATTAGGTCTATTACAACAAAAAACCTAAAGCAGTTAAAATAGCTTGAAGGCAAAGTAAGTGTGTTAAATTGACATGAATAAAGAATATACCTAATTATGAAAGGAACTGGAAGTTTTGCTGTCACCTCATGAAGATGTAAGTTTGGTTAGTTTATTTTTATATTTTAAATAACTCTTATTTTGAGTGGTACTTTGTTTTTAAAAGTCTTTTTTTTTTTTTTTTTGTAAATTCGGATTTTAAAATATCCTCAGGTGTTACATATTACAACTAAAATTTTCCCGGAGTAATGTAGATCATTTTATTATGTGCCAGTGAGAACATAGGAAATGGTGTTCTGGTACATGATATATTTCCACATTTCTAGAAGGTCTTTTGCAAAATGATATTGATCTTTGAGACTATTCTCTGGCAGAAATAAACCAGAATATCCAAGAAAAGGGAATGGAATTACACTTTGAGACAGTGTTAATTTTAATGTCAACCCTTAAGGTTGGAATAGTTTGTTGAAGGAGTATGGTTTTATGGAGAGTTGACAGGCATTTCTTGAACTTTTCTTCTAGAGAATAAAAAGTGTATTTACTTAATTTATTATTTTAGCCTGCAGTAACTCACAAAATTATTAATCCTCCATTAGTAAGGTTAGTAAAATGTGACATGAAGTCCAACTCTCTTGTTTCATAGAAATGAATATAAGTAAATCTGTATAATACTCTATCAAGTTATATTCTAAAGCTAAAATATTATTGCTCAGATTCTTTTTTTTTTCAAGTAATAATTTATAATTTCTGTGAAAGCTAATCATTTAAAAAAATACCAACTCATTTTGCAATCATATTTTTAACAACCATTTAAATAATTTTTGGTAATCATTTCAGTTTTATTATTTAATTTACAATGTATTAAAGTTTAGTTTTGGATGGCAGTATTCTCAATCTATTTCTCACATTTTTAGATTCTCATATTTGCACATGGCAAATCATCAAACAATAAAATCTCACATTTGAAGTTAATTATAGATAAATCTTCCTAAAGCTGTTTTTCAGTTTAAGTAAAACTTTCTTTCTTAAACCTTTATTTTTCAGCATTGCATTACTTTCCAGAATACCAGTGGCTGGTGGATTTCACAGTGGCTGCTACAGTTGTCTATCTAGTAACTGAAGTCTACTACAGTTTTGTGAAGCCCACACAAGAAATGAATATCAGCTTAGTCTGGTGCCTGCTTGTTTTGTCTTTTGCAATGTATCCTTCAAAACATCATTAATATTAATTTATGAATTTGTTTTCCTTTTACAGCTAACACTATTAGATCTTGTCTCTGATTTAGAAAGGATTTTAGATCATTAGAGAATGTTTCTTTGTTGAAATCCTCTTTATATACTTGGAAAAAAAATTTTTTAATGGAGGTAGATAGTTTAAAAGGTGAAATACAAGGAAAGAAAGCAGTTCCCTCCCTTTCCTTTCCTGTCTGACTCATGTCACAGAGGGAGCCCCTTTCACCTCTTTTAGGTAGTTCTTTGCAGCTTTCCTTTTTTTTTTTTTTTCTTGCTGTTTATTTATTTATTTATTTATTTTTTTCTAAACACACACGCAAGAAAACAAAGAAATTGTTTGGAGAAAAAAGAAATAGAACATTGTTTTCTGATGATGCAATCATCTATATAGAAAATCTTAAAGGATTAACAAAAAACTTCTGTAGCTAATAAACAAATATGGCAAGACAGAAGGGTATAAGGTTAATATACAAAAGTCAACTGCTTTTCTACATGCCAGCAATGAAAGAGTAGAATTTGAAATTAAAAACACAATGTCATTTACATTAGCATCCAAAAATGAAATACTTAGGTATAAATCTAACAATGTATGTATGAGTCAACATGAAGAAATTATAAAACTCTGAAGAACAAAATTAAAGAACTGAATAAATTGAGAGACACTCCATGTTCACGAACAGAAAGACTCAGTACTGTCATGATGTCAGATCTTCCAAACTTGATCTACAGATTTAATTCAATTCCAATCAAAATCCCAGCAAGATAATTTTGTAGATATTGACAAACTGATTTTATTTTTTTTTTTTAATTTTTCAGCACTTTATTATTTTTTTTTATTTGATAAATTTAATGCCTTTTATTGCTATACCTCATTTTACTGTGCTTTGCTTTAGTGAACTTTATAGATACATGTTTTTTTTTTTTTTTTTCCTTGTTAATTTTCTGTTTAGTTGATCTATCCATAAGTGTGAGTGGGGTATTAAAGTCTCCCACTATTATTGTGTTATTGTTAATTTCTCCTTTCATACTTGTTAGGATTTGTCTTACATACTGCGGTGCTCCCATGTTGGGTGGATATATATTTATAATTGTTATATCTTCTTCTTGGATTGATCCTTTGATCATTATGTAGTGACCTTCTTTGTCTCTTTTCACAGCCTTTGTTTTAAAGTCTAATTTATCTGATACGAGTATTGTGACTCCTGCTTTCTTTTGGTCCCAATTTGCATGGAAAATCTTTTTCCAGCCCTTCACTTTCAGTCTGTATGTGTCCCCTGTTTTGAGGTGGGTCTCTTGTAGACAACATATGTAGGGGTCTTGTTTTTGTATCCATTCAGCCAGTCTTTGTCTTTTGGTTGGGGCATTCAACCCATTTACGTTTAAGGTAATTACTAATAAGTATGATCCCGTTGCCATTTACTTTATTGTTTTGGGTTCGAGTTTATACACCATTTTTGTGTTTCCTGTCTAGAGAATATCCTTTAGTATTTGTTGAAGAGCTGGTTTGGTGGTGCAGAATTCTCTCAGCTTTTGCTTGTCTGAAAAGCTTTTGATTTCTCCTTCATACTTGAATGAGATCCTTGCTGGGTACAATAATCTGGGCTGTAGGTTATTTTCTTTCATCATTTTAAGTATGTCTTGCCATTCCCTCCTGGCTTGAAGAGTTTCTATTGAAAGATCAGCTGTTATCCTTATGGGAATTCCCTTGTGTGTTATTTGTTGTTTTTCCCTTGCTGCTTTTAATATTGTTCTTTGTGTTTGATCTTTGTTAATTTGATTAATATGTGTCTTGGGGTGTTTCTCCTTGGGTTTATCCTGTTTGGGACTCTCTGGGTTTCTTGGACTTGGGTGATTATTTCCTTCCCCATTTTAGGGAAGTTTTCAACTATTATCTCCTCAAGTATTTTCTCATGGTCTTTCTTTTTGTCTTCTTCTTCTGGAACCCCTATGATTTGAATGTTGTAGCGTTTAATATTGTCCTGGAGGTCTCTGAGATTGTCCTCATTTCTTTTAATTCGTTTTTCTTTTATCCTCTCTGATTCATTTATTTCTACCATTCTATCTTCAAATTCACTAATCCTATCTTCTGCCTCTCTTATTCTACTATTTGTTGCCTCCAGAGTGTTTTTAATTTCATTTATTGCATTATTCATTATATATTGACTCTTTTTTATTTCTTCTAGGTCCTTGTTAAACCTTTCTTGCATCTTCTCAATCCTTGTCTCCAGGCTATTTATCTGTGATTCCATTTTAATTTCAAGATTTTGGATCAATTTCACTATCATTATTTGGAATTCTTTATCAGGTAGATTCCCTATCTCTTCCTCTTTTGTTTGGTTTGGTGGGCATTTATCCTGTTCCTTTATCTGCTGGGTATTCCTCTGTCTCTTCATCTTGTTTAAATTGCTGAGTTTGGGAGTCCTTTCTGTATTCTGGCAGTTTGTGGAGTTCTCTCTATTGTGGCGTTTCCTCGCTGTGTGTAGGTATGTAGAGGTGGCTTGTCAAGGTTTCCTGGTTAGGGAAGTTTGTGTCGGTGTTCTGGTGGGTGGAGCTGTATTTCTTCTCTTTGTTCAGTCGCGCTATGGGGAGGGAGGGAGGGATGCTGCAAACAAATGACACTGGCGTGCGCTCGCAGTGCCTCAGCCACACTGGGTCTGCCCCTGCTCACGGCGCGTGTAGCCTCCCTGCCCACACTGCTCAGGCTCTAGGTTGTTCCGCCGGGAACAATCCGAGGCTGGCCCTGGGTTGCATGCACCTCCCAGGTCCAAGCCGCTCAGGTTCAAGCACTCAGGTAGTCCTCAGAGGCGCAGACTCAGTTGGGGCTGCGTTTTGTGCTCTTCCCAGGTCCGAGCAGCTCAGGTGATGAGGTGTTTGGCGAGCGCCAATGCTGCGACTTATCGCCTCCCCGCCACTTGGTTATCTGGGTGTAAAACCGGTGCACCTTCTCAGGCAGATGTTGACCGTCCAGACCCCCAATAAGTTTTAGTTAGCAAAGAAGCCAGTTTTATAGATAATGTCTCTCTGGGGCTGCGATTGCCCCCTTCCGGCTCTGGCTGCCTGTCACCGGAGGGGGAAGGTTTGCAGCCGGCTACCTCTGTTTAGTCCTTTGTTCCGTGCGCGGGCTGGCGGTGTCTTAGGTTAGGGCTGGCTTTTCGCATGGTAGATATCCCACAGTCTGGTTTGCTAGCCCAAATTATTTCGCTCAGATAGTGCTCAGGGTATTCAGGCCAGATTCTTACTCTCAGCGATGCAGCCCGCGCCGCGCCTCCCTGCCCAGCCCCCGCTTGCTAATGGCGGATGCAGGCGTCTGCGCTGCTTCTCCGCTGGAGGAGTTACCGTAGGGCTCGCAATCTGCGAGTTTTAATTGTTTATTTATTTCTTCTCCCTGTTATGTCGTCCTCTGTGCTTCCAAAGCTCGGCACGGATTCGGCAGTGAGAAGGTTTCCTGGTGTTTGGAAACCTCTCTCTTTTTAAGACTCCCTTCCAGGGACGGAACTCCGTCCCTCCCTCTTTTGTCTCTTTTATTGTCTTTAATATTTTTTCCTACCTCCTTTCGAGGAGTTGGGTTGCTTTTCTGGGTGCCTGATGTCCTCTGCCGGCATTCAGAAGTTGTTTTGTGGAATTTACTCGACGTTTAAATGCTCTTTTGATGAATTTGTGGGGGAGAAAGTGTTTTCCCCATCCTACTCCTCCGCCATCTTGGCGCCTTCCCTCTGCAGCTTTCCTTCAGTTCAGTTCAGTCGCTCAGTCATGTCCGACTCTTCGCGACCCCATGAATCACAGCACGCCAGGCCTCCCTGTCCATCACCAACTCTCGGAGTTCACTCATGCTCACATCCATTGAGTCAATGATGCCATCCAGCCATCTCATCCTCTGTTGTCCCCTTCTCCTCCTGCCCCTAATCCCTCCCAGCATCAGAGTCTTTTCCAATGAGTCAACCCTTCGCATGAGGCGGCCAGAGTACTGGAGTTTCAGCTTTAGCATCATTCCTTCCAGAGAAATCCCAGGGCTGATCTCCTTCAGAATGGACTGGTTGGATCTCCTTGCAGTCCAAGGGACTCTCAAGAGTCTTCTCCAACACCACAGTTCAAAAGCATTAATTCTTCGGCGCTCAGCCTTCTTCACAGTCCAACTCTCACATCCATACATGACCACAGGAAAAACCATAGCCTTGACTAGACGAACCTTTGTTGGCAAAGTAATGTCTCTGCTTTTGAATATGCTATCTAGGTTGGTCATAACTTTCCTTCCAAGGAGTAAGCGTCTTAATTTCATGGCTGCAGTCACCATCTGCAGTGATTTTGGAGCCCAGGAAAATAAAGCCTGACACTGTTTCCACTGTTTCCCCATCTATTTCCCATGAAGTGATGGGACCGGATGCCATTCCTTACTCATGTTTAAATAATACATGATAATGGTGTTTTTTAGATTTTAGATATTATTGCACCTTTGTCCTCCTTCCCTTTCCTTCTTTTCTTTCTAAATATGGAGATAATTTTTTTTTGAGAAATCATAAAATATACTCTATTTGGAGTTTGAAATTTTGCCCAATAATTATTTTAAATGCATGAACCTATGTGCACACTCACACACACACACACACACAGAGAAGTTACCATTCTGATAGTGGTGCTTGGGAAAGTTGTTGCTTGTGCTTGGCAGATTCATATAGAAGAAGAAATTAGGAAGTCAAATGAACAAAATAGAGGGAAAATATGGTCATTTCTTGACTCTGGGATTGTTGAAGTTAGTGTCTAAGAATATTTTGTGTGATTGGACCTCTTATTACCCTCCTCAAACAGTTTTCTATTTTTATTGTATAGAAGCTAAACTCTCTGTAGAATTCTAAACCTTAGTAGTTCAGATACATCTCTTCTTTTTTTTAAACTGAAGTATAGCTGATATGCAGTACTAGTTTCATATTTATAGCATAGTGATTTGGTATTTTTACAGATTATACTCCATTAAAAGTTGTTATAAGGTACTGGCTATGATTCCCTGTGCCATGTGATATATCCTTAGGTTAGTTAGATTAGTGTTAGTCACTCGGTCTTGTCTGACTGTTGGCGACTCCATGGACTGTAGCCCATGAGGCTCCTGTGTTGATGGAATTCTCCAGGCAAGAATACTGGAGTGGATTGCCATTCCCCTCTCCAGTGGATCTTCCCAACCCACGGATTGAACTCAGGTCTCTTGCATTGCAAGCAGATTCTTTACTCTCTGAGCCACCAAAGAAACCCAAAGGATGAAACACATCCCTGAGTGGGCTTGAACCGCGTTTGGTTAACAGCTATATCCTTGTTGCATATCTATTTTATTCATAGTAGTTTGCTTGTATCTCCTAATCCCATACCTCTAATTTTCTCCCTCTCCCTTCTCCCCTTTCATAACCACTATTTTGTTTTCTCTATGTGGGGTTTTTTTTTTTTTGGCCATGCCGCATGGCATGCAGGGTCTTAGTTCCCTGACCAGGACTCCCTACAGTGTAAAAAAGAAACTCTAGTTAGTGAGATGTTGGATTTCTTTGAATGATTCTTTAACTTTTATCTCTCCCTTTCCATTTATTTTATACAGTTTTCTTGATTTTTCTCTTACTTTTCTCTTTTAACCCTTTTGTTAAATTTTTATATCAACTTTTTTAAAAAAATTAAGACTTCTTTGAAAGCTCCATTTTCATAGCAGTTGTGTGTCATGGTTGTGTAATATCTTTTTAAGAACATTAATAGCTTTTATGCTTAAATTTGCACCTTGCATTATTTATTTTCTGAGTCTCCCTCTTCCTCCCTTTTTGTTTTAATCACTGTCATGTTCAAGATTGTTCTGGAATGTCTTATGGTCTTTGAGTATCCGTTTATATTTGGAAGGAGGGGTTAAAAATTGGAAGTTTCTTGCAGATGGCTGGAGCTTGTTGATTGGTAGGCTTTTTAGTGGCTAATTGAGTGAAGATCTGGCCATGTCCCATATGTGGGATCTAAGCCTGACATCTAGTGTTATGAGAGCTGATTGGGGAAGGCTCAGAGACTCAACATTTTCAGTGTGCAGGCATTGATTTAAATACATGTCTGGGTCCTCCCCCTGCCCCTGTTCTCAGCTCTTCGTTGTCACCTGAAGTTTTACCTAATACCCCCAAGCCCAGTCTTTTCTGGTTTAATATCTTTAAAATTTAATTCTTCTGGGTTCTGCCAGAACTGGGGGAAAGCCATCACCTTAATCTCTGTAAGTTGGCAAAACAGAAGATCTAGAAAGTCTAATTATACTAATACAGTCATTCAACCAACCATCTTGTTTTCCTACGTTTTGCAAGCCTACCTTTAGAGGTCCCTGCTGTCTCTAGTTCCTGACTTTTGTACCATGGTTTATAAATGAATTGGCTTTCTTCTCACTGGGTTCCTTGCCTTGTAGATCTCACACAGAGAAAATTGAAGCCTAAATTAATTACTACTTGTCCATTTACTTAATGCCTTCCAAAATTTGTTGTAATTTTTTTCTACTGTCATTTCTTTTCCTAGTCTTTGTTTTGGGGAGTTCTGCTTTCTTCCTTGTGTGGTTTATTTAGTCAGAGTTGGGGAGTAAGAGAATTAATAGATGTTTTCCATTTTTTATTTCAGCCAGTGACCACTGAACTGTCTTTTAAACTTGTTAGGGGATACCATTTGAAATAAATGATGCGATTTGATATTTAGCACCACTGTGCTATCCTTCTGTTGACTCTTTCGGGTTGATTTAGGTATAATTTAGAGTAGAATAGCCAGAACAAAGCCTTAAGAGTTGACATCTTCACAAGATTTATATTGTACTGGGTATAAATACTGATCATGTGTGTTAGTTGAATAAGACCCCCAGATATTCAGTGGTATACTTATTGAAGAACAGATTAAATATTTAGCTCTATAGTATTAAATAAGTGAAAAATCATTTAGTCAGAATGAACAGCATCCTTAGACATCGTCATATTAAACGTACTAAAACTATTATAACTTGATAATTAGCACTAGCTGAATATGTCATTACTTTTTTCGTACTGTGAGTTTTTATATTCTCTGAAATATTGTTTATTATGATATATTCTTGGTTTTGTTTCATTCTCTTTGTTTTGTAGCTATGACAAATTTATGGTAAAATGCGTATCTTGATACCCAGTTTTATTTAATGTGATACAGCCTTTAATGTCTACTTACCAGAGAAATTAGAAAAATGTACTTCTTAATAGCTATTCAAAGTATTGTTTATGTGAATACATTTTTTACCTTTCATTTCACTCAGTAATGCCCGATAATGTGAGAGCAAAGGTCCTAAGCAGTCTTCAGCACTGAACTGGCTCTCCTCAGTGTGAAGTAGTGCACTTGCAGAAGGCACCACACAATAGCATCCCTGCAGGGATCTGGTCGCTGGCCGTCTCTCCATCCCAGGGAGGACAGAAAGTGGTGAAGGGCTTTATAATCCAAGCTATTTTCTGCCAACTTTGACCCTCCTCAAAGCGGGTAGGGAAGAAGAAGGAAAGTAGAATTGTGTATATGCTTGGGTACATGATTTTCTTTCGAACGTGTAGCATGTGAGAAAATGACCTGCTACCTTCAATGGCATGCAGGAAACCAGAATTAAATGCCTGATATCCAGATTAACTCCAAAGAAGAGTCTGTTAATAGCCTTTTATCTTAGTTATAACATATCTGGTATGCCTTTCACACCCTATGAACAGTCTAGCTGCAGTGACCTCTGTCTGGCTTCTCTTTATTTTCTTATTGTATGTGCCTACTTATTAGTCAAACACATGTCTCCATTGATTACATAGGACAATGGCTCCACTTAATTCCAGAGTCACACATACATCAGTCGATTCAGAAATTCTCTGCAGTTGTTACTGATGAAATAGCCTTTGTTAAAATGGTCCGCAAATTAGACACATATAACTTAAATAATTGGTTCACTTCAAAGTGAGGAAGAAAACTGTCTTACTTTTGTGTTCCTTTTCCTTCTCATCAGTTTTTATTTGACATTCTTGTGTTGAACAACAATTACAGTATTTACAGAATCTTGAAAGTTTTGAAAAACAATAGAATGATTTTTTTAAAACATGTGACACTCAAATCTTGAACCCTGGAACTTAAAACTGGTTCATCTCTTGTCATCAGCTCTGCTTCCTTCTTCAGCTGAGATGTACACGCATCTAAGCTATCACACCTACTTCCAGTCTTACTCCAAAACCCATATTAATTCTCAGCTCTACTCTCTTGCCAGTTTGTAATTCTAACCACACTTTGTCCAAGTCTGCATGTTCTGCTTCCATTTATGCCAGGTTTATGTTGTGTAGAAGGTAAGGGGTAAAGAAAGCCTTACAATGAGGATGGAGTAGGTGTAGTGATTGTCTTTCCTGTGTGATGACCCATGAAGTTTTAGTTGCTGGAGAAGTGTCCACTGATTTCATAATACGAAGCATATATTTTCATTTAAGAATAAAAGTATAAAGGTAAACATGGTGCTTGCAGAATTCAGAGATCCTTTGGTAGAAATAAAACTTTTAAAAATTAAAATATTGTACAATTGATGGATTTTTTTTTAACCTTTTCTTATGAATAAGCTGTATTGCAGAGTAATACTGAGTCAATTACTTGAATTTAAGTGAGAAGAAAGCTGTTCTACAAAGAATGGAAAAGCTGCTCAGTCGTCCTATTATATTTGGTTAAAGACCTGGATCGTTAGTCACATTTCCACAGTGCTTGTATTTCACAGTGTGGATGGTTTAAGGTACAAAACCCCATGACATATATTTTTAAGACTATGTTTTAAAATTTAATTTGCCTTGGTTGCCACACATGCAGATTTTATACAAATCAAAAAGTTGTGAATGGTTTAAATTGAAGTAAATTCTTAGGTTTTCCGTGTTAAATATCCAGTTCTGTATGTAGATTTGTAAAGGTCTACAAATTAAATGCTGTACTTGTTTGCTATAGGAAATAGACAACTATAGCAAAGTAGCATGACTTGGTCGCAGCTTCTAAATTCCTTAAACGATTCTAAATTATTCTTTACAAAAATGTTCTGCTTTAGGTTAATAGGAAAAATGAAATGCTAAACCCTGCAGTGAACTGTGTAAGATATCATGTTTCCCAGTGAAAAAGGAACAGACTCAGGGCTGTTGAATCTGAGCCAAGGTACTTGTTTTGTCTTGAAAATTTGGAAAATCCATAGTATGTCAAAACCTGATTCTTTAACAAACTTTTGGAGATCTTCTATGACATTAATACTGTCAAATTATTCACCTTTCAGGTCAGAAACCTAGCATTATATAGGGAACTTAAGTGACAAGTAGGACTGTTTTTTTGTTTATTAATTTATAGTCAAGTATGACTTTTTTTCTTTCAGCTAAGAAATGGTAATTTTTCTTATGAATCTAAAAATATAAGGCTAACTTTCATTGTTTTGCTTTATTTTAATCAGAAGATTAGTTAATAGGTTTTTGTTGTTTGCTTTTATTTTTTTTTTAATAAAGCCAATATCTTTATGCTTTCAAAAATCTGGTCATCATTTTTCCACAGTCTGATTAAGTTGAGGCTGGCTGTAAACTATTTTATAGGATGGGTTTAAAGTTGCATAATAGTTTTTGGCTTTTATTTATCTGAGAGAATTTTAGGTTTGTTTCTTTTCTCTTTAACTAAAATAAAGAAAATATGAAAAAATGTTTTAGTTAAAAATTTATCAAATTTTGTTGGTTTTTTTAAACATTTGAAGATAGGATCAGATTATTATAAGAGGATTTTATTTGGTAGCTCTTAAGGATTATTACTTTATTTAATTTAGTTTTTAGTATCTATTCTATAGCAGAACCTTAGAGTTTCTAGATTTCTCTGCAGCAAGAATGCAAAGTATGATGTGATTTTTGAGTATTTTGTTTGCCTTTTCTTATGGAAAACTAGATGTGATAACTTTCATCATTTGAATAGGAAAAAACATTAGGTTATTGTTAGTGTTCCCCAAGAATATAATCTTTCACAGATTAGGAAAACTTTCCGTTTACATGCAACTTGTTTACAGTGGAAATGTGATCTGTTTTTAAAAGGTAGTCATACATTTTGTGAAAAGGTAATCATACATTTTGTGAAGAACTTTTGAGAAACATCTGTGAAAACCTCTCTGTTTATTCCTTAGGATACTGTGCAATAGATTTGTGTATTGGCAAAAAAACTAGCAACATTTCATATCAGAATATGATTTCTTTGTATTTCTTTCCTTCTCAAAAGAGCATCTAAACATATTGTTGAATAACAATATGAGGTTAGGGTGTAGAATACATTTTCTTAATCCGAGAATTGGGTCTTGAAGGTGTAAATTAAGTTAAAACATGGTAGTACTTTAACACATCTATGTTATTAAAGCTGTTATCCTAGATGAGAGAAATTTGCCATTTTTAAAACAAAAAATTAAGCCTGTTCGCTATTTGAAAGCTCTTATCTCCAGCTCAAAGATAAGTATATTTAAAATACTTCCTACTAAGTAAATCTGCCGACCTGTCCTTATTCTGTTCTTATTTTTGTATTGGCAACTATAAATTATGGCCTAATTACAGTATGAAAAGTGTTGACATTAAATTAGAACTTTAAAAATGTCAAGCACATGATAGCAAAAATATATTCCATCCCTAACTGGACATGGAACAACAGACTGGTTCCAAATAGGAAAAGGAGTGCATCAAGGCTGTATACTGTCACTCTGCTTATTTAACTTCTATGCAGAGTACATCATGAGAAACGCTGGGCTGGAAGAAGCACAAGCTGGAATCAAGATTGCTGGGAGAAATATCAATAACCTCAGATATGCAGATGACACCACCCTTATGGCAGAAAGTGAAGAGGAACTAAAAAGCCTCTTGATGAAAGTGAAAGTGGAGAGTGAAAAAGTTGGCTTAAAGCTCAACATTCAGAAAACTAAGATCATGGCATCTGGTCCCATCACTTCATGGCAAATAGATGGGGAAACAGTGGAAACAGTGTCAGGCTTTATTTTCCTGGGCTCCAAAATCACTGCAGATGGTGATTGCAGCCATGAAGTTCAAAGACGCTTACTCCTTGGAAGGAAAGTTATGACCAACCTAGATAGCGTATTCAAAAGCAGAGACATTACTTTGCCAACAAAGGTCCATCTAGTCAAGACTATGATTTTTCCAGTAGTCATGTATGGATGTGAGAGTTGGACTGTGAAGAAGGCTGAGTGCTGAAGAATTGCTGCTTTTGAGCTGTGGCGTTGGAGAAGACTCTTGAGAGTCGCTTGGACTGCAGGGAGATCCAACCAGTCCATTCTGAAGGAGATCAGCCCTGGGATTTCTTTGGAAGGAATGATGCTAAAGCTGAAACTCCAGTACTTTGGCCACCTCATGCGAAGAGTTGACTCGTTAGAAAAGACTCTGATGCTGGGAGGGATTGGAGGCAGGAGAAGAAGGGGACAATAGAGGATGAGATGGCTGGGTAGCATCACCGACTCGATGGACGTGAGTTTGAGTGAACTCTGGGAGTTGGTGATGGACAGGGAGGCCTGGCATGCTGCGATTCATGGGGTTGCAATGAGTCGGACACGAGTGAGCGACTGATCTGAGCTGACTGGGACCGGATGCCATGATCTTAGTTTTCTGAATGTTGAGCTCTAAGCCAACTTTTTCACTCTCCTCTTTCACTTTCATCAGGAGGCTTTTTAGTTTCTCTTCACTTTCTGCCATCAGGGTGGTGTCATCTGCATATCTGAGGTTATTGATATTTCTCCCAGCAATCTTGATTCCAGCTTGTGCTTCTTCCAGCCCAGCATTTCTCATGGTGTACTCTGCATAGAAGTTAAATAATCAGGGTGACGATATACAGCCTTGACGTTCTCCTTTTCCTATTTGGAACCAGTCTGTTGTTCCATGTCCAGTTCTAACTGTTGCTTCCTGACCTGCATATAGGTTTCTCAAGAGGCAGGTCTGGTATTCCCATCTCTTTCAGAATTTTCCACAGTTTATTGTGATCTGCACAGTCAAAGGCTTTGGCATAGTCAATAAAGCAGAAATAGATGTTTTTCTTCATGACAAATAGATGTGGAAACAGTGGCTGACTTTATTTTTCTGGGCTCCAAAATCACTGCAGATGGTGACTGCAGCCATGAAATTAAAAGATACTTACACCTTGGAAGGAAAGTTATGACCAACCTAGACAGCATATTCAGAAGCAGAGCCATTACTTTGTCAACAAAGGTCCGTCTAGTCAAGGCTGTGGTTTTTCCAGTGGTCATGTATGGATGTGAGAGTTGGACTGTGAAGAAAGCTGAGCGCTGAAGAATTGCTGCTTTTGAACTGTGGTGTTGGAGGAGACTCTTGAGAGTCCCTTGGACTGCAAAGAGATCCAACCAGTCCATCCTAAGGGAAATCAGTCCTGAATATTCATTGGAAGGACTGATGTTGAAGCTGAAACTCCAGTACTTTGGCCACCTGATGCGAAGAGCTGACTCATTTGAAAAGACCCTGATGCTGGGAAAGATTGAGGGCAGGAGGTGAAGGGGATGACAGAGAATGAGATGGTTGGATGGCATCACAGACTCAATGGACGTGGGTTTGGGTGAACTCCAGGAGTTGGTGATGGACAGGCCTGGTGTGCTGCGATTCATGGGGTCGCAAAGAGCTGGACATGACTGAGCGACTGAACTGAACTGAACACTCTGTTTATTTCAGAAATGAAGATCTTATAAAGCAAAATAAGCTAGCATTTAAAGGAGGTGTTCTATTCAGGTAGAACTGAGGGGTTAATTAAGAGGCTTTTTAGTTCCTCTTCCAGAGAAGGCAATGGCACCCCACTCCAATACTCTTGCCTGGAAAATCCCATGGGCGCAGGAGCCTGTTAGGCTGCAGTCCATGGGGTCACAACGAGTTGGACACCACTGAGCGACTTCACTTTCACTTTTCACTTTCCTGCATTGGAGAAGAAAATGGCAACCCACTCCAGTGTTCTTGCCTGGAGAATCCCAGGGACGGAGGAGCCTGGTGGGCTGCTGTCTATGGGGTCGCACAGAGTTGGACACGACTGAAGCGACTTAGCAGCAGCAGCAGCAGCTTAGTTCCTCTTCACTTTCTGCCGTTAGAGTGGTATCATCTGCATATCTGATATTATTGATATTTCTCGGCAATCTGATTCCGGGTTGTGCTTCTTCCAGCCTGGGATTTTGCATGATGTACTCTGCATATAAGTTGAATAAGCAAAATGGCCATACACAGCCTTGTCATACTACTTTCCCAATTTTGAACCAGTCTCCTGTTCTATGTCCAGTTCTAAGTGTTGCTTTTTGACAGGTTTCTTAGGAAACAGGTAATTTGGACTGATACTCCCATCTCTAAGAACTTTCTGCAATTTATTGTGATCACACAGTCAAAGGCTTTACACTTAAGAGATTGTAAATATACTGTTCTGATTTAAGTGGAGGCTTGTGAACTATTGAATGAAAGCTTGAACCTTTGGCCCTAGCCAGAGCGTGGTATTTTACATCAGAATATTTGTTTGAGTGTTTACATTATGGGTTATGGAAAGGTTTTGTTCCAGTATGGCGTTCAATAAGTAATTGGTTTGAAGATTTTTCTAGTATGAATTCTGGGTGTAGGCATTATAACATTTTAGGTCTTTGTGGTATAGTGTTACATTAACATATTAATGATATATGATTATACTTCCCACCTGAATTTGATTGCATCTAATTTTGTTTTTTCTTCCTTTAGTGTTGATATACCTTGTAAGTTATTTAATGATTCTGTGGTATCAAAATTTGGCAGTAGGTGTAATCTTTGAGAAATTTCCTTTTGGTCATTTGATACCATTTCTGGCTGAAGATGTTATTTTGCTTTTTAGTGTAAGTGAAGGAGTTTGAAATTGTCTTCTCTATAGACTCTTGTATCCATTTTCAGTAAAAATGAAGCAGTGTTTTTCCAACCTAGACTTGGGGTCCCCCAGGCAATGAGAGAAATCATAGCTAAGTCTCAGAAACATTTCTTTTGTGGTGTTTGGAGTTTTTATGTTGTGTTTTTAAATATTGCTCCTTTTTCCTTATTATCTCCTAATATGTAAGCCCTTCTTCAGATTGCCAGTGAAGAGATGGACCCATAGTGTTTGGTACTAATAAAATGAACCACTAGCTTTGTTTGTGTTATTTTTAAGTTGTGGCAAAGAGATAGATAAGGAGCATGGGATTCAGAATATCCTGGAGAGAAAAGTTTGAGCACCTGTTTTCTAGGATGTCTTTACCACTTTTTTTACAATTAGTTATTTGACTGGGTCAGGTCTTAGTTGCAGCACACAGGATCTTAGTTTCTTGACGCAGGATCCTTCATGCAGTGTGGCTCCAGAATGTTTAGGCTCAGTAGTTGCGGCAGGCAGGCTCTGCTCTTGGCACGTGGGATCTTGCTTCCCCAACCAGGCATTGCAAGGTAGATCCTTAACCCCTGGACCACCAGGGAAGTCCCGTGTCACCACTTTTAAACCGTGTTTCATGTTTCATAAAACTCCATCTTGCATGTTAAAAGTTAGATGAAGTTAAAGACTTGTGAAATTGTTCTTATCTTGCTGTCTTAGAAAACTTGGTACTTTACTTCGTTATAAGAAAAGCTACAGTTTGCATGAGGAATAGAGCCAGTAGTCCTCTGTTCAAAAATCAGATATTTTCCCTTTGTCATTTGCATTCATATTTTTTACACTTAACCTGGCTTCAGCTCTTACTGAAGTGATTTATATCACTTCTTAATCATAAGTAAAATTAAGTTGTGCTTTAAAATTACATAATTTTAAAAATAATTGTGTATGGACTCTTATAATGCTGTTCTCTCCTCTAAGGAGTTCAGAATATTAACCAGGGAAGTCTTAACTTTGTAGTTTTTCTTTATTAATTGAATTACCAAAAAAAATCAATCATAATGTAAATTTAAACTGCAGTGTTTATTACTTTAGTTAATTAGAAAATTTGGAGTAGGAAACTATTCCAAGAGCTTAGATTATGCAAGAGGGCTTAGAGTTATGCCTTGTAACCTTTTTTTCTGTCTGCACTGGCAGCTAACTCCTCTCAGAAGCACCTTTCATTACATACAATATATCTTCACCCAGGTTAATGGGATGGGTTTGCACTGAGGGTGAGGCAGGCCCTGCCTTTATTTCCTCTAGCTGGCGTTTACTGTCATTTTCTTCCTGGATACCTAATCTTCCTAATTTTTTTTTCCCCTCTAGAGTCTTTCCAGTTTAAGCAACTGTAGACTATCAATGTCTTTCATTTAAGAGCATAACTGCAAGAACTCTGAAATGAATGATATTCTAATTGAAAAGGAGAAAAAATAGTAATAGGATGTGTATGCAATGATTAAGTTATAGAGAAGTTTTAAAAGTTCACTTAATCTTTAAATGACATGGAAACTAAATGTGCTTTGTTAAATACCCATTAATCATTTTAATTGAAATTAACATCCTATCAATTTGACAACCTTGCTTAGGCTTAATGTAACAAAATCATGCCAACTTCTACAGTGATGCAGTATACTCTTAGTGCTTATAAATGATTTAGTAGCTGTTAGCCAAAATAGGAAGTGGATTGACAACTATGTTTAGGGAAAACTTAGAGAATAATGTTAGATGATTTAAGAAAGCATTTTGAAGGAATAGCACATGGAAGTACCACAGAATTCTACATTACAAAGTAAGAACTAGAGTGTAAATATCACTCTTTAAGTTCTTACTGTAATTTGCAAAGATTGTTAGTTTTGCAGATATATAAGACTTGTAAATTTATTTCCCTTATTAGAAAATAATTTGGCTTCCCTTTTCTCCTAATGTTCAGTATCATAGAAAAACTGACATCTGTTATTATGAGGTTTAAGCTCTTCAGTACAGTTTGAGATATCTGTTTATTGGTTTATAACCAAGAGTCCTGCAGAGTTAAATTGAGCAAGACTGTGTCAGGGTGCTGAGTATTTGGTTAGGGAACTAATGTAAACCAGTGGCATTTGCTTGTTTATTAGTTTTAATTTTTACTTTAAAGAAGTAATTGGCTCAAATACTTGACCATTATACATATATATAACCTGAGTTATGGTGAACATAAGACATTTAGAATGAAAGTAATGTGCCTGGTAAATGTCTTCAGAAGGTGTATGCTGGAGCTCTACAGTATATGTATTTCTGATTATATATGTCCTAAAACATGTATTTGTTATTACAAAGTTGAGATCTTTTTAATCAAAAAGTGCAGAGCTTGTCATCTAGCTTTTCATGCTTGGTTTTCTCTTGTCTGGAAAGGAAATCAGGTATTTCATAGAATGTAGCACTATAACTAATATCTTTATAATAGCCTGTAAGGAAATATATTAAAAAGTTGAAATAAGGACTTCTTGGTTGCCCAGTGGCATAGACTCTGCACTTCCACTGCAGAGGGCGCAAGTTCAATCTCTGGTCCAGAAAGTTCCACATGCCATGTGGTATGGCCAAAAACGAGTTCAGGTAAATTGCTAAGACAGCAGTTTTTAGATGGTACCTCCAACTTGCATGTAGATTGTATTCTGAAATGCTTGGAAATAAAATAATCTTTTAAGCAAAATAATGCTAAAAGGCATTTCCTCCCAGATTAGCCCATGAAAGTTCATTTGATCTGTAACTAGCACATACGGCCACATTATTTTTCAAAGAAAATAATGCTTTTGCTAATAAGTAGTTAGGAAAATAAATATGAGCAAGTGTTTATCTTGAATCATGGTATTTGAGAAAAAGTAACAGGTTCATGTGAAAGGAAGATTAGCTAGAGTGGAATTAACCAAGGTGTGAACAGTGAAAGTTGAGAGAGGGGATAATACTGCCGGAAAAGTGACTAGGGTGGTTATTAGTGATACTTCCCATCACACACTTCTGAAGGGCTGATTGCCCCAGGAATAGAAAAATGAGCTATTCTTGTACTTCATTTTTTTTTTTTTTTGACATTTAAAAGGGGGAGCTGTCTTCTAAATAAGCTTTAAGAATACCAAGCCCAAGCCTTTTAATTTAGAACATCCTTTAAATTTATAACCCCGAGTGGTAAATAATTCATATTTTTGTTATTACCATGGATGAAAACAGATCTTAGAGTAAAACGTCTTCTTTCTTGTTTTTCACTTTGAGTATATTATCCCAGAGAGTTACTGCTCTTGATTGTTGTTATTGTTCAATCTCTAACTCGTGTCTGACTCTTGGCGACCCATGGACTATATAGCACACGAGACTCTTCTGTCCTTCACTTTCTCCCAGTGTTTGCTCAAACTCATGTCCATTGAGTCAGTGATGCCATCCAACTGTCTCATCTTCTTTCACCCCCTTCTCTTGTCCTCAATTTTTCCCAGCACAGGGTCTTTTCCAGTGAGTCAGCTCTTCGCATCAGGTGGCCAGAGTAGTGGAGCTTCAGCTTCAGCACCAGTCCTTCCAGTGAATATTCAGGGTGGATTTCCTTTGGGATTGACAGGTTTTGATCTTTTTGCAGTGCTAGGAACTCTCGAGTCTTCTACAGTACCACAATTCAAAAGCATCAATTCTTTCACATTCAGCCAACTCTCACATCTGCATATGACTATTAGAAGAACCATAAGTTTCACTGTACTGACCTTTGTAGGCAAAGTGATATCTCTGCTTCGTGACTGCAGTCACAATCTGCAGTAATTTTGGAGCCCAAGAAAATAAAATCTGTCACTGTTTTCACTTTTTCTCCATCTGCCATTAAGTGTTCGGACTGGCTTGCTAGCATGCGTAATGAGCACAATTGTGTGGTAGTTTGAAGATTCTTTGACATTGCCCTTCTTTGGGACTGGGATGAAAACTGACCTTTCCCAGTCCTGTGGCCACTGCTCAGTTTTCCAAATATGCTGACATTCTGAGCGCAGCATGTTAACATTATCATCTTTTAGGATTTTGAATAGCTCAGTTGGAATTCTGTCACCTCCACTAGCTTTTTTCGTAGTAATGCTTCCTAAGGCCCACTTTGACTTCACACTCCAGAATGTCCTAGATGAGTGGCCACATGGTGGTTATCCGGGTTATTAAGACCTTTTTAGTACAGTTCTTTGTATTATTGCCACCTCTTCTTGATCTCTTCTGCTTCCATTAGCTCCTTACCTTTTCTGTCCTTTATCATGTCCATCCTTGGATGAAATAAGTGTTCCCTGTGCTGTGTGCTTAGTTGCTCAGTCGTGTCTGACTCTGTGACCTTGTGGACTGTAGCCCGCCAGGTGCCTCTATCCATGGGATTCTCCAAGCAAGAATATTGGAGTGGGTTACCATCCCCTCCTCCAGGGGATCTTCCCACCCCAGGGATTGAACCCAGGTCTCCTGCATTGCAGGTGGATTCTTTACTGTGTAAGCCATCAGGGAAGCCCTCTAAGAGCTGTAATAATGGTAGTTATTATAGAGGGGCTAATACATATTCTTATGTTCACCATAACTCAGGTTATATATATGTATAATGGTCAAGTGTTTGAACCCTGGATATCTCCAATTTAAAGGTCTATTAAAGGTCTATTTAAAGGTCTATTAAAGCATAGAATTAATACTGTTTCAGCTTACCTGGATTACCATGTAAAACATTATGGCAAAATTTGTTATTGTTTAGGTACCTACTTTATTTTGGGGGGCTCCAAAATCACTGCAGATGGTGACTGCAGCCATGAAATTAAAAGATACTTACTTCTTGGAAGAAAAGTTATAGCCAACCTAGACGGACTATTAAAAAGCAGAGACATTACTTTGCCAACAGAGGTGTGTCTAGTCGAGGCTATGGTTTTTCCAGTGGTCATGTATGGATGTGAGAGTTGGACTGTGAAGAAAGCTGAGCACCAAAGAATTGATGCTTTTGAACTGTGGTGTTGGAGAAGACTCTTGAGAGTCCCTTGGACTGCAAAGAGATCCAAGCAGTCCATTCTGAAGGAGATCAACCCTGGGATTTCTTTGGAAGGAATGATGCTAAAGCTGAAACTCCAGTACTTTGGCCACCTCATGCGAAGACTCATTTGAGTCATTTGACTCATTTGAAAAGACCCTGATGCTGGGAAAGATTGAAGGCGGGAGGAGAATGGGATGACAGAGGATGAGATGGTTGTATGGCATCACTGACTCAATGGACATGAGTTTGAATAAACTCTGGGAGTTGGTGATGGACAGGGAGGCCTGGCGTGCTGCAGTCCATGGGTTCACAAAGAGTCAGACACGACTGAGCAACTGAACTGAACTGAAGTACCTACTCTGTGCCAGTCACTTTTTGGTGCTCCATCTGAGCAGTGAACAAGAGACAAGAATTATTGATAGGAAGTTTACATTCTAGCAGAGATTTATTTCAACTTGCATTTGGAAGATCAAAAAAATCACCTGTCTTTATTACCTTCAAGTTGGCTTACTTAGGGTAGATGCCTATAGCTGTAGCAGCTGGGACTCTATTTACATTTATATCCAGTATCGTAGGTAGGATCCTAATAGAGAATGCATAGTAACTATATTAGCATATTTTGAATAGAATCAAAGGACAGCTTCCTTTTAAAGTGGAAGGACAAGGGTCCTTATCCTTGCTTATCTGTTCCTGAATAAGAATTCTTCTGACTATGAGAATGTTTGAACAAACCATTTACTGCTGCCAAGGCAGCTCTATTTTAAAATGATTTCATGTGTTACTGCTAAACTATCTTGTATCCTAGGTGCTTTAAGCATTTCCGTAGACACAGTATACAAAATTGTTAGCTTAATGTACTCTGGATCCAGACAACTTAGATTTAAATCCCAGCTGCCTCTAATCTAGCTTTATGATCTTGGTCAAGTGTGTGCATGCATGCACAGTCCATGGGATCACAAAGAGTCGGACCTGACTGATGTGACTTTGCATGCATGCATGCACGCACTTGCCCAAGATCACGCAGCTAATCCCTTATCAGTCACATCATTTGCAAATATTTTCCCCCAATCTGTGTGTTGTCTTTTTGTTTTGTTTATTGTTTCCTTTGCTGTGCAAAAGCTTTTCAGTTTTAAGTAGGTCCTATTTATTTTTGCTTTTATTTTCATTATTCTGGAAGATGGATTTAAAAAGATTTTGCTGTGATTTATGTCTGAGAGTGTTCTGCCTATGTTTTCCTCTAGTAGTTTTATAGTGCCCAACTAACGTTTAGGTCTTTAATCCATTTTGAGCTTATTTTTGTGTATGCAGTTAAGGAATGTTTTTATTTCATTCTTTTACATGTTGCTGTCCAGTTTTCCCAGCACCATTTATTGAAGAGACTGTCTTTCCATATTTGTATAGTCTTGCCTCCTTTGTCATAGATTAGTTGGTGGTTTTGGTGCATGGGCTTATTTCTGGGTGTTCTGTCTGTTCCACTGACCCCGTATTTCTATTTTTGTGCCAGTACCATACTGTTTTGATGATTGTAGCTTTGTGGTATAGTCTGAAGTCAGGGAGTCTGATTGCTCCAGCTCTGTTTTCCTTTTCAAGATTGCTTTGACTATTCAGGGTCTTCTTTGTCTCCATACAGATTTTGAGATTTTTTTGTTGTAGTTCTCAAGAAGATGTGGTGTGTGTACACACACACACACACACACACACACACACACACACACACAATGGAATATTACTCAGCCCTTAAAAAGAATGAAATAAGACCATTTGCAGCAACATGCATGGACCTAGAGAGTGTCATACTGAGTGATGTAAGATGGAGAAGGAGAAATATCATATGACATCCTTTATATGTGGAATCTAAAAAGAAATTATATAAATGAACTTACTTACAAAACAGAAAGAGACTCATGGACTTAGAAAACAAACTCATGGTTGCTGGGGGGAGGACATAGTTAAGGACTTTGGAAAGGTAACACACACTGCTCTATTTAAAATGGATAACCAGCAAAAACCTCTTGTGTAGCTCATGGAACTCTGCTCAGTGTTACATGCCAGCCTGGATGGGAGGGTGAATGGATACATGTATGTGTGTGGCTGAATCCCTTCACTGTTCACCCTAAACTATCACAACATTGTTTATTTGTGATAATGCTATAATTAATTGGGGTTAACTGCTATACCCCAATACAAAATGTTTTTGGTGTTAAAAAATAAAAATGAATGCTAGCGTGGATTCCCACGCCCTCTTCCAGGGAATCTTCCCGACCCAGGGATCAAACCCTTGTCTCTTATGTCTCCTGTATTGGCGGGCGGGTTCCTTACCACTGGCACCACCTGAGAAGTCTGAACCTGCCTATGCCACAGTTTTTTTTAAATCTGGAAAAGTAGTGATAATAGTTGGCTAATGTAGGGATGAAATGAAATAATTGCTGATGCTTAGCATTTGGCAAGTACTAAATGACAGCTATTATTATTTTCCATGCTTGACATATAATTTACGTAAAAGTTGCTTTTCTAGATTTTTTGGCAAACAACTTATTTTGTTGGGTGGGTTTATGCTTTCCAGGAGAACAATTTGATATAACAGAAATCTGGATTCTAGCTATGGATCATCCACTGATTGATCTTGATTTGATTAATTCTTAAGAGGGGGTCAGCTGGATGGCATCACTGACTCGATGGACGTGAGTCTGAGTGAACTCTGGGAGTTGGTGATGGACAGGGAGGCCTGGCGTGCTGCGATTCATGGGGTTGCAAAGAGTCGGACACGACTGAGCGACTGATCTGATCTGATCTGATCAGATAAAATAATGTAGTATTTTCATATAAAATTTAAATATTTTAAAATAGGTGAGCATGTTGAGTCTTTGGTTGATTTTGAGTACTCAACAGAAACCTGTTTTTTGTTTCATCGTAGTGTGAAATGGTGATCCCAGATGCTCAGTTTTTGTACCGAAGCTTACCAATGACTGTTACAAAAATTTTTGTAATTCTCAAAGTTTAAATTAGTGGATGATTTACAGATGATTCCTGTGATGTGTGTTCTAAATTCAAACTACTTGACAATCACGCCCAATAAAAATAAGTTCCCCAAGATGCTTTTCATGTCACCAAGACCCTATTTCATAAAATTATTGTAATAACCTCCTAATGAATTTGAGTTAGAGAAACTGGAAATACATTATTTTCTTAATTACAGTGTAGTATGTATATGTGCGTGTTTTATTTTAAAATGTTACAAACGTCGCTTAGATTTGCTTTGTTTTTATGTCCTATTTTCTGAAAGACTATTCAGATTTTCATTAGCTTTTCACTTCCTTCCAAAAGACACCTTGTAGAGAAAAATTGTAGAATCAAAATGAATGTTGTAGTCAAATTTTAGTGGAGTTCAGGTCCTGTAAAGATGGTTGTGTTTAACTTCCACAAAGTTATTTGTTGTTTTTCCTGAACTTTTCCTTTTGCAGCAAAGTTCTATTTTCATTAACTACACACTATTTTAAAGTAGAAGATGGTGGTGAAAGATCAGTCTGTGTTACCTTTGGATTTTTTTTCTTTGTGAAAGCAATGGCTGTCTTGATTGTAACAGAAAACTATCTGGAATTCGGACTTGAAACAGGTAATAATTATATAAGTTCTTAAAATTAGGTTTATATTCTGAAATGTTCTAAATAATTAACCTTTATTATTCTTAAGATTTTTTTTTTAGCTAAGTTTTTTCTCGCTTTTTCCAAAAATGCTCTCCCGTCCTTATTTTTTCCTTAAACTTAAATAAGTGTTTCTAATGTTAATGTTTACTCACATAGATAAAGATGCAGATTATAATGTAAATTATATGGAATGTATATATATATCAAAGGGATGTTTTCAAAGGCTATTTCTCCTAATAACTAAATTTTATTGCATTATGACATACTAATTAGCACATGAAAGAGCTAAGCTTGTCACTTCAGAATTTAAGATACTCTAGCATTTTATTTCCAAAGAAAGATTCTGTATTTTACTCCTATGATAAGAGTAAATTTTCTTCCCCCTACAGGGTTTACAAATTTTTCAGACAGTGCGATGCAGTTTCTTGAAAAGCAAGGTTTAGAATCTCAGTAAGTTTTTTTTTAATTAAGTATTATTCAAGTTAAATTTTTCCATTTTTAGTAAAATAGCACTTACTGTAAGTAGTTCTTTGTTTTTAATCAGTGAAAAGAGTTCTTTTTTAAGTAGGACTGTCTCTTTTAGCAATATCCTTACTCATATTTTTTACATTTGTATAAACTTAGTATCTTTTATAGAATTTGGATTTGAATTTGCTCTTATTTAACTTAATTCCTCTTCCATCAGACAGTAAACGAAATTCATGAGTCACATGTTATTTTTTTGTTGAATATGTAGGTAAGATTGTTAAAACTGTTGCTTAAGAGATGTCTGATTAAGTTCATAATTCACTAAAATCCCTTATAGTGGTAGAATAAGAACTGTCTTTCTGTGGGAGTTTACTTTGTATTATTTGTATTATTGTGATTTATAAAGTAATTAATTAGAAGAAAAGAAACTTCTAGAAGGTTCACTTCAAAAACTTACCAGCTTTTTAAAAAATTTTAATTTTAGGGGTCCTGTTTCAAAACTTACTTTCAAATTTTTCCTGGCTATTTTCTGTTCATTCATTGGGGCTTTTTTGACATTTCCTGGATTACGGCTGGCTCAAATGCATCTGGATGCCCTGAATTTGGCAACAGAAAAAATTACACAGTAAGCGGAAAATGTACATAAGCACATGCAGATAAATATATGTTTTCCATCTTAATGAAGGTATATTATTGTAATGAAATCATAAATTATTGTATTGAAAATTAATAACCATTTGATGTCACACTGCTTCCTCTTTCTACTATAAGCAAATTTCTTCCATTCTTTTCTAAACTTTAAGTCCTGTGTAAGAAAAAACACTAATTATTAAATTTCTTTTCTTCCTGTTAAAATGGAAATATCAATATTTGTGTTCTTTTGAACTCAGAGTTCAATGTTTATGATATTGTAATCTCTACCACTGATGTGAGGATTTATGGGAATTTCTTTCAATTAGAATTTTCAAGCTAAAAGTACTTATTTAAATTTCATATAAATGATTTGATTTAACTTAATTTTGTATTTAAAGCATTTTATTTTAAAATGTTTTGAAATTAAATCTGTGTACATAAGAAATGTTTGTTTTCCTTATATTACTGACCTATTTGTAAGCTTATTTTACTTTGGGATTACTAATACTGTATAGTGTTAAATTACAGTTTACTATTTTAGTTTTCAAATAGAGAAATTGTATTTGAATCTCTATGTATAAGTCGGAGCCCACTTACTATATTCTTTGTGATTGTCAGAGATTCTTTTCTTGGTGTAGACACCTAGGCAGAGGAACAGATTTTTATCTTCATCATTTCATATCCAGATCCAAATTTCCAAGTCCTCTTTTTGTTTTGCAGTAGAAGCCCAAGTTGAGAATATTCCATTTTGATATATGTATTTATATGTATTATATGTATATATGTATATATATGTATTAATGACTATTAAGTTTCTCTTAATAGTCATATTTCCTAACATTTCTGCTCTTTAAAAACCTACATTTAATGATGCTAATTCTCTGTCTTTTCACGTTCTTCTCTCTCCTACCTCTGTCATTTTCCTTTATTTTAATTTTGAAAATGTTTTTGTGTTTTTCCTCTACTCCCTTTTTTCCTGCATATGCTTTGTGTGTGTTTACTTATTCTCACCTCCTAGTACACACTCCTTCATTCCTCTCTTTTCCGCTCCTTTTACTCAGCATGCTCTTGGCTACATCCTGCTTTTCTCCCACCATCCGTCTCTCTAATGGCTTCTTTTAAAACAAAACCTGGTTCTCCCCCTCCTCTCTACACACACACACTTCAGTCCACTAACCCCAGTGTTATGATTTAAATAAGCTGAAAGGGTGGGTGGAGGGGAGCCCTTCACCAGCTACTGAAACCGCTGTGGGCTGCTCCTTGATACTAGAGTGTTCCCTAGCAACACTGCATACCTAATACTGCTGCTTTCTTCCCCCGCACCCGATGGTTTACCCAGGCTGTGGGATGAAAGAATCACTTTATAAAAACATTTAAAGCATTTAGTGGTAGTTTGGGATTGGAGACACTGAGGGTTGGGGGGGTGGGGGGCACATTTTCTTTTCCTTCTCAGAAAAATGTAGCTTCTTACGATTTTTCCCTTTGGGAATCTGGAGTTTTATTTTCCATGTATTACAAACGGCCCCCTCACACACACACACACATTGTGTTGTAGCACTCTGCCCGGATCCAGGGTGTGGCAAGCTAGTTTTGTAGTGAGAGCAGCAGACTGGCGCAAAGAGCTGCATTCTCCTCACCCCCGTGGCCAGGCAATAGTACTTGCTTTAGGGCCAGAGCTTAGAACCAGAGTTCCACCTCTGCCCAGTCAGGTAGGTCTTCATGGTTTCCTGAGCCAGCCGTTTACTCACAGAAATCACTATCACTTACACTGCAGTGGTATTTTAAAGTGTGTGTGTGTGTGTGTATTTTAAACCCTCCAGTTTAGTCTCTTTTCCTCGCATGGTTTGTAATGAAAACAGTACATGGTAATAAAATAGTCTGAAGAACGTCTTTCTGAAACAAGGACAGTCTTTATCAGTCACCTGTCTCTGTAGGGTACAGATTTGGGGCAAGAGTTAACAATGACGTTACATCTCACACCTGAAACCTTTTGCTGTATTGGGTATATTGCCTTGTAGGAGTAATGTGAATTTCTCCTGGTTTGTATAGGATAGGGAAATTCATTTCAGATAACGTTCATAATTCTTCAAGAAGAAATAAAAATGTGAATCATTTAGGATTTTAACAATTAATTAAAACATTATACATGATCATTACAAATGCAGTGGCTTCCACCTGCCATGTCCCATCTGGTATTTTGGACCTCGTAATAGGTCTCTTATTTGTAAGTAATCAGAAGCCACTTTGTGTCTGCTGGACTGAAAAATATCAAAAGATGACTCCTGTCCTGAAAATCCATTGGATTCATTGATTGTTTAGAGAATTGTTCAAGTTCCGGTGTATTAAATCAGGGGTACAGTAGGAGATTGTTAAAGAACCCTAGAGTGGGAGTGAACAGATTTAGATTTTAGTGCTTAATCTCTTTCTCACCTGTAATATTACCATGTGCAAATCATTTAACTTTCCTCAATCTAAACATTCTCATCTGAAACATTAAAATAATGAGTTGTTTTTATAAGGGCTCAAATTAGTGTTGAGTGATAATGATTAATATAAAATAATGGTGGCAACAATACCTTAATATAGAATACTGAAAATAAAGTTCCTACCTTCATTTTTTAAGTCCCAAGTTTCTGTAGTTGATTAGTGTATTTTGCTTCTGGGTTTTTATGTTTATTTCTTACATACTTTCAGAACATTACTTCATATCAACTTCTTGGCACCTCTGTTTATGGTTCTGCTCTGGGTAAAACCTATCACCAAAGACTACATTATGAACCCACCATTGGGTAAAGAAAGTGTCCCTTTGTAAGTATGGGTATTTGGGGGCTAATTTTTGTTTTATTATGTAATCAAAACTTCTCTAAAATGTTTTTTACTATGTTCATGTTTTTAATTATAATATTAAGTTTGTATTTTTAAAACAATATTATTATCTTGTACAGTTGTAAGTTTTTCTGCTTTTTCACTTGATATCCAGTTGATATCTGAGATTTTTCTTTTTTTTTTGATAGCACTTGTTTTTAAGACACTTTGTACATTTCTGTTATTTTTCTTAATTGTGAAAATTAGGACAAATTTTATAAATGAAAGTTCATCTATTCAGCCCCTTAAGAGTTATTAATATTTTCCATATTCAGTTTTTTGTTTTATTTTTTGATAAAGTATCTTTTCAAGTAAATCAGAAGCATAACATTTTTACCCTTAAGAACTTCAGTATGCCTCTCTAAAAAATAAAGATATTTTCCTACATGACAGTATTGTCATACCTATCAAAATTAAAAATAAAGCTTTAACATTATTATCTAATAGTAAGTCCTATTCCCCAATTAAACAACTGTACTTTAACAGAAGAAGAAGAAGGAAACAAACAGTTTGTTAAAAGGCATTAGTAACTGTACTTGATATGTTAGCTCATTAGCCTAATGGAACTATATTAGAGTAATAAAAAGATACAGGCAGAGCTGGTTCAAACCCCAGTTCTGATCCTCACTAAAGCTGTCACTTGAGGGAGATTATTTAACTTCACTGAGCCTCTGTTTCCCTGTCTGGGAAATGAAGATAATAGTATCTACCTCGCAAGGTTATCATTGGAATTAAATGAACACATGTAATGCAACTGGCTAGAAGTAAGTGCTTAATAAATGTTCCTTCCACTGCTTTGCCTTATCAAAATTAAAATAGAAAAACTTGACTAGTCATTGATTCCACAGTATGCATTTTACATTATGTATTTCTTATAGATCCTGGTACAGATTTGTATTGGAATAAGTGTAGAATCAGTGATGACCATGATTTGTTTTTTTTTAACACTTAACCTTATTGAACTAAGAAAGTATACTTTGAAGTCATTACATTTTTTCCCCACATAAGTAAGCTTTAATGGTAATTTCAGCTTGACAGGTTTGCTCTGAGAATTTAAAAGTTAATCCTAAGGATTGTAGGGTTCTAGACTAAGGTAGAGAATCTGCCTGCAGTGCAATGTGGGTGACCCAGGTTTGATCCCTGGGTCACGAAAATCCCTTGGGGAAAGGAATGGCAACCCACTCCAGTATTCTTGCTTGGTAAATGAAGGAAACAAAATTATAGTCTTATCTGTGCTCCATTTTATTCCTTTTTTATTTGTTAGATCATTACATTAAGCGATTAGACAGCAGTGGTTTTTAATTTTTGTTTAAAATCCAAAGCCCATGTGGTAGATTGAGAAAGAATGGCTGCCCATTAACACAGGTCCTTCGTCTGTCACATGGAGTAAATGGTTGGTGAAAGGCTTTTATTTGTAGTGACAAGCAAAAATGGTTAGAATGTAGTTTCAACCCAGAAATGTATTTAAACTCATCCATCCATGTGTTCTGCTTGGGCATCAAGAAATGAAATGCAGGCAGAGTCCATGCGTGCTTATAACCTCTTAAGAAAACCAAAAGAGAACATGTACAGTGGTACCTAGAATGGCTTCAAGAATTTGGAGAAATTTCTTCTGCCTTTTCTTTACCTGCATATTTTGCCCCAGGTCAGACTCTTTCCTGAGATACCCTATCGTATCAACTGACCAAATCCTTATGAAGTTAAGTAAGCAATCTGAACTAGAGGTACTAATCAGATAACTATTAGTGGGACTGTTACCTAAATCCTGAACTCCTCGTAAACAGGGCAGATATTTTTTGATTCACTGCCTCGTACCATTCCCTTCCTTTGTATTACCTGTCATCCTCAAAGTGTATATACTAGCTGTCTACCAGCCAAGCCGCCTGGTTGCATCACACCAGGGAGCACAGTATTGTCTGTAAGCCCCGGAAGGTTCAAGGCTGTGGACGGTCCTAAATCTTTGTATACTCTTATTCTCACATGACTGATGCTTTAATCTTACCGTTCATTATAATGTAAATGTATTGATAAAAGTTGGCCTTTATGCTTCCTAACCAATGTGCATTTCTCATGGCCTTGTAAAAAGGAAACCCCAAAAAAGCATGCATAATAAAGCCTTTGTTCCATCCCTCCATCACCTCTGTTTCATAAGTAGTTCAACCAAGACTGTATCCTTTCCCATCTTCTCTGCCTTTTCTGTTTCCTGTACTGTTCTTCAACTGTATTTCCACAGGCAGCTTTTTCTGTATTGTAGTGTTAGTCCCTTTCGTAGGTGCTTACACTGGATGGAAGACAGGGATGATACCAGAGCCTATTTTGGAGCAAAGTGTTGGTTTTATATCTTTTCCCGCTCATTCTTCTTTATAGCCGTCCAGTCTACCCTCTTAGTCTTTAAGAATTTGGGGGAGACCCTTGTAAGTTCCACATCCTGTCTGGCAGATCACTAGACACATTTCAACAGTCATATGTTTAACTACCTGATGTGTACTAGAAATTTGAAGAGTCAGGCACGGGTGTAAGCATTATCTTCAAATTACAATGTTATCTTTTATCAAAGCAGAAACCATGGTCTTTTTAAAATGTTAAACCCCTTAAGGACATCAGAATTTACCTCTTCTTTCTAAAGTCCTTTAAAGAACATCTGATTTTAGTGTATTATATCAGAATTCTTGATCCCAGTCAGAAATTCAGCAGAGTGAAAGATCCTACTCAGGTGTTTATGTGATCAAACAAAACTGTAGCCAGAAACAGATGGGTTGTTAACTTGATAGTTCACGGGCAAGCTCCTGGGGTTTCCTTCCTTCTTTCTTGTAGTCTCCAGTTTAAGAACTCCCAACTTCCCTTTTTGCTTAGAGTCATTCTCCTACCCCCATGCTGGAGGATAGATAGAGAAGGGAATCCCAAGTATTGCTCTACTTTTTTCTTTTAGACTTATCTGGTACTTCTTTGTTCCATGATGCATTTATTTGTTATGCAAGTGAAAGTATCCTGTAAGTCTGTGATAGAATGGGACACTTTTCATGTCTCCAGTTGTAACTAAGTCTAAATTTACTTGTATTAAATATCTTATCCAATGAACATTAACACATATAACTAGCATGCTAGCATTTGTTGGTCTTTGAGAGCACCATATCAACTTTTTGATCTGTAGAATGACAGAAGCTACGTTCGATACTCTGCGACTCTGGTTAATAATCGTGCTCTGTGCTTTGCGGTTGGCCATGATGCGTAGTCACCTGCAAGCTTACTTAAACTTAGCCCAGAAATGTGTGGATCAAATGAAGAAAGAAGCAGGCCGAATAAGCACAGTTGAGCTTCAGAAAATGGTAAGTTTTACACTGTAGTCAAAATGAAAATTAGCAAATACTGATGGCACTAGCAGTAAAGAACCCACCTGCCAATGCAGGAGACCCAGGTTTGAACCTGGGTTGGGAAGATCCCCTGGAGGAGGGCATGGCAACCCACTCCAGTGTTCTTGCCTGGAGAATCCCATGGACAGAGGAGCCTGGCAGGCTGCAGTTATGGGGTTGCAAAGGATCAGACACGACTGAAGCAACGAACACCACATGCACAAAAATAAAAGTGCTTGATTTCCTTCAGTAGTACTTTCATTCCATGATATTCTTATTATGAACAGATAGAATAATCTTAAACTGACAGATGTCAGAGACCTTGATCTGATTATAGTGTTAGGTGAGGAAAGGGTCTCAGTGCCCCTTCCTGCCTTAAGTACTTTAAGTATCATACAGTTTGGGTTACAAAGCTGTGGTTTATCTACGTTTGCTAAATGGGACTCCCCTAACTGATCTGAAAGACATCACAGTATATTGTATAGCTTTTGTGACTTAAAGAATAGGAAATACTAGTTTTAGTGACTAAATGTATTCCTTTTAACATTAATCCAAGTACTTGAACATGGAACATAAGTAAACATAAGTTTACTTAATGGAGAGCCCAGAAGAGGAAGGTGCTAGGAATCCATCCACTGTTGTAATGGACTAGGCCCACAACCTGATCAAGTCTTTCTAAAGAAACATGGTGTCAGATCCTCTTGTTTTTTACTCTGGAATTCCATCTTGACTCTATCAAGATTCAAATAACTTTTTATGTTTTACCTTTCATGTATTTTCATACTTTGAATTTTACTTCAGTCTAATGTAAATAGGGATTAATATTTTTATTTATGAGGGGTTTATGTTCATATATGACTCTTATTGTTATTTACTTTGATATTTTAGGTGTCTTCAGAAATTTTAGCATTTTGTTTTATATTTGAAATAAGTGAATATATGCCGTTTGAATTTCAGTGATTTTGTTTCTCCAATTTGTATTAATCACTTAACTATTTTTAAGGGATTTAATGTTTTTTTCACATCTTAAAGAACCTTCAAACTTAGCCTTTCTGAAGTCAGTCTGGGGGCATTTATAATGAAGTACAAATTTATTTCCAGTTAGCTTTCTTCCCATGGAAGGATTATTTATCTTTTAAGCAATTCAGTTTGATGATTCAGTTTGATACAAAAGTTTAACTCACTCATAACATGTCAGCTGTGTTAGAACCTAACATGTTGTTTCAGGTCGCTCGAGTCTTTTATTACCTTTGTGTCATTGCGCTGCAGTATGTGGCTCCTCTGGTCATGCTGCTTCACACAACCCTGCTTTTGAAAACTCTAGGTAAGCATATCCTGGCAGCTGGGACGCTCACTGCTCTACTTTCTACCTGTAATTAATAGTGTTTTCTGTTACCTACAAAGAAATATGCCTCTTAAAATTGATTCTCTCTTTAGAAGTTTTATGAGGAAACATGGGAGCCTTTAAGCTCTAGAAGTTGATTCATTGATTTATCTTCTTGATTTTGAAAACTCAGACCCATATGGTTTTATAATGTTAAAAGAATTGTTTGCTAAAGTTTAATTCTGAGTAACTTGAGTGAACACTTTTTAATCTTAATATTTTGTATTTTAAGATTGTGTTAGTGCATAGCGTTTAAATTATTATGAGGTACTTTTAAATTTATGAATTGTAGGATCTTTTGGTGGGTTCTACTTCAGATAATTTAACGTGGATAGAATAAAGATTTCTTGGTGGCAGAACAAAGTTCTTCTATTAAGTCTGTTCACTAAGCAATCAAGCCCCTCTGTGGTGTTACTCAAGAATTATCTATTACCCGAGTTGATTATTTCTTTGCTTAGATCTGGCAGTCTGCCAATGTAGGGGTTTTAGAAGCCCAAAAGAATTAAAAGCATTGTTGGGTGGACTTACAGATACTATAGAGCTGATGATAGATGTAAATAATCTTTCAGGAATCTATGGAACATAAAAGAGTAGCTCAGTGGTGAATTATGTGACTCATATCCTATCAACATAGGAAAGTATATGACGAAAACACTTCTGGAGCTATTAATAGTCTCTCACATTGGGATCACAGATAGTTTCTGAGAAAGAAATTACTCTGATATTCTAGAGGTAGAAAAGATTCTAAGAAGTTACAGAATCTATTCTGTCACTCCAGTAGAGGTAGTTGATTCATGGGTTATATAGGGAAGAGAATGTTTTTGTTATTTTACCAGATTTTAATGCAGTTAATTGAAAGTAAATTAGTTTTTGGCTTTTATGTGTAGTTCTACTGAGAAGGTTAGATTATAGTCTGGTCAAGTTAAGTGAATTTTCCCTAAATATGTAGAAAGCTTATTATTTTACTTTATTTTCAATACTTTATTTTCAACATAAAATAATTTGTTGTGCCACTTCTTATTCTTAATTTGAAATATAAGTTAAGGAATTTTTTTTTTAATAAGAAGCTTTGGAGTTACTTACTCTTCAAATTTTATTTGCATCTTTAATTTTCTAGGTAATCACTCCTGGGGGATTTATCCAGAATCTGTGTCTGCCTTGCCAGTGGATAATAGTCTACCCTCCAATTCTGTTTACTCTGAATTACCATCTGCTGATGGGAAGGTGAAGGTAACTGTTACCCAAATAACAGTGGCACTGAGCAGCTTAAAAAACATTTTCACTCCTCTGCTTTTTCGAGGACTTCTGTCTTTTCTGACCTGGTGGATTGCTGCTTGTCTCTTTTCTACAAGCCTTTTTGGGCTTTTCTATCACCAGTATCTCACTGTGGCATGAATCTCAGTTAACAAAAACGGATATCAAAGTCACACTTTGAAT